>NC_133578.1:11322075-11668999 GCF_964106895.1 Numenius arquata | reverse complement strand
TGCCTTAAAGAGCACCAGGAGGGTGGAAAGCACTAACAAGGTGTAGGAAATGCTCTTTTCCGAGCACAAGGAGAGAGATGTTCTGATCTACTGAACTTGAGAAGTTAGCTACGAGTGTGTCAGGTACAGCCCAAATAAAAGGGTCTGTGGTTAAAAGTAATCTGTTGTCAGCATAACTTTACAGTGCAACACCTGGCACCCCATTCTAGGTAATATTATGTGGCTGCAGAGTGGCTTCAGGTGAGAATATTTCTTCACTTGAGAGTAGCCAGAAACAGGGAAGATGGATTTAAATGGATGAGCCGTATTGGTGTCAATAAAGAATGTGTCCCTCTGTCTCCTTGAACTGTTGCTCTTCTGAGTAGGCTGCCAGTCGTATCCAAACTTTTCATTTCAGAACAAAAGAAACTTAATCTGAATGTCAAACCTTTAATCTCAGTGTGTTAAAAATGAAAGACTGAGTGGGTTTGTGTCTCTGCTAAGCTCCTGGTAAAGCTCTTATTTAAATTTCCAGTCCCTCTGGCTTCTCCTCTCTCATGTCTCCTACAGTTTTGTCCTTCCTTCTGCATTTTTTTCATAGCATCATAGAATGGTTCGAGTTGGAAGGGACCTTAAAGATCATCGAGTTCCAACCCCCCTGCCATGGGCAGGGACACCTCCACTAGACCAGGTTGCTCAAAGCCCCATCCAGCCTGGCCTTAAACACTTCCAGGGATGGGGCATCCACAACTTCCCTGGGCAACCTGTTCCAGTGCTTCACCACCCTCACAGTAAAGAATTTCTTTCTGGTATCTAATTTAAATCTCCCCTCTTGCATTTTAAAACCATTACCCCTTGTCCTGTCACTACATTTCCTGACAAAGGAAATGTATTTGTTTTACTGTCCTCTTTTTCTTTCTTTCCTTCCTTTTTCTCTTCTTGCTAGCCTTCCCTGAGTCTTTGATTTGTTACTGGCTCAGTCTGGTGAACCTCTTTGCTGTAAGATTAACAAAGTAAGCTTCGTTTGACAGAGTGATGGTGACTAATGTGCAGCGAAGGGAGTTGAGCCAGCCACCTTGTACATCTTTGCTAGCTGGTCAGAAACAGAGCCTTAAGTGGAAGTTGGGCAAACCAGCATCATTACAAGGGCTGTCAACAGCATATTAATAAAAGTTATTTCTTCATTAGGTAAAAAGTGAGATCTGATGGTGCTTTTTATAGAAGGTGCTGACACTGTGTTACTGTGAGCTGCAGAGCTTTGCTAAGGAAACTGGTACCTTTGTGCTGAGTGGTAGCAAGAGAGCGATCTGCCGTAATATATTCAAGCCCATAACATTTCCTAATTTGAACATATTTTATTTAGTGTTTCAAGCTGAGCCATGGTTACACTGTGTAAAGCGTAATGGAATGCATGGCCAAAGCAGTTCCATCAAAATTGAGGCAGAGGAGAAAACAATAGTAAAATGAAGGGTGTCAACCAAAGCTTGCTTAGTTTCCTGGTCCTTCCGGAATGAGAAATATGAGGAAACTGTCACCTTCCCCAAATATACTCCTTGGGTCAAGTCCATCTGTTGCTCATTAGTTGCATCTCAGTAAAGTCCAGAGGATCAAGTGTACCGGTCTTCTGTGGGCAGTCTCTCTCTCTCATGCTAGGGTTGTGCTCGGCTCTTTCTCCTGGCAGATTGACAAGCAAATGGCTGTGGTGAGGTTTGGGAGAGTTGTTGTTTTCTTCCAGTTCTATTAAGAGAAAGTTGGTAAGCCCATGACATGCACATCTCTTCCAAGTCCTGTGTTTTCCCACCTCTGCAGGCTGAGTCAGGAGTCGGGAGTAGGTCATGGCAGATACTTATTGGAAGGGACAAAAGAGTTGACAAAACGCTGCTCAGTTGAGCAAGCAGGATTAACATGACAAGGTGGATACTGTTAGCAAAAAAATCGCTCCTTTTATTAGTGTGGAAACATGCTTTCCCACACTTGCTCTACACCCTCCTGACAGATAGTCCTGAGTTAAGTATGTCCCAGAAGCATTCCTGACAGTCCCCATGCCAGTCTTTTGGGGTAAATAAAGACTCACTGGTCTGAACCTGTTAGTATTTGTGTGCATGGGCATGTCCTCCCTTGAAAGTGGCAATCAGACGTAGGAGGATTTCAGCAGAATTCCTGAGGTTGATAAGCAACTTCTGAACATGGACAGTGGAAGGAGAAACATGGCCACTGCTCTGTTTGCAGGCTGGGGGAACAGTGGGCTCTTTTTAGGATCATTTAGTTTTAAGTGTTGTTAAATCTTACCTGTTTGCAGGAGGGTTTTTTGAGGGTAGAAACCGTGTTCATGGATAGAGCAGGTCATGTTTTCAGTGGGTCCGTGTTAGTACAAAATACGAAGTGTCCAAGAGCACAGGAGGTTTGAGGTTTTTTCAAAGCGCTGGTTGTTGCACATGACTCTCAGCTCACCGCTCTCATCTTCCGCTAGTCGCTCTCTGTAAATCTGATGTTTATCATATCAGTGCCAGTGTTCAGGATGCTTTAGCAACTTTCTCTCGGTTCCCAAGATCCAAGTAGTAATAGTTTTGGTTTTTTCTTTTTTGAAAGTTACACGCACTGCTAGAGAACTCTCTGTACACAAGCTAGCTCCTCGTGCTCTGGCTTTGTGTCTCCCTTTTGCGACTGATCTTGCAGCCTTATCTTTTGAGATGTGGATGTGGCAAAAGTTTTACAGAAAAGAAACTCTCAGATCTTAATTTATATGTGTTAAATTGATAGCAAGAGCGTCTATAAAGATCAGCTTTCAGTTACCAGTCTGGGGGTAATGCGTGGTGGGGATCCTTATTATTCAGATTGCTGCATTGTTTTCAACTTTCACGAGTTCATCCAGCTTTCAAGAAACATGGGGTTTGCTTTTGTGCAGGCAAAGCTCCTAAACTTCCTATTCGCTCCAAGACGCATATAAGAATTCACAAGGCTTTATTCATCTTGTCAGAAGCCTGAAGAAGGGAGACTTTATTCTAAGGGAAAGAGAACAGATAATTGTGAAAAATATAGCTTGGGTAACTCTCTGTTGACTGCAAAGAACATGGGGTAGCTAAACATGCTGCTTTCCTGTAAAATAAGTGCCAGATAGATGTATTGTTTAGGAATTCAATGCCTGGATGCTGAAGTAAAATCTATCCATTTTGAAGTGAAACAAAAAGGGCAGTTATTTCACATGACCCCAGAAGGATTTTGGTTTTTCTCCAAACCGTTATGTTTCAGCATACACCTTATTAAAACTTGTGTATGTATTAGGAAAACTAATCTATCATTTTAAAGTTAAAAAAACCCAAACCTCAAAATGTTTCAGTCTAAAAATAGCATCAGGATACTTCTCAAACACACCAGAACAATATTAGATTTCGGTGTAATTCATGTCTGTTAACAGGCTTTATGAAAACACTTTCATCCTGGGCAAAAGTTGCAATTTCTTTTCAAAAGAGAAGAATTGGTTGGGCAGTTAGTGATTACAGGAGGGATCTACGGATGTGGTTTTCAATTCAGTAAGGAAATCCAGTTCTTTACCAGTTTAGCCACTGCGTATCAGTTGCTATTGCAGAATAGTTCAATTGCTAATATTGCATCACACAATTCATTGTAATGTAAAGATACTTTTTAAAACAAGTGCACAAGCGAATCTGGCTGTTTTCTTAAAAAAGATCTGTTGATCATAATTAGGACTTCAGTACATGTAAAGAATTACTAGAAAATAATATCCAACAAGATACGCTCAAAAACATCTCCCTTGGCTAATGTTCTTTGCCATTAGAAAACCACAAACCAAAAATTAACCTGTTTGCTTTTAGTTTATAATGTTTGATGTGGGTGATTATGCTGAAACACAAACTATTCCGTGGATTACAGGTAGTTAGTGCATCCCATTGGATCTCCTGTCGAGTTTGACCTGCCTCTCGGTCTGCCAGCCTCTGTCCTGGACCAGCCGTGCAATCCTCTCCCTGGCAGGCTGAGAACATGGTAATCGTGCATGTCACCTGGGCTCCTTTCAGATAATTAGGACAAAACACGAAACTTTCACCAGTGAAGTACCAATGAGATGAGAAATAGAACCTGCAAACTGAATTACAAGTTAATAATATGAGGGCCATGGGGGTTTCTGCTCCTTGATGGGGAGACAGCCATTATATACGCTTCAGTTTATGTACTTGTTGTTTGCGTTTCTCTAATGTAGCGTGTATACCATCATGTTACAGAAAGCCCACTATGGCTTTGGCTGGTTTCTTATTCCCTCACCTCTCAGCACTTCCCAATGCTTATGGGTGCTCCTCTACTGTACGGGAGCTGTGGTTGCTCAGAACTTTTGGAAAATGGAAAAAATACATCTCCTGTTTTGTGCGTTATCACATCAGGGGCTAGTAATTGCTATTCTGCTGCCCTTAGTGCACCCTAATGCACTTGATTATTCTGTGTGTTACAGCCATTGCTAGTCCTGGTACAGCTCAACAACTTTGAAATCTGGGATCCCTGCAAAATTATCTTCCAGGCTGTGCAAGGCTATAGAGTTGCATAAAGGGGTGAAGCCTGGGAGCCAGACCTACTGGGAACCCATTAGCAAATGTGATCCTGAGGAACCAGTAGGTGGTTTCTGGTGGAGATGGTTATCTTTTGTATTGGAAAGTTGTAAATTAACATGGAAATTTCATGTTGCTGCGTACAGGAAAGCACAAGTATAGTCTGTGTGTCAGTTTTGAGCAAAGATCCCTTGTTCGCTAGCACTGAATAGACATTTAGGAAAGAGATGGACTCTTACCTCTGATAAGAAGGGACTGGATTTAGCGACCCTGGAGGTGTCTCCACTGTTATGTTTTCCGGGCATTTTTCCATGTTCAGATTTCATATGGAGCAAGCAGCTCTGAGCGCACCAGGAGAGCTGGGAGTGGCACATCCCCAGCTACAGCTAAATCCACTGAGGACGCTTCTTCATGCAGTTTAGGCTTGCTGACAGTTACAGCTACAGAGTATAGCAGCCGAGGATGTGCTCTGTTATGCTGTGATGTTGGTTTTTTTTCCCCCCTCCCTTCATAATGCACATGCAGCTTTAGTGAACAGAGGTTTCTGACATCCCCAAGACTTGCAATACAGCCTTAACCTTTCTGAAAACACATTACAGTTCGGTGAGGGCTCTGAAACTTTCTTGAGGTCATGTAGGAAATCGGTGACAAAAACGGGCATCAAATAATCAGCAGTTATAGCTTCCAGATTTATGTCTACCGCTTGATTTCAGCCTTTTCATAGGCCTGTATGTCCTACAAAGCACATCACAGACGTACCCGAGATCGTCTTGTTCAGCGGCACCAGTTTAACTGTGGCCAAAACAACCCCCGCCGCGCAGCGGGGAGCAGCAGGATGGCATTAGTGGGGAAGGCAGCATCTAGGTGGTTGCGAGGCAGAGAGCAGGAACCAGCATGTGTGTTCCTTCTCGTCGGCTGGGGTTCACTGCAGCCCCGAATCAGGTTTGCCCACGGTGAGCACCCCTGACGAACAAGGCCCCGGCTGTCTGCTGCCGCAGAAGCGTGCGCCAAGGCAGGCTATGAAAAGTGTTGCACAACCCAGTATAATTTAACCACATGCTGAATAAATACACTTTTGAGAACTCTTTTGAAGAGATGTTGCCTAATTAATCCTGCAGGGGGTATAATATGTATATTTTTGAAATCCAGTTTTAACATCATGCAATTAGCTTTTATGGCCTAAGGATTCTGATTTAAGACATTCTTTAGTTACTAATGGTAATCTGTTTTAATTAGAAATGCAAATGTATTTTAGATTCAAATGTATCTGAGCAGTACAATGTAAAAAGATGATTCACAGCTAATACCATTGAAGTGCCTCAAGTCTGGTATTCTTTGTACCTTCTGTAGTTTGAACCCTGAGGATCAACACGATATTTAAACATTGCTCTCAGCTGAAGCATGTGGAGGCTGAATAGATTTCTTTAGGAAAAGGAATAAGTATTTATCAACAGGGATCCTTTCTAGGGCAGCAGAAGTAAAGTCATAGCTTTAGGCAAGAAGGAGGCAAACACTTGGAATGTTACAGTGGTAGGTTCAGCCCCCGAGTAGCAGAGCACAGCTCCTACCAGGGCGCAGGTGCTGAGCAGACAGCAGCATCTTGGTTGACTTCGTCTTAGTATCAGAGAAACTACTCAGGCTTGAACATCCCGGTCTGCTCAGGGAGGGCTGCAGTTGCTCAGAGTGATGCTGCCGTAAAATTTGACCTGGCAGCGTGTCTAAGAAAAGCCTCAAGCAAGGCAAGCTCCAGAAAAACATCTAAAGGCTAATGCTCACTGAGTATTCACTGCAGTCACTTCTCCTGGAGATACTAAGCTATCAAGCGGGTGGATGTCTGTGATGAGACTGGTGTGAGATTACCCGTATTCCACAAAGTCTTTCCAGAATCAAAGAACCTCTGCTGCTAGACCAGTCCAGCCCTTGCTGTTGTGTTCAAATAAGTTTCTTTTTCTTAGCTACTTTGAAAGATATGTCCAAAAGAAAGCAATTACTTGGCAATAGTGAAGATGGCTTTTGTAATGATATCTTATTAGATGTGTTGCTTAGTAGAGTGCTTTTACAGCTACTTGGGATTAGGTGCAGTGATGCAGCTGGGAACTAAGTGGTGCGGTTTATGGACTGCACTTCTCCCCGTCTCTGCTCAGCTGGACGTAGAACTTTTTCCATGAGGAGGCTGCTGGTATGGAGTGGTGGTGTAGGCACCATGAAAGCTGTGGGAAGCTCCATGTGTTCCTCTAGAAGTCAAAATCAATGAGTTTCTCAGAGCTAGCCTTATTGGGAAGGCTGGTGGCTGGGTCAAGGCACTTGCACAGCTTCAGAGGGCTGAGACCTCGGCAGGGTGCTGCAGAGAGCTCTCCGGTTCCCATGCAGCAGATGCTCTCTGAGACTTCAAGTTCCTGTCCCATCTTTCTTGCTGACGCAGATAGAGTGTAGCAGTGATTTCGTCACCTGAAATTTGATAAACTTGTTGGCTGGCACAACAGGGCAGGTTCCTCACAGAACTGCTCCCTGCCCTGGAGAGCTGTCAAACGAAAAACCAAGACGTAGATTGCGTGAGCCTGTTATATGGGGCAGCAAGTGATGTTCTCGTTTTCCTGCTTAAGCTGAGTGAATGAAACCTTCTCACAAGTCTAACTGATGGTCTTGAGTGTGCAGTTAAAAGTCTCCGAGCTGCTTAGCCATTTCCCTGTGCCATGTTCAAAAAGCAAAACATCACAAGCACCAGCAGTTCTTATTTGTGTGTTTTATTTCCAAACCGCTGTTTGCATTTACTTCATTCATTACTTCTTTTAATTCATCCCAACCAGTACCTTTGCTGTGAGCTTGTATTTTCCGCTAGTATTTCTGGAAGACAAGGTCGTGGAGGAAGCTGCTTTGGGCACCAGCTCTGGAGGCTCCAGCTGCAGTGTGTCTGTCGTCAAACACCCCAACCTCGTTGTTCTTGGTGGTTACGTGGTGTCCGCTCTCGCCCTGCACCACTTGCAACTTATTCTTATTCCGTTCTTTTCTTTTCAGGGGCTGTCAGAGCCTGAATAATTTAAGAGTGAACAAATGAGAGACGTTCATGGAGGACTCTGTTCTTACCTAGGCACAATTTGACAAGCATGTAGATTGCCTTGGGTTTCCACAGCACCTACCACAACTTTACTAAGAGAAAAGCCCCCTTTCCTAGACATCTGTGTCACTCTTCCTTAGTAAAGTTATTCAAGATCAGCGCCTTTGGAATTGGTTGGTAAATGGACAAAGACTTTCTCTTTGCCCGGAGCTCCTCACAGCCTCCAAGTACCAAAGAGAACTTCACAGCACTAGAAAGCAAGAGACAGCTGCTGAATGTTGGAAGCTACTGCATTTGGCAAAAGAAGCTGATGCTAAGATGCACACAGTTGTGTTTGTTTGTTCTGCTTGTTTTCTGTGCTTTCTGAGCCCTGTGTGTGCCTGGAAAGTTTAATGACCAGTCCCTTCTTTCTCAACATGCAGTTTTTCTTCCTATCCCAAAAAGCTTTGGGTCCTGTTCTTGCTTTTTTTTTTACCAATTCCAATTTATTTTGTCACCGATACTCTTCTGTTGTTTCCACGAGGAATTGTTTGGGTACATAGCCAAAGTTTCCTTTGAGGTAGGGAGACATAAATACGATACTGAAATGTCCTCCTCCTCCCTCCTCTCGCCCCATTCAGCAGAGTGGTCCACCTTGTCATAGAGATGCTGGCTTCAAGCGTAAGGCAGAGTTGACCTTAGCAATGATGTCATTTAACTGAGAAATCACTTCTGAATTCTTACAGTAGTTCAATTTGGGAGCTGCTGAATGAAGCTGACCCTTGACACTTCGCAAAAGAATAAGGCTTGTGTTGTACTAACAGCTGCTTGGAAACCATGTGTAATAAAGTTTGTTTTTGTGCCCACCACCAGGATGAAAGATTGTATTTGCCGACTCTGGTACCCTTATGCTCCCAGCAGAGCAAAACTGCTTAGATCAAAGTTAAAAAGTCTGCTTCTATGTGGGTGTCTAAGCATTTCACAGTTCCTTATGCTAAAAGTAACAGTGTACTTGCAAAGGCCAGCAAATGCTGCTCTTCTTGTTCAGCTTCAAACATGACATTTTCCCCCTCTTCATCCCATATAGCTTTCCATAGAGGTTCAGGGTTAAAACTTTTTTATGGAACATGCATAAGTCTCCTATCAAAATATATCAAGGGGGATTTTTGCTTTGTGTTTGGGGCTTTGTTCTTTTTGCTGCTAGCGACACTTATTCTGGAAACTTCAGGGTCGGGGATTATTTTTGTCACAGAACGAGGGCAGTGTAAATACAAAATGTAAAGTAGAACTTAGAGAAGCGCTTCAACGAGTTGTTTGACTAAATTGAAATAAATGTTGATTTGTTCAAAAAAAAAAAAAAAGCATGCCCTTTCTGGATCTTGTTAGTCTTGACTTTTTATTTCCTTTCTTTGCTAAAGCAAAATGCGTGCCTCTTGACTTCAGAGATCTGCTCTCCCAGCTGTGAGGCATTACGGGAAGGCTGCTCCAACGTGCGCTCCCAGCAGATGTGTTGGACTTGCTCTCGCTGGGCTCTGGGCTGGTCTGGGATTGTGTGCTGGGCACAAACCCCACGCAAGAGAATGGGTGAATGAAATCCAGCGCATAGAAACACTGCGTCAAACTCTGCTGTGTGGAGCAACCGCTCATTTTCTGAGCTTTTCCACACAATTTTATTGAGTAAAAAACTGTTCTAAAAAGTTGTTGCTTTGTTGGGGAGATAAGCGAGGTTCCCTTGAAGGACTCAAGGCCAGCCAATAACCTACCTATCTCATAGTATTTTGGGCAGGAGCTGGTTAGGAGTATCTCACTTAACAACGAGTTGGTGGATTCACTCTATGGATGTTTGTTCTCTTATTATTCCTGTTATGAACTCACAGCAGCTTATGCGTATGGTCAGATGGGAATCTGAAGCAGGATGAATTTGCCAGGCTGATAAACAGAGAGGAAAAAGGCTCAAACCTCTCACCAAAGAAGTCATAGATATCCATCACAGTTGTAAGCCATTATATGGAAACATGGTTCTGAGCAGGACACCCAGAGAGGAGGACCGCGGATGTTTTGGCTGCTGTTCAAGTGCTTGGTGCCATGGGGTTGAGTTGCACACTTTCCTGAGTCTCTTCAGAGGCACAAGGACATGTTCTGCCTTCATGTGCTGCAGCTCCTCGGTTAAATGCTCACCTGTAGGAAACGAGACCCTGCCCACTATTCATCTTCCTCTCTTCCCCATGCCCTCCCTGCAGTCACCTCTGACAATAGCTCTAGGTCCACATGAAGCAGCAGATACAAGAGAGATGGCTTCTGTAGCTGTTTCTCTCACTGTACGCTCTTGGACAGTAACAAAGTCATTTCAGCAGGCTCTCTCTGTGCCTTCCCCTTGTGCGGCTCCTCTCCCTGGAGACCCAGCTCGCTCATTCAGCACGCTCTCAGGATTTCAGTAACTTTTCTTGCAAGGTCTCTTGAGACCGCGCGCCTCTGTGCTGTTTCTCCAGGCTTTTGGTTTTATCTCACTCTTTGAAACTTTCCCAGAACTGCAGTGACTTTTCTCTGACCTCCAGGAACTGGAGCTCTCGAGCCCTCACACTCCGACTGGCACAACCAAGACCTGGAGACTACTTTGGGATGTCAGCTTTCCCAGCGCATGCTGGATGAAAGCTGCATCTGAGCAACACCAGCTAAAAATAAAAGCTATTCAACTGGAGCTAATGGCAGGTTGCCATGAGTTATTGCTCATTAAAGTGAATTGTCAGATGCTTAACTTCAGCTAATCATTCCCTGCTGCGAGATCAGCCTGGTATGAAACATACTCAAATGTGGGAAGGGGATTCACAATAACTAAATTTAGCCGAGGGTGTAATTTCCTCGGACTCCCTCTGTAGTTAATGGAAAGAGAGAGGCTCCTGCAGAGTGCGATCACCCTTGGGCAGAAGCGTGCACAGGTCCTTGACTGCCGAGAGCGGGAGGTGAGCTGCTGCCTGCCACAAAAATGAGCTTCTCTGAGAGACGGTGTTTGCCCACCCCAGCTGGGTGAGTGCTTGTTTTCCCCAGCTTAGGTTTCTGCCTGGAAGTAATGATCAGGAAGTTGAATATTGAAGCCAACAGATAGGTGACCATTTCCCAAAGGCAAAGCCCATATGCAAAATCCCCCAGGAGCATCCCCTGCTTTGCAGTGTAGCTAAAGAGAACTGTGCGGGTCATCCTCTAGCTCAAAGCAGCTCTTCTTTCCATTTCCAAGACATATCAGCTGTTAATAAAGAAACAGTGCATTCTGGATGTTGTGCGATTAATTTAGTATTTAGTCCTTTTTTTCCCCAGTTCTTTTTAGAAGTTAGTCTTGTTGCATGTTTGGCAGTGAAACAGAAAGTCAAATTTTGAGTTTTTTACATTACAGTGTTTGGGAAGTTTGTCAAGTACGTCTGCTTTTAGCAGTGTAGGCTACTTTCTCTATCAGACTAGAAACTTTTGTATAAAATATTTAACTCCGTACCACTCTTCTTGAGTTTGGACAGAAGTCATTTCATCCATGTAAATGGAATTGTGAGAATCCTGCCAGATTGATTTGTGCCTGCTGATGTTACTTCCAGCTTGAAGCTTCAAATGATTCTCCAAGACACAAACAGAAACTGCAGTTGAACCTTCTCAATTCTGCTAGTTTCCAGGAGACTATAACGTTAGGGAGAACGTTTGAACCTCAGAGCAAAATTTGCATTTAGGTTTCAATGGCATAGTTTGAATGTGTCTTTACCCTCTGGTGTGAAACCAAGCCCTACGTGGTCTCATCTCATTTTTCCCTGGAGCCAAAGCGCGGGGCAGGTCTGCAGTTGGGACACGTGTAGAGCGGCTGAGCGGAGCTGGGAGTGGATGGGGAGCCCTGCAGGACTCCAGAGCGAGTTTTGCAATTCCATTGCGAAAGTTTAACGTACTTCTAATCTAAAGGGTTTTTCAAGCCAGTTGTCCTCTATCTTTGTCTGACATGGGCACTGAAGATTTCCTCATGTTCACTGGCGTTCTTCACTGGAGCCTTTTCCAGACGTAGTGCCTGAGGAGACAGTTTATCTGTTGACATTAAAAGTTGTCAGATTCATTATTTACGTTGTTATGGACTAGTGTTTTCACTTGAGGAATAGCTGTAAAGTGACTTTCTGTTATCCAAATGTTGATACCTCCCAATTTTTTGCAAATCCATGCCAGGTTTTACAGGCAAAATAGGCTCTAACGCTAAAACTGGGATCGGTACTGTCATCTGCCTAAGCCACAAAGTTTTGTAACCCTGACTCGTGCCAATAAAAATGTTTCACTGAGCGTGTTTTGGATATTTAATACAAAAGCACAGAAGAGACCAAAGAAGCAGTTTTCATACCTCACTCTGCCATCTTTCTGTCCGTCGACTAGCGCTTTAGCCCTGAAGCCCTCGAGCAGATCTGAGGTGGCTCCCACAGCAGCATTCCCTGAGGGAGAGTATAAAGCCTGAAAGGGGCTGAGAGCTGTGGACTGGAGCGTACAGCCTGTGTGGTGGAGATGGTCTTGGAAAGGGCAGAAGAGGGTGCATTTTGATGGTTTACATGTTTCTTGTTTGTTTAGTGTGAAAATACTAACATAGAGGCTTTGTTTGTGCATAGGATGGGTCTAGATGACTCCTGCTTTCCAAGATTTTCTGGTACAGAGATTCCTGTTCTGCAGGAAATAATAGCTGGAGCGGAGACTGAGTTAGTCTTTCACCCACATCTGATTCAATTCCATCTTTGTCAGAAATGTTATTTTACAGGAATCACTAAATATGGAAAATGGGCTCTGTCGAGCACAGCAGAGCTAATTTATGTGCTCATCGGTCAGATTGTCATTATTGGCTTTCATTCATGAGTGGAATTATTTCTGCAAAAAAATTATTGATTTAAACGCACATGCTAATAGGATTACGGAGTTCCTATTCTGGCTCATCTTCTTTGACTTCTGTGGAAAAATCCTTTTCTCTCAGGCTGTTTTTCTGGGGTGAGAAATGGAGCCATACATAAATCGGAAGAAGATTCACCTCTTCTCATCTAAAGCAAGATTGTGTCCTGCCATAGTCACCTGTCTTCATAGCTATATTCTCTATTAACTTCTGGTTACGGAAGCGTATTTCCTTCCTATTGAATATATCTGTGGTTAGTATGGATAAAAAAGAGAAGCCTGATGTTTTCTTCTGGGTTGCTCTGAGAAACCTTTCCCTTTTCCCATTAGAGATCTGAGTTCCTGCAGATCAGTCCGGTGCTGCATGAGCCTGATCAGACAGACCTCCCTCCCATGCGTGCTCTGGGGAACAGGGAGGTAAAAATAAAATGCCTTGTATTTATGTTCCAGCAGTAATTCCTACTGACTCAAATGGGAATGCAACTGTGCCTCTAAAACAGGTCTGTGAGATATTAATTTTTCCTTTCACCCAAGGTTGCATAGAACTGGAACCTTCCATTTTTCAAGTAAAAAAAGCTGTGTTTTTATAGATGTCTGTTCATTTAAGCAACAACAACAAAGATTTCATGCCTCCGGCCGTGCAAAAGCCCTGAATGTTAAAGCACTTTGGTCTGGCTGAGTATCTGTCACAGCCCTATTGCCAGAAGTTTCTCGGAGGTTTGCTTAGGGGTGTTTTGGAAACCATCATTTCTTCTGTCTGAATGACTGGTTTGGCCAGGAAATCAATCTAGCCACAGTAGTCTGCTGACCTCCCTACACCCATTTCGTTTCACCAGATACCTTTTTTTAGACGCGTGTGTCCCAGGACATTGGTGTCAGGACAACCGCTGGCTGCAGCTCTCTGCCGGGCCCCGGCGTTCCCGCAGACCCGCTGCGGTGCCAGGGCAGCCCCTGCTTTGCTGGTCCTCGGCTGCCTGAATTACCACGCAATGAGCCGCGCGGCGTCTCTTCCAAAGTGCTCTCTGGCTTTTCTTAAGCAAACTGTGTTTCCGAACGGCTCTGCCAATACAGCTTGCAAAGCACATATGTGCTAGCGCTTTGCAAGAAGAGCGCGGTAACATGTCCTCCTCTTCCGCTTGATCCACCTGGTGTCTGGATCTCGGTCTAGTATCAAGTGTCATGATTAATGTGTTTGTAGCCGTACGTGCCGCGGAAGCAGCGGAGCTCACACAAGCACAGCTTAGGATGTTGTCTCCAAAGTCTTTCCTGGCAGATTTTTTGTGTTATATGTTTCTGCCTCTCATTTTGTGAGCTCTGCTCTTCCTTGAGCTCCCGTCCTGTCCCTGCGACCGTGTCGAGGTGACCTGCTTTATGTGCAAAGGAAGCCATTCTCAGCAGGGCTGGCAAACAGCGAGTGTGACTTGCTCACAAATGTGTCTATACTTGCAGTTCCTTTAATAAAGAAAAGCAAAACAGGTTATTAATATTGTGTGTGGACTCGGTGTGGGTTTTGGATAGTTCATGTTTGGCAATGGTGGGAAGTGGAACAGTGAGATGGGAGTGCTTTGTCCATGGGGTGCTGGGTAGAGCAAACTCACCCCACCTCAAGGGGCTCTCGTGGTGGCTGGGGAGCAGGGAGATTTATACCAGCCTTTCTCTTAGATCTCCCTGCCCGTCTTCCATCCAGCGGAGACTACGTTAGGTGAGATAAGGCCATGCTTCCAGTCTTGGGCTGCATTGGCCAAGCGAAGCCTGGGCTCTGTCTCAGTGGTCAGCCAGGGCACTTCAGTGGACAAGGAGAAAGAAGGAGACTTCCTATCAGCCAGGGTTGTGTACAGCACAGCATGACTGAGATTTAGTAACCCCTTGGTAAATAGCGTTTTTCATCACCAAAGGCATGACCTTGAGCAGGAAAATCCAGAGCCTCCTTCAAGTGGGGTCATTGCAGGGTGTAACACCTCTCCCTCTGGAAACCTTCGGGTTGGCTTTCATCATGGCTTGTGGCTCCGGAGACCTGATGTTCGGTCTGCCAAGGTTTCCTAGGTTAAGCATTGGACAGAATTGCTGCAAGCGGGCAGTGTGGGCTGTGGGCCAGCTTGGGACTCGGGCTCCTTCTCCTTACCCACTGCCTTCCTTGGGATGACAGGGGACAGTGACTGACCATCTCTTCCCCAGGATGGCCTCCAGTGAAGGGTGCTGTGGTGTGAGAGGTGCTGTGTGTCTGGCTGTGCCTCAAGCCTGCCGAGCTGAGGTGGGATTGCATGTCTCGGTAACAAATCTTTGGGGCGGATGGGGTTGTCCCAGGCTCCATTTCGCCTCCTATCAGCCCCCTTTCCTTACTAAAAGTTAAATTGGCAAGGTGCCATTGACCGGAGGTAGGGGTTTGGACTACGTTACTTCCAAGCTGTAGTAAAAACCTGTCTGTAGATTAATCAACCGAGCTGTGGGAAGATCGGCTTGTACTCAGTTCTCCTCAGCCTCCCCCCGAGCCCAGTCCCCAGCAATGGCAGGGATTATGCTATAGCAGATGATGTTACAATGTGGATATAAAAAAGGAAAAATGCCAAAAAAAAAAAAAAGTCTTCCTTGTATTTATTTTTTTTTCAGAAGGCTGCTTCTTTGCTAGTAGAGCTGTGGGAGCAGTTTTGCCTTTGAGAGTTTTATAGCCATCTCCAGTATTGCCCAATTACTGCTTGTGCTGTGTGAGTACTGACGGTGTTTAGTTTTCTGTTCCAAACCTCTTGTATTCTTCTGATTTGTTTTTTGTGTGGGTTATGATATGTCCATGATATGGCTGCTTGCCCCAAACCATCCCTGACAGTGGCAGCCACCACAGAGCAGTCGCTTCCAGCATTTCTCCTTCTGTGACTGCAGCCCGGCTCTCTTTACGCTGGTAATTCCCAAAGTTAATCCTCCTGCAGCAGTGGTGGGAGTGTGGGCACTGGAGGGGACCCCGCTCGGCACAGGGGATTTCGGTGCTGCTGGGGGGACGGAGGGGCCAGGGCACTTGCAAAAAACCTAAACCACCATCGCGAAACCCTGACTGTTGCTGACGCGAGGTGTGCTGATAAACTCCCAGAGCATCACGTGAAGCCTGACAGAGGAGACTGTCTAAAGCCTATCGAGTGGAAGATAAGCTTGCCGCTGACAAATATTATCTCGGCGCTAGTTGATTTAACGCCACTTCGTGTGCGTGAAATAACATCAACGGGAGCTGGGTGAACTCAGGGCTTTTTGAGATAAGACTGCTACTTTTCCCTTATGGAGGAACGTCAGAAAAACCCCAGCAGCTCCACCTGGGATCTGCCCTCCTCCCAGCCCCTCTCACACTCACTCCTGTCATCAGAAGACACATGATTTGGATTTTCTTCCTGTCTGGGAAATGAACTTTGACTTCCTCTAGCTTGTTGCAATTATTTCTGTATGTTATAAAAACCTAACTTTTGACCTCAGGTATGTAATAAATTATTGGTTCAACTTCTAACTCAGGCTCTCTATGGTTATAAAATATTATAAAAATATTATAACACTCACGGTCTGCATTTTACAAGCCAGCAGACAAGGCAGGCTGCAATCTCTGCTCAGCACATAGCCAGCTGTGAGCAGCAGCTCTGCCCAGCGGGGTGGGAACTCTGCATTCAGGTAGCAGGAACCAGTTTCTAAAACAATATAGATAACGATTCTTTGAAAGCGTATCTCTCCCTCAGCATGTGTATTACCCAGTATCTCTAATGATATTTATTGCTGAACTGAGAATATCTGGATGCACCAGGCTATTTTCACGTGTTGTAACTTGCGATTTTGTTTTCTGCTGGGGTAGATAAAGTATTCAGAGATAACCATCTAAAAACATTTAATAACGTCAGCTGACTGCTTTCTGATATACAGTCTGAGATGTGTCTTACAGGAGTGTGACAATTTCTGAATTCTGTGAAAAAAAATTTCATCTTAAACTGGGGTTAAACATCTTAGTCCCTGATTGCTCCTGGGGAAGGAGTTGCCTTGCCATGGTTTCATAAAGGTGAAAGCAGGGCACTTGTTCCTAAAGGGCGATTGAGAAATCTTCGACCAACTTGTTTGTTTTCATTTTAAAGACTTACTGACATTGGCACATCTTTGGTCTGTTGTTTTTGGGGGGAGTAAGGGAGGTGGCACCCATTTCTAAAGTGGTTGTCTGAACGTGTGTATCCGTAATTGCGGTTGGATACAGTTCAGCAGAATCTCCTACTTGGATATAATGGAAATATTTTTTAATTTTAAGCTTGCTTTGTATCTGTTTCTTGGGAGTTTCCTTCAGTTTGAACAATTTGTCATCTTTTGTAATTGTTCATTAGAATTTATTCGTTCTGGGGAAGGTGTGAAGTCTTCTGACAAATTGCTTTCAGGGGCAAAGGAGATAATTTTAAGGTGCTTCAAATAACCTTCAAAAGTTAATAAGTAGTCTAACTAACAGTAGTGTCATTGGGGGCTGGAAACAGCTGAGAAACATTTATGGAATCAGAACCTGACAAAGTGTTGGTGGCTGTCAAGCCTCCTGTAGTAATCTGCTTTTGTGCTTATTTTCTTCCTGGCAATTCACAATGAAATCTGTGGGAAGAAGCTGAGAAATTCAGCACTTAGCATGAAATTCAGGCTTTCATCAAAAACTAGATAGCTTTGCTGTCTGCAGTCTTTCATAAGGACAGATAGCAGGGTAGGAAATGAGAGAGGTGTGTAAGATTGTGAAAAATGCCCATTGCAGGGCATATTCCTCTCTCTGGTGTGCAATACAGTTTACACAACGTCCATAGGTCACAAAACCTTTTATCGAGGCAGCATGTATTTTCATACTTAGGACTGCCAAGCGCTTGATATGTGCTAGGAAATAGAGGAGGTGCTGGTATGATCTCTCACCTCATTGTTTTCTTCCAGATGCATATTCAGTCTCTTCCAATGACAACGGGGGCAAGTCTGATTCAGTGGCCAACTTGCAACCTCAGCCATCCCTCAACTCCATCCAGAGCTCTCCTGGCCCCAAGCGCTCGACCAACACACTGAAGAAATGGTTGACAAGTCCTGTGCGCCGGCTGAACAGTGGGAAGACAGAGAGCAACATCAAGAAACAAAAGAAGGTGCGAGATGGCAGGAAGAGCTTTGACCTCGGCTCACCAAAGACGGGAGATGAAACCACTCCTCAAGGAGACAGCGCAGATGAGGTGTGTGTTAGTGTTTGTTCCAGGAAAGACCATAGCTCTGATAGTCTCTTCTGTGGTGTGTGATTCATGCTTGAGTAAACACTTAGGGTCTAGAGGGAGCAGCGAATCATATGTAAAACTGAATTGATTAAAGTTGTGTTGCAAACAGCATTGTCATCCAAAGAGCAATGGAACATACAGAGAACAGCATTTCAGAGCCTGCATGTATTATTGTCCTCTGACTAGATATTTTTAATAGCCTATTAGAAAGCTACCAAAGGTAAAACTGAAGTTATTCTTGAGCAGCTTCTATCACTTTTTGCTGAGGTTCATATTGCCTTTATCCTACCATGGCAGTATAATTCCTTACTGAAAGAAAACAGTCAGAGAAATCAGCATGTTTGTGTTAAATCTGCTACGTATTTGCAGCCACAGTTTCTCTGCCGGCATGCTCTTTGCCAGAATGGGTCTTTCCTGAGAAAGAGAATGACGAATTACAAGCCAAAAATGGGGAAGATACTAACTAAACGCAAATAGAGGAACACATTTTAAAAACTGTACATTGAGCTGTTCCCATTCAAATTAAAAAATACTTTTCCATCAGCACACAGACAGATGTAACTGCCTTAGGTGCTTGGGTGACCTATAAACTGTGTATCTGTAGCTCTTAGAATGCACCTGGATTAAGCAGCAAAACCTCACATCTTTATTGCTTCTCATCCATGATGCTCAGCATTACCCACAGTTCTCTCCACCCAGCACAATATCGAGACAGTGTTAGTATTAACAGACTCAATGGTAGGGCTCAGATATCTGAAAAGATAAAAGAAACCCGTCCCTTCTCCTAATTATATTTGACTTTTCTTCAGAAGAGCAAGAAGGGTTGGGGAGAAGATGAACCAGATGAAGAGTCTCACACACCTCTTCCTCCTCCTATGAAGATTTTTGACAATGATCCAACCCAAGATGAGATGGTAAGGCCTCCCCTACTGTATGAGTTTGTTGTTTTAAGTGTGTTTCTCACATAGCCATCTCACAGTGGTTTCATAGTGGTCTTCTAGTATCCAGGGCCTAGACTTGTGGTTATAAGAGACACCTATGTGCAAATAATAGTCTAATACCTTTCACCAGCTGGATTTACAAATAATGCTGGATAAGCAATTTAGCCCTGGCATCCCATTTCACAACAGGTCAGTCATGTGCTTGTGTTGTGTGTGGTCAGAAATTCCACTCAGGCTGATAATGCGTGTTCTCCACGTCTGTTTTAAAAGTGCTGCTGTTGTCTGGCAGTAGCAGCAGAAATGGTATTTGCTGGCAGCCTGTGCCTGAGGAGGAGGACGGATGCTGGAGTCTGCTTGAATCCAGAAATACTACCTTTACCAAGAGTTAGAGAGCTTGGGCTCTCTACTCAGGCTTTGTGTGTGATTGGGGTCCAGCAACATCGTCAGTCTGTGCCCCACCATCCACCCTCCATTCTAAAGTGCTTTAAAACTTGCAGACGGAAAAGCCCACCCAGTGCTATCATTTTGCATTTTTGGCGTATGTGGTTGATCATAACTGAATGGTCCACTGTATCACCTCCAGTTAGTTCAGAAGCCCACAAGGTATCTGAAGTCCCTCTCAGGAGGGTGGGAAAGGCTTTGATCTGCCCATCTTTGTGCACCGTGCTGGTGGTGGTAGTTCTCTGCTATTAACTAGGGTCTCTTGAATGCTAAATCAGAATTTGCTGTGGTAGATGGTGCAGTGGCTTGCAGAGTCCTTCAGTTGCTCTCTTGGACTTGGGGTGAGAAGCTGTGAATATGGCTATGACAGTGGTTTACATTCGCAGTCAGTGCAGGTCCTGTTTGCATGTGTCCTCCCCCACCCCTTCCTGGTGCTGTTGTCTCCCTTGTAGAAATCCATCCTCCTGTGTAGCTGTTTCCTGCTTTCCTGCTGGCATCTGTTTTTAGCACTGCCACTTTTGTATCTCTATCCTCTGATTGTAATTACTGCATGCAAAGAAGCAAGGATAGGGGACATTAATAAATCGTCAGAAAAAAAAAACAAACCATCCCAGAATGTTCTTGGGGAACGTTCAGGCAGGAGTTTGGAAACACAGAACGAGAAGGACACAACTATTTCTGGGACTGAAGGAGCAGAATGATGGAGGAAAGGATTTGGGGGCTTGGTGCTAATCTGTCAGGAAATGTTATGACATTGTGGTGTGGCAGCAAGACCAGAAGGAAGCAGCTGGAGTCGTGGACTCCTGCCCTTCGAGTGCTGTGTGTGCTGCTGGTTGTCTGGCCAGGGGCAGAGGCGAAAGGTCAGCAAAGCAGAGCCGTGGTGGATCCATGCCCAGCGCAATAGCTGTTGCTCCTGGCTTGTTCTCCGTGGTGTTTAGCTAAATGTTTTGGGGTTAGTTTGCTTTTTGGGTTTTTTGGGGGTTGTTTTGCTTAGCTTTAGCTCAGGTCACTTTTTTTTTTTTATTTTTAACATGCCATGTGATTTCAGTGTTTCTTAAATACATTTCTGACAGCGCTGATGTTGTGGAACTAAACTGTTTTCCGCTCCAGATGTCTAAGCTTTATAGAGCGTTTTGGCATGCTTTCTCTTCACCCGCTCCTAAAAGAGAAGATTAAGTAGAGCAAGATATATCTGAAACCCTTTTTCTCTCTCTTTTTCTTTCCCTACTCGCTTTTCATCATGGGGGGGAAAAAAAGTAAAGCTCACAAACATGGCTCCTGAATTCCCTGGCACAGGAGCACTGCGTTAGTAACGTTTGAGCCATGCTGGAGCCAAAAGCTCTTTAACAGTGTTAATTTGGGCACAGCTCCCTGCTCATGTCCTACTACTGCTTACAGGCACGGGCTTAGGTTGGACCAGCAGCAACGTGGGGAAGCAGCAGTGGTAGGTGGGAGGTGGCACCTTTCCCTGAACCCGTCTACAAAGCAGCAATAGTCGTGCCTCCCTGCTCCCGGAGGGTCTTATAAAGACAAATTGCAAGATATCTTCATATTAGAAATTCATAATTTACTTTCTGGGACATAGAAATACCATTTTTCAATTTGCCCCACACAAACCAGAGTCACTCGTCAATCACAGAATTTTATTTTACCCTGAAAGACCTGTAGGCAGCAAACATTTCCAAGCTCCCTTCAAAATCCTCCAGTTATTTACTTTTCAGAGATATTGAGCAATTTCAGTTAAAAGAAGTGAGAGCAACAGCTGCTTAATGCCTCCAAAAATTGGACTCCTCCTGCTAAAATGGTTATGTTTGACAGTTGTCGTCCCTGTATTTGTCCAGTATTTCTTCAAAGTCCCCATTTTCATTCTTTTTTTTTCCTTAGACACGTCTGTCCGCATTGCAGGTGAAACGGGCTGTCTGAACTTTTACATTTGTATGAGATCCCTGCATTACCAGCCTAATTCCTCAATTACCAGCCTGATTACCTGTAGGTTTTGTTGTTGCTGTAATTAGAACTGTTGATTAGATGTATTATTTGTGAAAGATGAGATGTCAAGTGGCAGGCTGTTCACGCTTCTGCTGTGTCACAAGGCTTCTGGTTGGGATTGGTCTCCTTTGCCCTGTTTTTTTTCTCCCCCTGGGGCTGTGTCACTCAACGTGAGCAACCTCCACAAAGGGCCGCTTGAAGAGGTGGCCAGCTGCCTAATTCCTGCCATCACATTTCCATCTCTCACTCTCCAGCACTATTTAATCTCAGATGCACGTTTGTTGGCACCTGCACAGTGACTTCGCTGAAATGGGTGCTCTCCAGAAGATCTTTACTAAGCATCTGAGAGATGAATAAGCTTTTTAATAATTTTAATGGAGAATTTATTGAAATTTACCCATGCTTTAGTCTGTGTCAGCCTGCCAAAAACAGGTTATCAAAGGGCTTATAGTTTCAGTCAGTGCTTGTATTTTGTTCAGAAGAAATGTACATACAGGTGAGCTCATAAATACCAATTCCCATAGCTATCACGTGAGTTTGGGTTTTCAAAGTGAGGTTTCTTAGGAGAAAGACTAAGGAATGAAGAGGTCCGTAAACCTTCAAAAAAAGACCTTCAGCTAAAGCTGAGTATTTCACACAGAGGCCAGTTTTCGCAGCACCATGGGGGATGCTTGGGTAGCACAGTGAAGACATCTCGGTGTTCCTGGAGATTTGTAACAGCCAGCAGCCATTAGCTGTGGCTACCTGAATGTGGAGACATCCGAAGACGTTACATGATGTCAGGCACCTAAAACTGAATACCTGTGACCAACAGACAGGCTTAGATAAGCAAGACTGAAAACATTCTACCTGATGTCAATAGGGAAAAGTGGGCATCTCCAAAGAGTGTTTCTGCCCTGCTGTGCCAGGTGCCTAGGGTAGATGAGATATGTAGGGGTATTTGCTCTCCACTGGTTGCAGAGAGGAGAGAGAAAAAATAGATATTTTAAATGGCTGAAGTTGCATGAATGGGAGGTGTCATCTGACTTCATTTGGAATTGCAATTGATCTGTGGGGATGCAAGGGGGAATGATTTGTTCCCCCCTGCTTCCCACTTCTATTGCCTTTACCTCCATGTGTACCATATACTTAACTGCATTTATTAAATATGTATGTATGGGGGAGGGGGTAATTCCTTACACTGCAGTAAGAAGATCAATTTTCTGGAGTCTGTAAGACCGTAGATGTCCTATGAAGGAGGAACCTACAGACATTAAGAGTATTGCAGCCTGGTTGCAAATGAACTTCAGTTCTTTGACACTGCTCCCTGGTTCCCAGCCCTGGGACTGCTGCAGGGAGATGTGCAGCCAAAAGTGGATGGCAATTCTGTGCTTGTTTGATACAGCGACACTCACTCACCTGACCCTGCATGTGGTCCTCTAACCCTTCTGCTCCCCTTCCACGTTTTTTCTCCTGTCTCAGAAGCTGCTTCACTGACCGCTGGTTTCCTACTCCCTTCTCATCCTGCTAACTTGCTTTTCCTTTGCAACGTGGTGTCTTGCAGTCCTCTTCTTTGCTAGCTGCTCGACAGAGCTCCTCCGATGTCCCAACTGCCGCGGATCTTGTCAGTGCAATAGAAAAGTTGGTCAAAAGTAAGCTGGTAAGTTTAGTGTTGTGAAAACTGTGTACACAACAGGCCTAATATGACTCTAGGGAAGGGCTTCAAAGTCTACCTCTTGTTTCCGGTTTCCTTGCTTTCCACCTTCATCTGCTATGCTTTTATTAACCCTCTGTGCTCTACTTTTCAGTAGAGTGTCTAATATTTTTGCTCCCTATTGAGATGAAGCCTACGTCTCACGTCGCCACGTAGGCTCTGCACTGCATAGTCAAATGGCCCTTTTGGAGCGGGCTTTGCAGAGCATGAGCTACAGTACTGTATTCTTTCTGGGGTCTTGTTGGTATTAAAATATTTTACACAGTGAGGTGTTTTGTTTGGTTTGTTTTAAAGCTTGTTCTGAGGCACAGGATTTTTACTACACGACATGCGAAGTTTTTTGGTATTCTGGCTTCCCTGAAAAGAGGAAGAGTAGAGTTCCCTCTAAAGAGTAGAACTGCTTGAAGTATCACAGCTGTGCTTTAATTTTACAAAGATTCGTGTGTCGCTTTTAATCAGCCTTGTCAAATCTTTCTGACAGGCAGTGGAATAAGCAATAAAAATGCTCTGGGTTTAATTTGTTCTAAAAGTTTAGTATCGTGCACTCTGCCTGTCTGATCCCATGTCTGGTGGACAACGAGCAAATCCCGTTTCATATCTTGGCTTCTCTTAAGTTTTCTGTGAAAGAGTGCAGAACGTTAATATAAAAGCTAAACTTTTTTCTACATGACCAGGATCTCTAAAATTAGGTAAATGCTTGCTTTGATCAAATTTAACTTAAGTAACAAGGTAGGAGTAAAGCAGGGTTATGATGAGCCTACAAGAGGTTCATTTCCTTATGTATACTTGAAGGATGAACAGAGTAAAAACCAAAAAAAAAAAAAAACCCACAGTGATCATTAAATTACTCTGTCAAGCAGCTTTACGTAGCCAATCATTTCAGGGGGGTTTGGTATTTTCTCCATTGAGGTGTTGGTACATGAATATAGTCTGCGTGAATAGAGTGCTCGGTAAGGAGTAAGTGGTAAAGGAGCTCTTTGTGACATGGGAAACAGAGAAGGACATTCCCAGAAAGTTTACTCAAAATAGTTTTATTCCATCGAGGGACTAACAAATTGAAAAGTATTTCATTAATCCAGTTAGATGTATTTTCAGAGGATATTTTATTTTCTCTTCCCTACATGCAGGCTGTTAGGTCAATTGCAATTACTTTCTAGGGATTTGGGCGAAAGTTTAATTATTGTGGAATGTTACCATGTATCCATCTATTTCTGTTTCGTTTTGTTTTACTTTACTACAAAGAATCCCCATTCAATCTTTGGCAAAGAAACACTGACCACGTGTAGCCTAACACTGGTTCTGATTGAGACACCAGGGTATTTCCAGGTTGTTTTGAAATAATTTGGAAGAGTTTTCTCATCCTGGGGCTACTGGAACATCTTTTTCCACCTTCTAGCAAAAGGACATCTTCTCTGTTTTAATGCTTTTTTTTTGGGAGGGGGGTCTTAAATCAACTTAAAACAAGTTTGGTTGTGTTTCACTAAGTCCTGCGGGAAAGTATTGCTGAATACTCTGCTTGGCTTCAGACTGCAGTGTTGATTGCAGAACTGACTTGAAACAGAAGATAACACTGATGCTGAGGTTTAAGGATAATGTTTGTTCTATCATTCTTTGGGGTTTTTTTAGACCCTTGAAGGAGGATCTTACCGAGGAAGCTTAAAAGATGCCACTGGCTGCCTAAATGAGGGAATGACGCCTTCAACTCCTCCACGAAACCTTGAAGAGGAACAAAAAGCCAAAGCAATGAGGGGCAGGATGTAAGTTGTCGTGCTGGTTCTTCTTTCTGAAATAGGCACCCAAGGAGGACATATAGCTGCACTGAAAGACCACTTTGAAGTAGTGAATGAGCATGGAACTGGGAGTAAAACTGTGGTCTGCTTGCTTCTGTTTTTTCTTAACCTGTAAAAAGACTTTACAAGAGCATTTGCACACCCAGGAAGTTCATCATCACTCTTTAAAATGTACAACTTTTACTCCAGATAGCAAATACCTGTTGCTGTAAAAGCCCCTGAACAGCTAGACAAGTATTACTGAGATATTTGCCGTGGTAATTACTGCCTTGCCAGTGGTGAAATCAGCTCTCAAAGGGGGATATGTGGTTGACCTTGTTAGCTACCTTCAAAGAAAAGAACAGCAAATCCCACTAGGATTTTTTGAATGAGAGGATATTTTTTTGCCTTCATTATTAGCAAAGGAAGGGACAGAGTTCAGATGCATTTGTGGGGGAAACACCGCTAAAGAGAAAGTTTCGCTGGGGAAACCTTCATGTTTGTGGTAATGGGAGAGGAAAGAAATGGTGACAGGTCATGAAAGTTGTTTTTAAAATTATCTGCACCCTCCCTTAAATGTAACAAAAATAACACTTGTGCCTTCAAAGCTTCTCAGGATTAAAGCATTTCTTAAATGCATAGTTCAGCTGAAGGACACAGAGAACTGGAGAAACAGAATCAAGAATTAGCTGTTTTCTTTATACTGCCTCTTACACTAACAGCAGCCGCTGCAATGGTCTAATCAAATGGTAGACTGAGGGGAAAAGTAACGGTCCAAACAGGTCTCGTCAGAGTCTGATGAGGTGAGAGGTGGAAGAAGACCAGCAGCCCACTGGGGAAAGATGCCAAGGAGGGAAGGAAACCAAGTCAGGGGAGGACAAGGAGGTAGTTAAGAGCAGAAGAGGAAGTAGGAGCAAAGAGTCACAGGTCTGTGAAAGCCATCATTTGCTCCTGCAGTTTGTTGTAGGAAGCCAGGGAAGTGATACGGTAAGGGACTGGATCAACTCCCAGCAGCAGGCAGGGACATGACACTCCTGGATGTGTTTCTGAATGGGAGAAGTTTTCTACTAGGCAGCCGTCAGCCTTCCTGCAGGGAACATCTCTGCCCATGCCTGTCTCCTAAAAGCTCCTCAATATTGCAAGTTTTTGGGTTTCTCTGGTATCAATTTGTTAATTAGATTACTGGCAACTAACTTATGGTTGCAGTTTTAGTGCAGAGACCTTTGCCACAGTAACACTTTCTAGCATGGGATGCTTCTGGCAGGGGTACTGGCAGCATGTTACGCGTAATTAGTGGCTGCCTCCATCCAGATTTCCTAAACGCCAGGATGTTTAGGAGCACCTGCTAGTGGCTTTCAGCACAAGACATCTGTCTCCTCTCCAGCTCCGTTGTGTCTGTGTTCTGTATCTCAGCAGCTCGCTGTGTTTTAATTCCATCGCCATATGAGGCAGCTGAGCTCCCAACTCGAGCTGTGACCCCCTCATTCTCCAGAAAACCACAGCTGAATCCTTGCACAGGCATGGGCGGTAATTTCCTGTGTCTCTGGAAGCACGTGCATGCCAAGAGTTAGCCCTGGCATTAGGAAACCCCTATTCCACCGGGCTTGATTACTGCATTTCTATGAGCAATAAGATAATAGTCTCATTGGGTAGCGTCGTTCAGTATAGATTTAATACAGACTTACCAAGATATGCAAATATTCAGAAGTGAGGAGGCTCTAACCTTGTTCCAGTTCATGCCATTTTAAATACAGCTGTGTAGTCAATACCTGCTGGTGACCAGGGCAGGCACTTTCCAGGCAACAGCCTGCCCTTGCTTTATGTTATCAGGCGAGGAGATGAGTGAACTTGAATTTCTGGCCACGTGCATCTTAGAAACCTTAAATCTGGGAGTGCCTGTAAGGTCCTGTGTCAGGTGGGCTTCAGAGAACTAATGGAGGTGGTCAAGGTTGATTTTTCTGCTTGGTAGGACGAGGGGAGCTGGGGGAATGCTGGCGCTGAGTTGTGGAGGTGCAGTGGAAGTGCAGACCCTGGTTCCTAATAGAGGTGTAAATTTGCAGGGTTAGTTTGTTCACCTAATAGACACCTGGTCACTGCACTGATGTTTAATTCACACCCACCTGCCTGCATGGCCTGCAGCATTACGTACTACAAGTGCCCGCTGCTTCATTTTTAGAGTGGGGTTTGGCCAGATGGCCCCTTGCAGTAACTCAAACCAAAGGAGAGGCAGTGGGGAGGAGGGAGAGGTTCTCCCCATTCCCCCAGCAGCTCGCTGTGTTCATGGGGAGCAACGCAGTCGGAGGTAGTGTGAGCTGAAATGTAACCTGCCAGCACGCCTCCCCAGGCAGAGGGGACATGGCAAGCCTTTCGCAAGGACACGGTAGGTCAGCCAGCTAGAGGGGACTGTACAGCATACGCTTGTTCGGGCCACACGCTGCTGCTTTGTGAAAGAGCAGCCTTTTGCCCCGTGCGTGTTTACTACCCAGGCACACAACTTGGCAGGGCTCTTCGGAGAGAACAAGCATCTGGCATCACCGCTGCCAGCACTGCCTTCTGCCAAGGGGGCTGGATTTCACTCTTAAATGAACAAGAAGCTGTTTGACCTCTTCCTGCCACGTGTCCTAAGTATCTCCTCCACTCTGTCTGAGCAAGGGACATGTTGGGAATGCAGCAGGAGCAGGATTTATTTTCTCAGTGACCTCTCATAGCTGAGTCCCTCCTTGCAATGCCAGTCTACTTTTTTTTTTTTTTTCCTCTAGATGTTTTCAACCAGGCTTTTATCTTAGCACTGTTTGCCCTCAGCCCTATAATTTCAAGTGGGTCCGTCTGCCGATTGATGTGAACAGAGCGATATTAGACATGAAAGCACTCCTCTATCTTGTTAGCCTTGTTACTGCTGCAGCAAACTTTAGCACAGATGGAGTTTATTTGTCATGTGCCAAATCTGTGTATCAGCGTAACTGAGAGGCAGACTGTCTGCAACAAGCTGTAACTTTTTGAAATTGTCCTCGAAAGAACATTATGTGATTAGTCAGTTTGACTTACAAAGGAGGGGCTTTTTTTAGTTTGCTGTTGTTTGCATGCATCAGGCCTTGATTAGATGACTCTCCTGCTCCGGATTATTAGCTCTGAAATCAGTGTAAATCAATTGACACCCACACGTGGATTACCTAGTCTGAAAGATTAAGCTCTTGGTTATGACAGGAGAAGGGAATTGTTTTGCAAGTGTTTGAGACTTCCAAATTAAAACTTAATTGCTGAATCTTGGGCAAAGCCAGAGGGACTGGGGCAAGAAATCCTCTCCTGCTTGCTGCAAAATGGGTCAGGACACGTCTCCATAGCTGTCGGGGGCTGCATGGGGGATGGAGGAGAGGAGGTTCAAAGTACAGGCAGCCGGTTGTGCTGCTGCTCTTGCACCATCCTGGGATGGGGGGGGGAAGAGGGATAGGAGGAAAGAGTGGTTAAGACAATTGAAACTACCCTGACCTGAAATGTGACCATTTTTGTCATTTACATTCCACTGAGATGTAAGTGAGTGAAGAGTGAGTCATGTTACATGACCTCGATCATGGTGGGGTTTTCTGGAGGGGTGGTAAGAGAAGCAAACGGTAACATCAAGGAATATGGTCAAATACGTGTGCGTTCTGTTTTAATTTAGGTTTGTCTTAAACGAGCTGGTACAGACTGAAAAAGACTACGTCAAAGACTTGGGAACTGTTGTGGAGGTGAGCTGAAGCAAACCCTGCTATGCAAAATGTTTTCCCACTAAAAAGCACCATGCTGACAAGTGACAACAACAAAAAAAACAGCACGAGAAGCAAACGGCTTTATTTTGCACTCTGCTTCCATGGTCCCCTTCTCATGTTGACAGAAACAAGAAGAAATGCCTTCGGAAACTATTTTTGTTTCCATCTAGCAAATGTTGTATTTTAGGTTTCAAGTCCAGCGTACAAAGATTTTTCTTGGCTACTCTGCTTGTGACGAACTCTTTCTGCTGTAATGCAGCCTTGAGGGCAGTGGTGGAGGATAACTTATGCTCCTACCACCTATTTTGTGCTTTTCTTGCTGTCATATTGAGTAATGGTAACACATACTTTACTTGAGTTTGCACCTGGACTAACGTCCTGCATCTGAGTACTTTTCCAGAAGCTGGGTTTGGATCTGTGCTGAGGTGCGCGTGTGACCTGTGGATTATTGTTTTGCAAAGAAGCACTTTAGATAAAATAGTGGTTTGGGTTATCATTGTTTAAGCTTCAACTTGTAAAGACCTGGCCAATCCCTAGGGATCACTTGTCAGAGCCATCTCACATGCAGGGTCCAGGTTTTTTCCCAGCAAGGACTCAGAACTGAAGGCACATGTTTGAACCGGGCTTTCAGCAATGCTTTTGGCATTCACTAGTCCAAGAAGAATTATCACTCATTCTAACAGTGATTTTCAACAGCTTCCAAACTTGGAGACCTTTGTGTTATCTTCTGTTTACATCATGCACCACTGGCAAACCTGACAGGGTTGCAGTGCTCCAAAGGCTTATAAAGAAACTCGGGAGGTGTGAGAAATCCCATTCATGTGACTCTTCAAACTTACTGCTTGGCTTTGTGCTCCCACAAAATACTCATGGTGAAGAACTCTGTGCAGACTCTGGCTTCTTCCTCTTACCAGAGAAGCCAAGAGCTTGATCAGCTACTTTTGTTTAACTTTTATCTTCTAATTGCACTTGTCACTTCAATGACATTTAATAACAGTTTGTATAAGTGTGGTGGATATTCAGAATAAATCCTTTAAAGTTTTCTTTTAAGCAAACTGTGTAATTTAGAGTATCTAGATGGGTTTCTGGTTTTAAATTGTACAAAAGGTATTTTAAGTGTTTTCAATGTAAAAAATCCTGACATTAAACTTCTGCTTCTTTGGAAAAAAAAGATTGTAATTATTCTCCCCTTTTAAATGAACCCTTTGCTAATTGCTGATCATTAATCCTGAAGGGCTTCATGAAGAGGATAGAAGAAAAAGGAGTTTCTGAAGATATGAAAGGGAAAGACAAGATAGTATTTGGCAATATTCACCAGATCTATGACTGGCACAAAGAGTAAGTTTTTGGTTTAGTTCCTTTTTAAGCACCTTTGTAACATCTCTTCCATAAAGGATTGGGGTATATGGTGTCCGTATGTCTAAGCTGCTTTTAATTGAACACCAGCAGGTAATTCAGGGCTGAACTTCCAAAGGACGTTGCCTCACTTTAAATGGTCCCTGTTGATTTGTAAGTGCTGCTTAGTAACTTCACAAATCATCGCTACCCTGAATCCTGAGAACATGTTCTAATTCATGTGCTTTTAGCCACAGTTTCACGATACACATGGTCCTGATGCAGGGCTTTGTCTACCCAATCAAAAATGGCCCAACTGCATGATGCAAAGCAGCAGTCCCACATAAACTCCTTTTTCCCAGTGAAAAAACTTTGATGGGCTATAGCTTTGCACTGCTTGGCTTCATGGGAGTGTGTTGGTTGTGCCATCTTTCACAGGTACAGCTTTATGCTGGCTCAAACACCACACCTGGAGTGCTGGTCAGTGTGACAGAAATGTTGTTGCGCACAAGAGAGTCTGCTCTGTGTCAGTGCTGCTCTGGCATTCCTTGCTGGGGAATCACAACAGGAGGCTCCATGGGAGACACCATTGTGGTCCATTCACAGCTCCTGAGCTACTGCTCATAAGCAGTCCCAACCTGGCTCCCAGAAAGGTGCTGCTTGTGGGGTACATGCAGGAAAGCTACTGTGGCTGCCATAATTGTATCTCTTGGGTCACAGCTGTGGGCTCAATCCATCCAAATGAGAAGCAGTAGCAACGCTGGAAAGTCATGGTTTCCTTCCTATGTCTTGTGGTTCTCAGCAACACAAACATCTTCACAGGCAGCTGACAGGATCATGAAGGCTGACCATACCAGTAGTATTTGGCTAGCAGGGTGATAAAATGCAAATACTTTCAAAATACTTCTCACGTAAAAGCTATGACAGTCTTTGGCCTGGCTGATGATTTTGACTCTGATTTAGGAGCTCTGTTCCATTAGTCTGTCCTCATACCAGTAGCTTTTGAAAAGCTGCTGGAAACACAAGGCTTATTTCAAACCTTGGGCCATTTCCACTGTAACTTTATGAACAGCAATGTCTTGCTTACGGACAATATGGTCATCCATTTCAACTCTGCCACTCAAAAATACTCTACAGTTCTGGCTAACTAGAACTTGAGACTGCATGCAGAGTCTTGAGCAATGGCCACCGGGCTGGATCTTCCTTCAGCTCTGGTCGTTTCCCTCACCCAGGAAACACGGTATCTTTCCCATCATGTATTTATCTCATGGCTTGGGCCTGTCCTTATGTTCTGACAGATGCCCTTGTGAGCACAAAACAAAATATCAGAACAAGCTTCACCATATATTAAGTTGATACCAGCAACAAAGTGTTTTCACCAGTGCCATTGTTTAAGTGTGATGATAGGAGCTTTCTGTAACACATCAAGACGGATTCCCTATTTTTAGTTCTGCAAATCTGGGTCAAGAAGTCTATTTAAATGCAGATGAATTTAACATTTATAGAGGATTGAGTTATGGAAGCAGCTGTATCTGATGGTAGCAATAGGGATGTTTAGTTGGTACAGCTGTCCAATGTGCATCTTCTTTTGAGGTTCAGGGATTCCTTGGGACCAGACCATTGCAGGCATGTCCTCTCACCAAATCTGGCTACTGTAGCAAATCTATGGAGGCATTTGAGACAGAAATCTTGCAGTGAAAAAGAGGAAGATGATAGAAAGGGAGATTGCCAGGATTTGCCTACCAGATAGAAAAACCTACCAGCATTTCTAAAGTTTAGTTTAGCTGCTTTTACCTCACTTTTAGGCATCCCAGTATATTCTTAGTAAGGGCATTCACACTAGAACAACTGACCTCTCGAGAGCTGTAGGTCAAGATAGAGATAGTGTTTATGAATTATTGTTACTGTTGTGAGTGATGGTATATTACTAACAGTAATATACTGAAAAACAGCAAAAACCAGAACATGCCAAAACTCCACCAGCAAAAACATGTTGATTTGTTTATTCGAGTGGAAGCTTCTGCATCTCTTTCATATTGACCAGTACTCCAAATCTGCTCTTGCAACTGAGAACTCCTGCTAAAGCTTCAGCTGAGTTGTCACAAGTGGTTTGGTATAGGGAAAAGTTCTGCTTTGGGAGTTCTCAGTGAAGGAAAGCAACTCTTGCAATTAGATCGTAATTGGCACTTTTTAAAAATTGTAACCACTGTAATAGTAAAGAAGAGCAGATAGTTTGCAAGACAAGACCTCCATATTTCACAGCTCTCAGCTAATGTTTTAGAAACGCTACTATTAAGGGCTGAAGCCAAGCTTACCTTTTCATTTATAGCTAAAATTGCACCAATATATCTGAAGAATGACAAGTTTGCTGCTGGGATGATCTAAAGAAATATTCTGAAATGTTGATATCCTTTCTTTCAGCTTTTTCCTGGCTGAACTGGAAAAATGTCTTCAAGAACCTGACCGTTTAGCACAGCTCTTTATTAAGCATGTAAGTTTTATTTTGTTACCTATCACTAGTATAATTGTCCCTTAGGGTGTGATGACTCCTTTCCAAAAGCATTTACTTGTGTCAACTTGATATTTTTACATGTTTAAACTTAAATGAAATGTGAAGTAGCATTATAGTTATGCATCTTCAGTGAGCAGCTGGATTGAACTAATGCATTACGCATTGCCTTCTTCAGACTTCTTATTTTGGGGGCAAAATTGGTGTGGCCAAGGACGTCTGCCAAAATATAATTAAGGCAGGTACTTGCCAATTGCTACGATTGACATGTACATGTGATATTAGCTAGAGCAGAACACTATAGCAAATTTAAGACCAGTTTGGGTCTTAAATTAAAAGGTCAGTTTGCCTAAGGTGCAGAAGTGGAGAGCAGAACCAGTTACCAATTTGCTTTCCTACTTCAGCAAACGAAATCTTTGATTAAACCAAAAATAAGGAAGACCAAGCAGAACATCTTAGCAACTTTCTGCCGTTTTTTAAGAGCAGGACAGAATGGTAGCAAATCTCTCACCGGGCTGCTGTGCATTTTGCTTTCGCAGGAGCGGCGGTTACACATGTATGTGGTATATTGCCAAAACAAGCCACGATCTGAATATATAGTAGCTGAGTACGAGGCATACTTCGAGGTAAGCATGGCTCATTATACGTTACTGCTACATAGGGCTGTGACTCCTAGTGAAGTAGACCTGTGGGCTCTGCGACCTGTGGGGCTTGGCTAAAACAAATTCTAGATTTTGATACTGCACACGCTGTTAAAGTACAAGGAAAATAAGTTATTTCATTTATTTGAAATTCTCATGTTAATTTCTAATAAATATTTAATCCAGTACTAACTGTGTGTAGCCCTCAGAGTGCCACATCTGCATTGATTTCTGTCCAAAATAAAATAAGACTTTTTAATCCGTAGTCTACAAACAGGGGAGGGGGCAAAGTTGTTAGAGCTGGGTGGTGCCTCTCATAAATTCCCGATAATGTTGTCTGTTTCAAGAAGTCTTTGGGACTAGGCACATTTAGATATTAACGTGAAAGAAGCTCGTTTAACAAGGGAAGGATGTTTTGTTTCACCCAAGGGCATGAGGCGTGCTCTGCAGGGCTTGTTTGTGAGCTAATCCCTGCTGCAGTGGAAAGAGAGGTCTCCAGACCTTGCAGTCCTGCTCGGTCAGCTCAAAGGGGGAAGGGATCCTGTGCTTTCCAACGCCTTCCGGCTCGGTCGTGACTTTTACCCACTCCTTGCCTAAATAGGACATGCCAGATTTTTAAATCCTCTAAAATTCCCTCTTGCAAACAAAAGATTAAGAGCAAACCAACTTTCTGGGGAAATAAGCCTCTGCTGAGACATTTTATGATGTTCTCTGTCTTACTCCGTGATTGTTTGCAATCGTTTTTAATCCTCAATTTTTAGGAGGTTCAACAGGAAATAAGCCAACGGCTAACCATCAGTGACTTTCTGATCAAACCCATTCAAAGAATAACTAAATATCAGCTTCTTCTCAAGGTAAGTGGAAAGATGCAGTTAGGACTAAACTATGGTCTGCATCTTGCATTAGGTGCTGTTATTTTAAGTCAGCCTTAGTTTTAACAGAGGAATAACTACATCAAATTAAGAGGAAAGAGGAGTCTGCTTATACACGGGCATAAGATGACAGAGTCCCATGGAAAATGTCCAGAGAGCAGGAGGGCCACATCTGTGGGAGTAGTTTGCAATTGATGATAATCAAAAGGGTTTTTTTTTATTTACTATTGGAATTTTTTCATAGAAGAATAAACTTGAAATAGGAATTTTCTTCCTTTGAAGTAACAGAACAAACTTTCATTCAATTTTTTAAAATTGCAATAAAGATGCACAGGAGTGTTAATAAAGCCTGTCTTTGGTGCTGAATGGTATGATTCTAACAAACACTGTAGCTTCCATTTCTGAATATCTCTCTTCAAATTTGCTTAAGAAACATATTTCCAGAATATTCTGATGTCTGCAAATTTGGGGAGCCTACCTTAATTTTTTTCCTGAGGAGTTTGACCAGTCTGGCTTTGGCTGACTTTATCCGCAATGCCAATTACTCAGCATTTCTGAAAATTCATCCCTAGGGGCCTCAAGCTAATATCTAAAATTAGGCGTGTCTGAACCATACCCTGTAATCTCCAGCAGTACCAGGGCTCTGAGCTGGTTTCTTCTCTTTTTTGAACTAGTCTCAAGCAGGCGGCCATCAGCCCACAGTTTGATAATTGCACACTTGCAAAGAGACAGCGGCATGTTCCCTGAAATGCCAAGAGGAAAAGAAAAATCTTCAAGTGTGTGTGGTCTTGTGGCTTAAAACAGGGACCAAGTAAGCCTTCCCAAGGGCTAATCCCAGCTTTTTCTTTTTTTCTGTGTAGTTTTCAGCAACCATCGACACCCCTTTTCCGTATCTATAAAGTGGTTTTAAAGTTCAGCAACCCCTGAAAATGAATTTATTAATATTACCAAGTTCTTTTTCAGAAAATCACATGCTGAATATGCTTTTTCTCTTTCAAACTGGCATCTTTTGTCTTCTCTTTCTGAAGTGCCTTAATGCAAACCTTTCTGCTTTCTCCAGGACTTCCTGAGGTACAGTGAAAAAGCTGGTCTGGAGTGCTCTGAGATAGAGGTACGTTTTCATGTCCTGGAGAATCGTGCTACGTTATCTAATGGCACTTTATATGGAGGAATGAAAACCCCAGTTTGCCTTTGACAATACTTGAAGATCCTGCTGGTATTCTAAATGTGGTATTTCTCTTACCTGAAGTCAGAAGTGAAAGATAAAGGCACAGTCTTGCATTGTAGGGGAACCATCCTCTTTTAGACATTACCGTACATTTTCAGTGCATGAGGCCTCACCATGAATAACTGCCAGCAGTGATCACGCTCTTGAAGTCCATTATTTGACACTTTGCTTTTAGGAACTCTCTGATTCTTTTGTAATAATACAACATCCTTTTCCCTTTAACAGAAAGCAGTTGAATTAATGTGCCTTGTACCGAAACGTTGCAATGATATGATGAACCTGGGTCGCCTCCAAGGCTTTGAGGTACGCATTTGCATTCTGCTTATAACAACAACTAGACATGTAAAAGTATTTTCTCTTTCTGTGATTGTCTCTACAATCTGCCCTACTCCAGGCTGTTTCCCTAGTGCTTGTTCTTCTCCAGCGCTGAGCTGCATGCTTTGGTGAGGTTTTGAAGATGGGGGTGATACACCTCACACTCTAAACTTGTGACAATCTATCTATTGTTTCTTCAGAATGTGAGGTCTATAACAGCTTCTGCAAGCTTGAATCAGACTTCTTATATCTATTGCCAGAGCACAATAAGCGGTGAACCAGACTGCTCTGCCTGTTAGTAAGGTCACCTGGCATTAACATGTTAACAGCTCCCTCTGAGTTTGGCAACATCCAGGAGGGGAGTTGTGAGCTGTAGCCCCACAGGTTACAGCTTGTGGTTTGTAACTAAGCCAATGTAGACTTTGGCAGTCCTGGTGAGATGTCTTATCTCCAAAATGAAGTCAAGTTTGTCTTACCATCTTATGCATCGCAGCATTCCTGCAAACAGGTAGGTCCTGGGTTTTTTGCATCTCCAGGTGTTGCATCACTGGCTTAAAGGGTGATGGAGAGCTCATGACTAGAGGGAATCCAAGGCACTACAATAACAAACTACATAATGGGAACAGGGTTTGAAATTTAATAGGAAACAGTTTACTTGAGACCTTTTGCTTTTGGTTTTATATGTGCAATGAGTGGGAATGACAACAAAGAAAACCTATGTTATTTTCCTTAAACTGGGCTCTTGATTTACAAGATTGCTGCTTCAATAACTTTTAGGAGGTATGTCCCACATGAATTCAGTGCTGCTTGGAAAACTTGGACTGCACGAAACATAGCAGACTGTCTCATGGGATCGTGGTGGGGTTTGTAATGTTGGTGCCTTGTCTGCTTCTCAGGGCAAGCTGACAGCTCAAGGCAAGCTGCTGCAGCAGGACACCTTCTACGTGACAGAGCAGGATTCTGGAGTTCAGTCTCGGCCGAAGGAGCGTAGGGTGTTTCTCTTCGAGCAAATAGTTATCTTCAGCGAACTCCTTAGAAAAGGATCTTTAACACCAGGCTACATGTTCAAGAAAAGCATAAAGGTAAGAAATAGAGAGGGAGAGACATACTCGGTTTGATGGTCACATAAGGAAATCTTACCAATTTTCTGTGAGATTGGTCCATGCTGTCATAGGTGGCCAACAATTTGCAGAAAACATTTGCATTTACCTTTCAGTGGATCAGAAGCCGTTTAAGACTATCTCTAAATAAAACACTGGGTGTCTAAATTGCTGGGTAATTTTCACAAGGAAGACAGCCAGCACAGATCCGCTGTCATTCATAGCTCTGAGTTAGCAAATAGTGCTACAAAGCCTGCAGTAGTCAGAGAAAGTCTACAATAGTCGCTTTTAAGCGTGATCATAAAAGGTGGGGGAAGTTGTAGTATCCAAAACAGTTATCTTAGGCCAAACTGTAAGTCAGTACTAAGCCTCTGTGTGACATTACTGGAAATACCCTCCCTAAAGGGGGGAAGGGCTCATAGTACAAATGTGAATGTTGCAAGAAGACAGAACCATTTTAAAAACAAACAAAAACACACACAGTTCTAAAAATGCAGCTATGAGGAGTTATAAAATCAGCTAAACTATAAAGTTTTAAGAAAATAATTTTGGGTTTAAATCATCTTTACAGATTATGGGGCTGGAACTAAAAGTAAAAAGCAGAAGTAACCAAGGAAAATACTTATTTATTTGTTTGTTTAATAAATACTTATTTATTTGTTTATTTATGCTTGTTTAACAAACGCAAAGTTAACCTCTGGAATGGTGGGTGAAGGTAAAGGAATGCTAAACCTCTTCTGGTAGAACAGAGTCACTGGTTCATTTGAATGTCTTGATCGTTCAAAGCTGAGAAACCAGCCTGGGATTGATTTCCTTTTCAAAGATACAGGTTAAAAAGAGATGTGAGAGAATGCATTGTGTTTGCTTTAAATTTTAAATGGTACACAAATATGAAATAGAAGAGAACAATATCAGGTGAAATAATGCATATTAACCATATATAACTAAACAAATCTATGATAAACAGCATATTTACTGAAATGAAGGCATCTTCCTGGCTGACAGAAACTGCAGTATTTACTGAAAAGCCTATATCCATTTGCAAGTCAGTGTATTTCATAGTTTCCAACCAAATAATAAGTTATAAGGAAAAACCTAAAGTGTACAAATAAACAATTATCTTGATTTAGGTGATCAGCTTTGATTTTTTTCTTATTGCTGATTTAAATCATTATTAAAATTGGAGATGGAAATAACATGAATCATTTCTACTTCAGTTTATTGTATGTATAACAATGAGGCTTTTATCTGCAGGAAACAATTCCTGAATTGTATATTGTAGATAAAGAGAGAAAAATAAATCTCTCCTAATGTCAATAAAATTAGCTTGCCTCAAGGGTATGAGTTGCTTTTCTAGTTAAACAGCCTATGAAAGTAATGCTGTTCCCACTGCCGGAGTTTAAAATTTTTGCATGATAATTTTCCAGTCCCTCTTTTCTTCCATTTGGCAAACAGCTCCTTCTCCTCTTGAGTGCCTGCAGCAAGTGTGGAATCCTCTGTGGCTCTGTGTGCATCTCCCCCACCGCAGCGTGGAGCCTGTGTGCCGGCAGCTCTCACTCCCTGCCTCCCAGCCCCTACTTCAGCTCCTGGCTGCTTTTGCATTTCTCTCATGCTTTCCCACAGAGACGAGCTGTGGCCTGCAATGGAGCAGAACCATTCCCTATAGCAGGACCATTCCCCACTTCTCCGTGCCACAGGTGTCCTCACCTTGCAGTAGAGCCTCAACCTGAGCTGAGTGACTCCCTGGAGAGAAGGCACTTTGTCCAAAGGTGTCACATAAACAGGCTGCCTCACTCCATGTCTTCCATAACCCTGCCCTTAAAGAGGGCATCCAGAAACTGCATCTGGTCTGAGGTCATGAGCCAGAGTTTGAGGAGGCTTTACACTGTCAGCTAGGACCAAGTTTTTGACCTTGATTCAAGTTCTGACACAATCCTGCTGGGCAGGTTGAACCCATCTTCGCAGCAGTTATCAGGACTGACTAACCGTCTTTGGCTAGCTTTGATACCGTCTGTGGTCATGGTTGTCCAGTTCTCTGGGAGACACTCCCTGAGAGACGCAGGGAGCTTACCAGCTGGTCACATCCTCCCACGCAGCAGAAGGACCTAGCCAGCACCGGACATCCCATTTCTTTGCTCTGTGTCACAGTCACTGCTGAGCACTGAGATCTCTCCGTTAGAGTATGAAGAGCATATGACTTCAAATGCAGCTGTTCTGGTCTGTCAGGGAGATGAGGCTCCCAAATATTGTTCTTCAAGATCTGTCACACTTGGACTGTGATAGAAGCATCATCATGATGTCCTACGTTAGCAAAGAAACATTCTTTATGCAGTGAGGTAGTTAGCGTTCAGAAATAGCACATCCATTCTTGAATACTTCTCAGTTGGGTACCTTTCAGACTCTCAAAATACCTAAGTGGGTAGCCTTGGCAAATGCACCTCCAAGATGCACACAACTAGCAGGTTAGGGACTCTGACCTGTAAGTCTTTTTTCCTGGAGTCATACAAGGATCGACTTCCTTGCTTTGACTATCAACCAGAGGAGCAAGAGCTCAGAACAAGAGGAAGAGCACTGTCCAGGTTCACTGTCCTTTTCCTTGTCCCCATGTCAGAGGAGTTCCTTCCTGTCCCTCAAACTTCACAGGGACCCTCAGGAGAGAAGGAAGAGTCTCCTTCCATCTTGAAGTTTGAACACTGGCCAGTATTCAGATGTGGAGTGGATCTCCCCATACCTTGACAGATATTCAGAGCAGTTTGAGATAGACTTCTTCTAGACGGACATCATTGCCTTAGTCTTTGGAGCTGTCTACTTTTGACCTGAAGACACTCTTTTTTTGAAAGACTATGCCAGCCAATTCTATTTGACTGTCATAGATAAGTAGCTCAGGAAAAGTTGAAGTTATGGGTACACTTACGGGTACAACAGAAGCCACACAAGGGCAGGACAGCAGCCGAAATGGCCAACCATGAGATTTCCAGAAAGAGTATCTGTGACTACAGGCAAGTGAAGTGACTGCACACAGATGACAGTGTAATCTGCTAGAAGTAAGAAGATCTGTTGGAGCATCAAGGGAGAATTGCTCTTTTTTGGGGTATATCCTTGTGCACAGTTCATTCCATTTTAAAAATACTCTAATGGCTGAGACTTTCCCATGGAGGATAAGAAATGTAAACACTTATTTAGACTGGAGGAATGATAGACTTTATTAATATCTTAATAGGAACATTTTAACTCTATTTACGGGTTACAGTAAATTTTTAGCACATCAGTCAGGTCTGTGTTACCTTAAAATAGAAGTTGTAATTCAAGACAACGCAGGCGGATGTCTGGTACATCTGTCGGAGCTTTATTAAGCATCATATTTAAGCTTAAGATTTACCTGCCTAATCTAGATCAGGCAAATTCTTCTAATTACGATCTGACAGTCCGTTATTAGACTCAATTATTTTCAGGAACTTTTCACAACAATTTTATTCTGATTCTTGAGTAATGTTAACTCATGCTCCACGTAACACGTGCTTACCTTGCCTTGTTTCAGATGAACTACCTTATCATTGAAGAGAATGTGGACAATGATCCCTGCAAGTTTGCTCTAATGAGCCGGGAAACATCAGAGAGAGTCATTTTACAGGCAGCTAATCCAGAAATTCAGCAAGCTTGGGTACAGGACATCAACCAGGTCCTGGACACACAAAGAGATTTCCTAAATGGTATGTACATGGTCTTTGCTCTGTTTCCCAAGCTGTGACGCTAAATGGGATTTAGAATCTTTGTGTCTTTGTTCCCTCTATGAGAAAAACATTCAGCAACTTCTCTTCATAAGGAAAATCCCAAGGGGAAAACTAGAGCCCAGTCTGCCTGTCATTAAGCACTGGCTCAAGTGGTATCCACAGAGTACATGGGAAAGAGCCCTCATAATTTACAGCTGGTCTTTGAAAAGAGACCACCTCAGTGCCACTGTACAGAGGTCTCTGTCCTGCCTGCCAGATCTGCCTAGTGGGAAGGTGAAGAATGGGAGAAGGGCCAGGCAAGCCTGATCTGAACTGCTGTGTGGCCCTGAAGCCCACCCTGAGAAGCTGCTGGAGCCCCACCTTGCATTAAAGACTGCTGGTTGTTCTGGCCTGGCTCCATTAGCAGCATCTCATGTACTGTTTTTGGCAGCTTTCAGCTCTTTGCTGAAATAGGTGGTGGGTCCCTGAGCAGTTGCCCTGCATGTATCAGTCAGATTTCACCTTCAGGTCTCACCTCCCTCTCGTCAATGACGTGCCTTTGGTGGTACTTTTCTGCAAGATCCTTTAAAATTGCTGGGGTCTGCAGCACTGTATCACCTGGTGCTTTCCATTCTACCACGAGATTTTAAATGTAATCCCTTCCCAAGACCACATTGAAGCCAGGTTGCCGTTGTATCTGCACAGTATCTGTTGCTTGGCCGGAGCAAGGCGTATCCCCAGGAACCTCCTGTTCAACATCATCATGCGCTACAAGCTGAGGTCATGAGGTGGGACAAAGGCTGCCTCACCATCCACCCCCTTACAGGTCCAAACTCTGCGGGGAAGCCCCTGCTTTCAACAAAAAACTAAAGAGAGGGCAAGGAAACATCCGGCTTGCTTTCTCCTAGGAACCGTGGGAGCTGTGCATGAACAGGGGGCTTTCCAAAATGTCAGCTTTGCTTTAGGAATAGATTTAGGGTGGTTTGAAATAATATTTCAAATTAAAGCTGTGTTTCTAAAAAAAGAAACAAAAGCAAAAACCACACATGATCAACAAAAGTGTGGATTTTGAAAACAGAGAGGAATCAAATTCAGTTAACAATTTTAGCTTGTTCTTGCTCGTGATTGGGTGAGGGAAAGGGGGGGAACCAGGGCTAGAGGAAAAATTTAAAAATAGAATCTTTTCATTTCTTTGTTTGTAAGCAACAAAGTGAGAATAATTACTTTGGAAGCTTCCACAATTGTTTTGTTCTATTCATTTCAGCTTTTTTATCTTTAATTGAGCTTGTATTAGAAAAAAGTTCTATATTTAAAAACTTAATACATGTTCAATAAGGAATCTTACTCGCGTGAATCAAAATGCTTTGGCTTGGCACAATCTGTTAGCTTTTTTGATTTTGGGTTTTGGTGTTCTGTTTGGTGGATTTTTTGTTGCAAAATCTGAAGAGGCTCTTTCAGTTCACATCAAAAACAAAAGTTCCCTTTTCTTCAACACCGAGATAAATTTTAATATTGCTTATTTTTACTTTTCAAAAGTTAACTGGGAAAGGGTTACAGGCAAAAGCTGTTTGTGAAAGTTCAAAAAACTATGGCTGATCTGATTCTCAAACTTGATACTGGAATTTCGTGACTTGGAATTGAAAGGGCTTCATACAACCACTGTAAAAGGATTCCTTAAAGAGATTGGTGAGATGAGCAGTCTCAGTTCTCCAGTTTAACCAGTTGGTACCAAAATTTGCTGGTTTTCTGTCGGTACAGTTGGCTTTGAATGAGGGCTTATTGGAATAAAGATAAGTTCAGTAATGGTTAGCTACAGAAATTTTTTTAAACCTTGTGAGAACTCCACAGACACTACAGCAGGGGTTTTCTGTCCCTTCCACATCTTTCTTTCTTGTTGTTTTATTTTTGATATATTCCCTCCTATCCTCCCAGGACTCACTGCCCTGTGAGCCCCTTTTTCTACTGAAGCATCTTCAGAGCCCCTATTTAGCCTGTCTTCTGTGAGGCCAGCAAGGAATTTGGTGGGTTAGGAACATAATCGTCCATATCTCTAAAGCTAGAAGTAAAAATAGATTTCTATTAAAACACAGGCTTAAGGATTTACTTTAAACCTATAAATAAGATCCAAGAAAATGATATTGTATCCAGTAGAGTCTGTCCAGTCCAGAACAATTTAAGTGGCTTTTAGGATGTAATCTTATTGAGACTGACTAATCTTTAAATACGTTCTTTAGCTTTGCATTTCATTAAAGCGGATGTTTTCTGTCTTTAAAATCATATTAAATCCACACTGAGCCAATGCTGCGTAAACTTAATAACAAAATATTCCCTGTGAGTTCTTGCTCAAGCTGTCTCTGATTTTCTCTCTTCAGCAGGGAAGCCTCAACAAGTACAGGGCTACGTACAAAGCATACCATTTGCATCCACAGTTCCTAAATGTAAAACTTGGTGCAATTACACTGAAATATTCAAGCTTTTTATATTTTTCCTTGGAAAAGCAAAAGCTGCTAAGCTTGAGAAACAAACTGTGCACCAAATGATTTGCTATAGTGACTGTATTTTCATTTTGCTTTGAGAAGCAAGCTGTAAAGAAAATATGTCGATGATGGATACAATTCATAAGGAAAATGCCATTGATCTGTACCTTTTTTAAAATCATGTTTTGTGGGGGGGTTGAGAGAGAAAAAGAGAATACACAAGTATCTGGACAGTGATTTTGTAAGAATACTAACAGATGTTGAACAGGAGGCTGGACGCCCGGCATCGCTGTGATAGTTAATGGTGGAATTAGTAGTCACAAGTGGACACTCAACTAAATACCCTTTAAAAACACTGAGTAGGGTAGATTGTTTTGAGATAGATTGATAAGTATTCATTTGGGTCTTACTGCTAAAGACCTTGCAGCCTAATCTACTGCCTATACGAGAAAAATGTCACCATCACTGTCAAAAATCACTGTCAAAGTTCTCCCCAACCTTCTGTCTCCCCAATGGCCGATCTGCAGCAGGACTAAACCATTTTCAGGTGCAGCTGAGGTAAGCGAGTGAAACTGGTAGTTACTGTGGCATAAATACGAATCACTTGTGAGACAAGGGTCACCGCGTAGTTTTTGGAGCCAGGTAATCTTCCAGATCACTACAAGTCTATTTTTGTGTCCTTTTGAAGAAAACGGTCATCTGGCGTAGTCCTGCCTGTCTTAGGAAGGGGAATGCTAGAGAGTACATTGTGTGGTGCTGAGCTTTTCTGTTTTTCTTTCCTTTTCCTCTTCTTGGGAAAGACGTTCCTTCTGTTGTGGTTCCCTGGTTGGGCTGATGCTGTGACATTATGTCTTCCATCTGCCTCTTGCTAGACTAGTCTCTCTGCATTCCAGTAGGTTTAGTCTGGTGCATGTACACAGTATTAACTGACTATAAATCATCCATTAAAGCCACATGACATGCAAAAACCAAACCCATAGGTCTGGGGATGGTAGTCTGAGTCTAGCAAATCTGTTCCTTTCCCACTCACTGTGAGTCCCAGCCCTGATCCCTTCTCCTCCAAACATAACAAATTCTTTATTTCTTTGCCATCTGGCATTTTTAACCTTCCTTTTCCCAGTGTAAGCTTTCTCCATGACTATGAAATGTACACTCTCACAAGCAGACTTTTTTTTAAGGCTTACAAAGCTGTTAAATGTTGCTTGTGGGTATTTTCTGGAGAGGTCAGGACTGCTGGGATTAATGTCTTCGTGCCGTCTATACTTCCTCAAGGAAAGCAGTTTCCTTGAACTAAAGTAGTTAACACAGAAAGCACAGAGAGAGCCAAGTTGCAGTGCATCATGTCTGAAGAGTATTTAGAAGTCACACTCTCTTGGGAATACACAAATGAGATTTATGGGTCTTGATCTGTGTTTTCTGGTGATGGCAAAATTCACTGTAAATGAGCTGTGCATCTCTGATTCAGACTCCCATTTGTTGTGACTACATGAGGTGATTAATTTGTGCGATTTCAAAGAAAACTAATGCAATTATGTATGCTTCGAATGGCAAATATTTTAGCCTACAGTGGTGGTTAGAGAAGCTGTTCTTTGCAGTAGCATGGGGTGCTGTGTTTGGTTCATGGGCAGTACAACGCAAAATGCTTGTATCCTGTCTGGCCATGAACACGCTTTGTGTTTCCACGGGCAGCCTCTCCTGCTCCTGTTTGGTTTGCAACTTACGTGTCTCTTCCAACTGAATCACCCTGCACACTCTCTGCAGCCCTTTGCAACGTCATTGAAAGCGTATAGCTAATTCTTGTCCTCTTTTGCAGCGCTACAGTCTCCCATAGAGTACCAACGCAAAGAAAGTAGCTCAGCAGTGCTGAGGCCCCAGACCGGTAGGGTCCCTCAGCCCAACAGCAGACCCTATTCTTCTGTTCCAGTAGGGTCTGAGAAGCCTTTGAAGGCTACAAGCCGTAACCCATCTCTCCCACCCCTGAAGATATCTACCTCCAACGGCAGCACAGGGTATGAACACTCACAGCCCGGAGACAAGTATGAACAAAGCAAGGTATCCAGCTCATCTGATAAAACATGATCTCATAACTCATTTCTTATACCATAGACCATCTGCGAAGTTAGCTTTAATTATTAGCTAACGAGGTCAACGGGCACCAACATACTGAAGCAATGGTGTAAAATGTGATTTGGGATTAAACAGAGACTGTGAAAGCTCCAGTGTCCAGGTGGGTGGCACTTCAGCTGGGAAACGGAGACAGAGCCTGACCCTGGAGCCCTGATCCCATCATTCTTCAGGGCATTGTGTTTGCAGACCTGGTGAACTGAGTACCCATTCGCTGTCCTGGAAGCAGCAATATTCAGGCTTCTCTAACACCCATTAACCACCCATTCATGAAGAGGTCTACTCTGATGGTATAGAAGAGTTTAGACCTTTTCCCACATAACAGCTCTCAGGGTGCCAGTTGAAGGTTATAATTTGGGTGCCTGTGCACTGCACACAAACCACCAGAGTCAGTAACCATCAGCGGTGCTTGGACCCTGCTGCTGGCTGTGGTTGACCAAAGCCACTTTCCAGTATGACCTATATTTAAGATCACGAGATGTGCGAGTATTCATTCATCTTCTAACGTTAAGCCTTTGTTGGTCTTTGTCCCGATTTGGCTCGGCACAGATCGTTCCTCTGTGGCACCACACAAATGAGAACATGGCTGGGGCACCGTTGCTGGCAACTGTGAAATTTAATATGAAATAGGAGGCTGGTTTGTATCAGATTACGGCCGCCTTTCAGATCCTAAAAACCCTTTTCTACCAATGTGAACCTGAAGTGTTTTGTGTCTTGTTCCCTGATACAGTTAGGCTGGAAATGAAGTGGTGGGATTGCTGCTGGAAAAGCCAGGTTCCTCAGCACCACCTGGTCACCAGTTTCTGTTGTGTCCCTTTTCACAGACTGATTTGGGAGGGTGCAATGGAACCTCTTCCATGGTGGTGATTAAAGATTACTATGCACTGAAGGAGGATGAGATCTGTGTGAATCAAGGAGAGGTGGTGCAGATCCTTGCTATCAACCAGCAGAACATGTTCCTGGTGTACCAGCCTGCAAACGACCACTCTCCGGCTGCTGAAGGATGGATCCCCGGCAATATCTTGGCTCCCCTCACTAAATCCACTACAGATAATAGCGACGGAAGCATCAAGTAAGTGCCATGTTGGCTTCGCTGGGAGCACTATGTGGATTTTTTGAGGAAAAAAAAAATGAATAAAAATAAACAAACCCAAATGGTAGGGAATTCCTGCTGATTTTTATCTACAGTGCCATTGGAACAAGATGAGTTGTCAATCCACAGCATCGGGCAGCCATGGTGGATAGCTTGGGTTTTCTTATTTTCATTTTGTGGGGTTTTGTTTCTATTTTGGAGAGAAATAAAAACATAAATGGTTAAAGATATGTTTTACGTTACACCATTTTACACCAACATGGACCTGCTTGGACTGGACTTATATTTATGTTGTATTAAGTTACTAATCTATATATTGGTTATAACAGCTTCTAGCAAAAAAAAAAAAAAAAAAAAAACCAACACAAAAAAATCCAGGCCCCGTGTTGGACTGAGGTTCACTTCTCAAGGAGGAGAGATTTTGTTGTCTATGGCAATTTCCTTGTACAGCTTGTATCTTTTTTTTTTTTTTTAATTTTGTTTTGGTTTGGGTTTTTTTTCTGTTTGCAGTAACTTTTGTAATATATTTTTTTGGTTTGCAAGACCCCCATCCAAGTACATTCCTGTATAAAGTATTTTGCACTATTTAAAAGAAAAAAAAAAGAAAAGAAACAAACTCATATTGATGAAGTCAGGTTGTGCAATATAATGGATAGTCGCAATGTTCATCATTGTACCTGTAATGTAACTAATTTTAAATGTACTATTTTAAATATGTAAAATAAATTTTCACCATGAGCATGTTTTAAAGAGGTAAAAGAACTAGTTTGACCGTTTTTTGGTTTTGTTTTTTTTTTGTTTGTTTGTTTGTTTATAACATTTTGTTGCTTATTTAACAAATGTGTGGATATATATATTTTTCTTTTCTGATTTTTAGAAATTTGTCAGTCTGAAATGACTAATGCAAGAAAGTGGTTTTTTGGTATTAAATACAGAAGGTACAACCCTCTTTTCAGTAATACCTGTTGATTTCTTTTAACATCTAAAATGACTAGGTGGTAATGCATGACGTATGCTACAAACTGTGTTACCTCACACGAGTACCTCGAGACGCAGAACTGAACACGAGGGAAGATTTTGTGACAGATTCACTAAAAATAATAATTTGATCTCTGCTGCAGTTTCAGTTAAGAGAAATGATGACTTTACCTGTCAGTCAGTAGTGAATGCTTCTATGAATTGCATGTTAAGCCAAAGGAAAGGCTTAGCACGTCTCTTGCACACCCACCATGGCCGTTCCCGGGTTCCTCTCTAACCACGATACGCAACCACTTGCCCTTATGGGCATCCACGTTCATCCACGGCACCAGGCTCCTGGTGAAGACTCTGATTTCATGGCAACTGTACAGTCAAATTCTCCATCAAATTATGCAGTTGGATGAACTGTGGCCAGGAAGGCGTAACAACATTAAAAGACACTTCTCTCTTTCTCACTGCAGTGAGATTTAGTCTTAAATCATGTTTTCAGACTCAAAGAGCTAAACCAACCCTGAAACCAAAAAGATGTTTGAGTAATAGAAGTCCTATGGTTAAAAAATTACCTGGAGCTGGTGTCATCTTCAGCTTCGTCTAGTCTGCCAGATGATATTGACTAATTAGTATAAGTAATAAAACTGTTTCTTCGGTTGACAAGTACTGTACACAAAATACGTGGTCGATACAGTAGTGTTGGCACCATTCACCAATAGGTCAGGGAGTCCATCAGCCATGCCCTTGACTCTTACCGTATTTTAAAGGAAAACGTAACAGGCCTGAAATGTTGGATAACTTCCCTTGCTCTGCACGTCTAATTTGGACCTTTTCCAGAAACACCCAAATACCAGGCAGCACTCACTGCCTGGCTGGGACGTGCAGGGTGCTCTGTTGCTCCTGGTGCTCAAAGATCTGTGTCCGTACCAGCTGTTGGCCGTGGAGACGCTAATCCTGGTTGCAGAAACAGTCAATACGACCCAGTTCAGTCTCGTGTCAGTGGCAGCCAGCTGTTGGGAGGCCGTCACTTTACTTTTTTTAATTTTAATTTGAGCTATTGTACAGCTCCTGTCAGGTGCTGAAGTAGAACCAAAAAACCGCTTAGGAATGAGACGCAGTGTTCGTGGGGGAGCGTCGGCTGTGTGGGGCGTCCTTTGAGTCCTACCTCGCTAACATACTGCGTTTTATTGGCATCGCAGGTGATCGTTGGATTACATGCAACTTGCTTTGTAAAATGTGTCAAGGTACTGTAGACATGACATGTGCCAAACATTGGGCTTAAACATGCAAATCAAATTTGCATGACTTAGAGGTGGGCAGATGCTTTGAACCTGGATCCCAGCTCATCACACTGCTGTTTTGAGAGCTTTCTGCTTTGGACAACATACCCTCTTCCCAGATTCCCCCCCCAACCTGTCCACTATTTAAACCAAATGAAATCCATATTAAAAACTGTTTTGTGTTTTTTTTTTTTTTCTTAATTTTTTTATGTCTGCTTTGATATGCAATTTCTGTTGTCAACATGGCATTGCTCTTACAAAGGGTGACATGGTCTATTATGGTTTTTTCCAAGAGTAAGGTCATAGGAGCAGTAACGAGGGGTGAAAAGTGTTCTGGAAATTGTGCCTGCTGTGATGCTAGCCCACAACCATGGACTGACTGGTGCCCTCTCTAACCGGATTGGCAAAATCAAATGGGAAATTCTTGATCTTGAGGGGCACAGCATTCTAGGAAATGACTTATCTCTTGGAAAGTTAATGATGTAGCTCCTACTTGTTGAGCTATTCAAGTTCTGAGCAACGTGTAGGGAGCAACACCTTGAAACTCTTAATTTTTTTTTTTCTTTGCTCTACTGAGTAATCTGTTAAGACCGTTCTCCTGTATTTACATTTGTTTCAGTACTTTTAACCAACAAGACTGAGGACTGAATTGACCGAATTGACCTTTTAACTGTAACAAAAGTAAAATAAATTTCTATTTGTGGCAATGCAAGGCAAAAGTCCCTGAAACCAGATGACCAAGTTTTAGTTGCCTGCTTCCATCACGGGCATATTTTTCCTGCTCCATGCATTTAAACAGCAAGTGTGGCGCAACATCTGCTTCGCAGAACCGTTTGGTTTGGGTTTTAACTCCAACTCTCATTGCTCAGATTGAGATAGGCGTGTTGCCGGTGGCTTTCACCTTCTAGGGAATTGCAGTAATCGCAAATGTGGATGCTGGTTCCCCTTTCCAAAATCCTTCCTTCCTGCCATGATTTGCCGTTTGATTGCTGCGTTTTTTGGTACAACAGGAAGTCATGTTCATGGCATACCCTGCGCATGAGAAAGCGGGCGGAAAAGGAGAGCAGTGGCAAAAATGAAGCCAATGGGCCACGTAAATCCAAGGATATTCTGGGGAACAAAGTCTCTGTTAAAGTGAGTAAGGCCATCTGAAAGCTGTGTGCTGCTCTCCTGCTTCCCATCCTTTTCACCCCCTAGAGCATCCTCTCCTGAGAGAGGGAGGGGGCGGCGATTTTGGGTTTGTTTTCTGTTTTTTTTTTGTTTTGTTTTTTTTCTACTTTAGTTATCTTTTTTTTTCTTTTTTTTTTTTTTTGTAGTATCCATTTTAGCAGGATTTTTGCATGCAAGATAAAATGCAGCCTTTGTTTTTCGTTTTGTTTTTCCTGGCATCCCACATGCAAGTAAGTAATCTTCATTAAAAAAAACCCCAACTCTATAGATGGTTAAATAACTGTTCTTAAAATTGGGAGAGTAGTGATTTCCTGACCTCTGAGCGAGCCCAATCTGCAGCTCCATCAGAGCAGCTGCAGCTGTGAGAAAACCATTGGGTGAACCAACGGCCTTACTGAAGCTGATGAGTTTTCTTTAGGCCAGTATTTCACCACATCTTAAGATAAGGGGTTCTCAACCTTGAGGCGCTTAAGGTTTTCGGTCTGGGGAGATGGTCTCCATGACCTTTTTCTTTCCACCTTATCAGACAGGGTGGAGACGCTGACTCTGTCTTGCCAGGAGAGGGTCTCCTGTGTGTCTGTGTGTGTGTGTGTGTGTGTCTGTGTCTGTCTCTCTCTCTCTGAGATCTCCCCGTATGGAAAAGGTTGAGAACTGTGGGGTTAAACTCCATCTTCTGCTCTGGGTGCCTGACTACTGTGCTCCAGTTCGGAGGATCCACCCCTATAAACCGACCATGAGGCCTGCTCAGGACTAATCTGGGGCTTTCCCTCCCGACAGAGGCAAGCAAACACTTGGTGTGATTTTGACACAACCAAAGCCCAGCCCTTGATTCAGGAAAGCACTTGAGCATGTCCTTTGGATCCACCCCTCTCCGGGAGAGCCCGTGATTAAGTGTTTTCCTTTGCAGAGGCTTTCCGCCTTGTAAGCCTCCTGCAACAGCCGTGGCATGTGCGAAGGGAGGGACCCTGCCGCTCCCCCCCCTGCGCAGCCGCCCCGCGGTCAGCCGGGGAAGGACTGAGCCCGGGGCAAGCGGTTGCTCCAGCATGGTGGCCACAGTTCTTCCTCCTGTCGCTTCCTCGCTGTTTTTATTACCTGAACGACTTCGCGGAATCACTGCCTCTTTGCCAAAAGCATGTCTTTGCCTTTCCTTCCCCTGTTTTGTTGTTGATTTGGTTTTGGTTTGGTTTTTTAGAGCATTTTCTGTACCGTTATCCATTTCCATGCTGCTCACAACTCCTGTGCTGCTCTGCCCTGTCTAACCAATCTCTCTTCTAATCTCTTGTTCTCTTTCTTCCTCTTCATGCTGCCAAACAAGGAGACAAACAGCTCAGAGGAATCAGAGTGTGATGACCTTGACCCCAATACTAGCATGGAGGTAGAGACAATCATCCTTGTGATTTTGATTTTATTTTTATTTCCAAGAACGTGTGCCCATTTTGAAATGTCTTTGCTGAAAGGGGAGCTGACGGGTCCGTATCGCTCATGGACATATGTGCCAATTAAGTGTGAGTCACACAAAGCACCAATTCTGGTTTTGCCAAGCGGTGAACTGGAGTTTGGGCTGCCTCTGTGATGGGAGCAGCGGAGGAAGCTGAGGGACAAGCTCCTGTGGAGCTGGAGGCTCACGTAGCCACCCTCAGTCGCTGTTTCCCACCTGGGACCTCATTCAGCGAAAGGATAATGCATGCATGTCAATTGCCCGTTAGTGTAGCAGCTTTCTGTATTAAAAACACCCCTTGCCCTGACGGTACCTGCTGAGCTGTTAGTCAGGCTGGTGTTATAAATCACTGGAGCAAATGTTGTTGCACCACAACTAGTGCTTTAAATTACCTAGGAGATCAGAAGAGACAACGTTTCTTTTTTCACCTAGCCCAGTGGGAAATAGCATTTCTGTAAAGGTACTGAAGGAGAAGGGTAAAACTGGTTGGGTGAAGGTACCCGTATCACAGACAAGGCTGATGCAAACAGGTGGACCCAAATTATGATAATGTTACACTATTTTTCCAGTGTGAAGCTACCAATCCTAGTGGAGTGACTGGGGCATGTCTTGTTGAGAAAGCCCGAAGGACCTTAAAACCCTGAGTTATATACTGGCTTTTCCTCAATTAATATCTCGCAGGACCCATTTTTTTCTGCCTATAGTGACCACACCAAGCGTTTGTATACATTGTACCAAGGCTGAAAGAGCTTCCTACTGAAACAGGCAAGGACAAGGTTCAGAGAGACTTAAGTTTTGCAGAGATGACAAGGCAGGTCATTGGAGAACAGGGATATCTGTGTGTCCTAGGAGCTCCCCGGGATGCCGTCAGCCAGGCTGCACGCTAAACATCCCTCGGAAAAAAGCTGATCTTCCTCCTGGAGGGAAAAAAAAAAAAAAAAGAGGGAGAAGCGTATTGAGCTGCACCGCCTCAGCATTTAATCTGAGGCTCTCTTATTTTAATTGTGTTGGCGCAAATAAACACATCTTCGAGAAGGGGATGTGTACTAAAGGAAAGCTTTTGACCCAGCCGACATCTTGGAGATTGAATGGTGCTTACCGCTAAAGCCGCATTATTCTCAGGAGTGTGTTTGCATTTTCAAAGAGCATTTTGCCAATCACAGGTAACAACTAGATGTATTTGTTGCGAGGCAAATTAGAAGGTTATTGCACATAAGTCTGTGCAAGCTTCAGACCACTGGGAATTGCCCTGTGGAGTAAAACGTCGCTGAGATACAGGTGTAATGTACAGAGCTGGGTGAGAATCGCCGTTCTTTTTGCAGAGGGTTTCTCTCTATTGACTTTGCTCAATAGGAGGAAAAACAGATGTTTTAAGATTGTCAGTGGAAGGTATCTGAGTCCATACACTCCCAGCATTTCTAGTTATCTCTGGCATGCTCCACGTGAGTCTTTTTGTTTGATTTGGTTTTTTTACCATGGTACAATCTACTGTTCTTGCCTCCTTCTCAGTTCAGGAGGTAAGACCCTTTCTATTTAAACCAAAAGATGCTAATTTGAAGTCTTAGCAGTGGTGTGGATCTCCTATTAGAGCAGTAACTGTGTGCCTGGTGTGTGACTTGATTTACACTCAGAAACCCCATCCTGCATCCCCCAAGTCACTTACTGGAGATGACAGCATCACTGCACCGCACTGCAGAACCCAGGAGCCTCAATGTTCCTCGTGGCTTGGAAAGGTCAAGTCTGCTTCTGAGCAAAACTCTTTGGGGCTGAGCAAATGTTTACAATGGCAAAGGGGCAGAAAATAAGAGTGCAGTTGTGCTTGTGATTTACTAAGGTCACACTGCCCTGCGAGGAGCAGCATGGCCCTTGCTTTCTGCTGGTTTTAGTACATCTGCAGCCTGGAGTGAGTGTGGTCAGCTCATAGGTCCAGCTAAGAAATATCGGGGGAAGGGATAGCTGATACCCAATATAAACTAAAGAAAGTCATCCAGAGGGTGCAGAGCAAGGGCGGGCTCATAAAATGCTCATGAAGTCCTAGAAGCAGCCATGAGGAAGACTAGTCTGTAGAGGTCTGGGATATTCACTACTGGAAGCCACAGTTTTTCTCCCTTTCCCTTCATTATGAGTGTTTTGATGCTCCTTTTCAAATGTATTTTGAGAAATTAACTGTATCAAGGCCTTGAGAGCTAAAGTCTTCTCTCATTAAAACAGAATCAAGGCAAGCTACTTCCACCACCAAATCCTGGTTGAGGGCTCTATCAGGTCTTTTAGGCTTTGTGTCCTAGGCTTAAATAATTACTAAACAGCTGTGCTACCCCTCCACCCCAACCTGTCTGTGCAGTGAAAATCAGCATTTCACCTGGTTTTCCTTTCCCTACTCCACACAGTACGTCCCACCAGAACCACTGGTGAGTTCCCAAGTGAGCCAGGGATGGCATGACTGGCCACCCAAGGAGGGGGAAGACCTTGTCCTCACGCAGAGCTCAGCTCATGGTGGATTTTATAGACCCTGGGAGTGCTGGTAGGAGAGCTGTGTCCTGGCCGCCAACATTTAGATGCATGAGGCCCCACCTGTGTCATTAAGATGGAGTTGTCTGTAGCTATAATTAGAGCCAGGTAATAACAGGGCAACTCACCTGGCTTCTCTTATAAGACTGTCACCCCTGACATCCCTCTTCCTCCCATCGTGCGTGGGAACACCCACCCAGTGCTGGAATAGAGAGAAGTCTCTAAATGCAAAGCAGACATAATAATTACTTGGAATAATTAATTACTTGGAATAATTAATTACTTGGAAATTTTGGTGTAATTTATCTCCAGCCTACTCACTGCACAAGAAGTCGGTAAGCTGGTCATTGTATCCGTGCAGGCCCACAGCTACTGTGGTCTCTCAGATCTAGCTTTGCTTGCTGTTTGTAAAATACCACCTATCTGTTCAGTGGATTCCAGATTTCTGAAGCGTTTTGCCTTTGTTTCAAGGGAAAACACAGACAGGAAGAGAAGAGGAGAACATGTATAGTGAGAGTAGGAAACTGAAGTTCTGGGTGGCTGTTTAAAAGAGCTAAAATGGCTTTACTGTGTTCTTGCCCACACAGGGGCACGCTGGCCCTGGAGAACTTTCCATTCATTGGAACTTTGACTGGAAATATTACCTCTTGGTGGCTGTTTATTTTTTCTTTGTTTATTAATATGTAATGAAAGTGCATAAGGATGGAAATGAAATTTGGCATTTTTTCCTCTGGTTTTCTGCTTTGTGCTGTTGTTTCACGAAACAGAAGGTGCAGGCTCACCTGTTTGTTAGGCACGTGAGCGTAGAGGCAGGCGCTTTGGGAGCATGCGTAGCCACGTGAGGGGTAGGAGTAACCTATATTTAAGAAAGATTGGAGACTCCCTTCCCACATGCCTGTAGCTAATTGCACAGGGACAGGCAGCTCCACTTCTGGGAAGAACGTGTAAGCCCTTGTGAATCAGTAAATATCATCCACACCCAAGTCTGGGGTCCTGGACTATGACACAACTAATTGTCCTCCAATTCTGTGTCGTAACATCTCATGGGGTTCGATACTGCTGATGGAGTCATAAGTCAACTGTGCAGATCCCATCAGGCTACCTCTCTTGTCTGAGTGAATGTCCTTCCAGCAGTCAGAAGACCTGACTTAGCTAAACCTCGCTAAATTCAGCAGCAGCTCTTCCAGGCTTTGGGGTGGACCTCACGTGTAGGGATCTGACGTGGCTCCAGACATCTTGTTTGGCACAGCGTGACTCCAACTGCAGTGTGTTACAAGTAATCCTGAGCAACACACAACCGTCACCATGTGTCTAGTGTGTGTTCCACTTTCTTAGCTGTGCAAAGGAGAGATGAAGTCCAGGCCTACCCCGAGTCAGTGGAAGTGCCATCATTAGATTAGTGAGCTGGGCTGTGGCCAAAGTACTTCAGTTGGGCTTCATCATCTATTTTTTTCAGTTATGACATTTTAGCATGTTAAGAACTACTCAGAGACACTTAGAGCAAGATAAGCACTAGGAGACATCCTGTAGGGAAGAATATTGTGTTAGCACCCCCACGGTCCAAGTCATTGAATAAGTAATGGTTTGGTGGATACAGCATTGGCTCCAAGTCAACACTCAGCTCGAGCCAAGAATTCCCAAGTGCTTTAGGCGAATTCCTTTACCCCCGCCTTGAGTTGTCCTTCTCCAGAGCAGGTCTAACTCCTTAGGCGAGATCTCCTACAATACTGATAAGAAAGCCTTTCCTGGCCTGTTACCACAGTATTAACGAGTACAGTCCTGAGAACCTCCCATGTTTCCTTGGGGTGGCCTCTATGGGTGACACTGCTGTCCTGCTGCCCGGAGTGGGCAGGGATTGCTGAGACCGACCAGGAAAGTGGCTCATCAGGTGTGACATAGCCTGAGCTGGCAGCACAGGAGCAGTGGTTTAGCTTTTGGAAGAGGGAAGAAGTGACCTACTTCATCTGCAGGGCGCGGGTAGAATGCTGCAATGTGATGCCTGGAGTACCAGAGACATCCCACAGCTATGGCTGTTGAAGAGCGCCAGCCATTAGGGCCTCACAGCAAGAGTGCGATGAGGACAAGAGGACTTCTGCTTTGCACAGAATCATGTACAACAGTCAGCACCTCTTGTGGCTTCTCCATCCGTCTCAAAGGTAGCTGAGACCTCCATGTGGGGTGCCAGAAGACATCCCCCATCCCCACCAAAAGGCTGTTGCAATGGGACATTTCATCAGATACCATTCTCCCATTTTAAATTATATTTTCCCTTTGGTAGCATCTATTAAATGGATCATCTGTACCTATCAAATAAGGATCCTTATTTGCGCCCTTTATCAGGAAATTTTTCCTGTTGATATTTCTTTTGTGGGGGAGGAGAGGCTGGTGACACTGTGATCTTGTCCCCCCGACAGTCTCAAAGTAGAAGTTGACTTAGTCAGAGATGGATCTTTTCCTACAAATTAGAGTTGGCTTAATTCCTCTGTAGGCCATTTCATTTTTTTCTGAGAATCGATATTTTTTTTAATTTTTTTTTTGAGTGAGGGAGCAAGGAGCACGCTGCTGACTCTGCTACCAGCATGTGCAAATGCATCAGTATTTTATTTTAACTGGGTGAACAACAAGTGCCATGGAGTGTTTACAAAATGCTGAGCTGCTTGTCTTGGAGTAAACATGCCCTCTACTGTTTAGATAAAGCGTGGGTCCTATTACAGAGGGCTGGGTTTGCAGCCTAGCCTTGTGCTTCGGGGGGGGAAAAATATTCTCACTCCTGGTTTTGATGCACTCCCTTAAAATGGGACTGAAACATGGCATCGGAAAAATCTGGGCATCCACTCGGCCCTTGTGTGCATCGCGTGTGGCTGGGCTGGGCTCAGGCCTCCTCCGGGGAAGTGAGTTGGGCATGGTGATGGAGAGGCAAACCCTGGCCAAGGCGAGAGCCAGAAGCCCTTGCAGGCAGCCGAGCTGCGCTCGCAGAGCATCTCAGGGCTGGCCATTGGCACTGCAGAACGGTTTCCTGCTCCCCAGCAGACACAGCATGTGTGTGCAAATGGAAGAGAAAGAAGAAGAGAAGAAACTCTTGCTAAGAATTAGGGCAGTCGGAGTCACTTTGCAAATGGACTTTGCTGCTACTGCTGCAGATGCCTTTCTATCTTTGCCTTTCTATCTTTGTAACACGAGCTTAACAAACGAGGAGTAATGTGGCCCAAAATGTACTGCAAAATAACGAGTTGCCGGATGCAGCATCTATGCTGCTTTTCTAAAGCCTGGCTGTTGCACTAAGTCCCTTGTATCTAAATCACTTAGATCCCTGCAGGTCCCCAAAGGCATTCAAGTACGTGCCTTGTGTGCCTGCCTTGGTTTGATCCCTGAAATAACAGAGGCTGGAGAAGGGAGAAGGAAGGTCTATTTCTGGATTTTTTACTGAATAACCCTGACCTGTCCTCTCATTTCTTTATCTCATCCTTCTCCCTCCAGCTCCCTGTCAGCGGTCAACCCCGCATCACTCAAGCAGAGGCCGTTTCATGGGGTGCCTTTGTCACCTTGTGCGGGGTTCCCATTTTTAGCTATCATTTTATCAGCAACAGAAACTCTCCTGGCCACGGAAGGAGTGTTACAAGTTTTCACCCAGCCTGGACCAGGCTACAGGTATTTCATCCAGTGGCAAAAAAACCCCAACAACTCTCATTTCAACTAAATTTATGTTCCTAGAAGAAAGAGCCAGCTGGCTCTCTTACCTGAGGAGTGAATGCATTACAGAATCACAGAATGATTTGGGGTTGGAAGGGACCTCTGGAGACCATCTAGTCCAACCCCCATGCCAGAGCAGGTCCACCTAGAACAGGTTGCATAGGATGGTGTCCAGGTGGGTTCTGAATGTCTCCAGAGACAGAGACTCCACCACCTCCCTGGGCAGCCTGTTCCAGTGCTCTGCCACCCTCAAAGTAACGAAGTTCCTCCTCATGTTTAGATGGAACTTTCTATGTTCAAGTTTGTGCCCGTTACCTCTTGTCCTGTCACTGGGCACCACTGAAAAAAGGCTGGCCCCATCCTCTTGACACCCACCCTTTAAGTATTTATAGGTGTTGATCAGATCCCCCCTCAGTCTTCTCCAGACTAAAAAGACCCAAGTCTCTCAGCCTTTCCTCATAAGAGAGATGTTCTAGTCCCCTAATCATCTTTGTAGCCCTCTGCTGTACCCTCTTCAGCAGTTCCCTGTCCTTCTTGAACCGGGGAGTCCGGAACTGGACGCAGTACTCCATTTCCAGATGAGTTTCAGTTTTGTCCCTTAGGGTTTGTGTTTGCCTGTTGTAGACCAACACTGAAGATGGTGTGAGAAGTTTTTGTGTTGGATATTTCCCTCCCCATGAGTTTGTTCGCTCGCAGGCCAGGCTGGCAGCCACGTTGCTGCAGGTGGTGTTTGCGGGGATTTCTTCAGGGAGCCCTCGCCAGTGTGAGGCCCTGGGTCACCTTCCCCCACTCATGGTCACCGTGGCCGGGGATGCTCGGCTGAGGGCCAGGCTGTGAGATCCTCCTTCAAACCGCTGTGGAGCGAGTGGGGTTTCAGGGCTGAGCCTCACGTTGCTTTTCAGAGAGAAGAAAAGTAAAACTCCACAAAAGCCATGCAACCAGCAGGACTTTTTTTTCCACCTGGTAATCTCAAAGCAGTGCAGAGTGTTCCCTGCAGGAGTGATGCACAGAAGCTGGGGCTCCTGCATCACCCCCACAAACGCCATCACTGCCCTTTGGCTTGTGTGGGAGCTCCATAGGGTGAACAGGGGCTTTAAAAACGGGGAAAACAAGCTGGAAAGAGTGATCTTTCACCTCCCCTGCCCATAATCCCCATTTCAGCACACAGCGCCTCACCTTGCTCACCAGCAGCCTGCCCCGGGCCCCTCACTGGCAGGGATTTCTGTTCTTCAGAGCAACTCAGCCTGGCTTTCATTGGCCTGAAAAAGCCCTGAGAAAGAGAAGAGGGAAGAGTTACTTGTGTGGATTTTAACAGCTTTTCCAGCTTTTTGCACACACCATCATTTTTAAGAGGCTCTGGGAGGTGCTTGGCAAGTCCATCCACAAGGGAAACCAGCCCCAGCCCCAGAAGAAGACTGTGCCGACAAACGGTAGGTGGTCTACCGTCCTCTGAGGGCAGCGGGACCATGATCTAGAGCCCTTCTCTCCCCCCATGGGGATTAAAAACCTATTTGGCAAATGAAGAAATCATCTCCAAAGGTCTTGTGCTTGATCTAGAAGGACTCTGTGGGGTCTGTCGTCTCCTGCCATCCGCCTGTAGCCTGGGCACCCAGCTGGCCTGCAGAGAGAGGCAGCAAACCCCAGGATCTGGGAGCGGACCCCTGAGCCAGCAGAGCTGCCTTCTGGCCACAGATCTGGCCCTGAACCTTTGCTTTCCTATTTCTGCCCTTCTCACCCCATCATTTTACCCCCCCACCTCCTTCAAAGCAGACCAAATCTCCTTCCCTAATTAAGTCATCTATTAAATCGTTTTGGTAGCACTTAAGCATTCTCTTGCAAACAGGCTTTATTTTTGTCTAAGCTTACAGCAGGCAAGAGCTGCGATGTGGCTGTGGGGGTGTTGTTAGGTAACATTTTATTAATTAACAGATGAAGTTTTAGCAAAGGAAATGTAAATTTTACCCGTAGACACTTCCAATATTACCTAGCAGCGGTAATTTTCTTTCTGATATTCCCATGGTGAGGCAAGGGAAAAAAACATTGGTAAGGCAATTATTATAAACGATTGTGCCTTGGAAGTCATTAGAAATGTAGCATTATTTATTTATAGATAGATCCATTACGTTCATCATTGTAGCTGCATCTTCTAATGAATCCTTTGGAGTTATAAAATTAATATAAAGTGTTAAGAGCATTTCTTTCTCCTGATAGCTAATCCTGCAAGGATGGAGATCAGTGAATAATAAGGGATTTAGTGCATGCTGCAGGGAAGGAAGGGGAGAGCTTGGGAAGATAGATGTGAATTCCACTTATGCCAAAAGCTACAAAAATGAAGATGTATGTGCAGATGAGCTGATGCCTGGGGTTACTCAGCTGGTAAGTAGATGGTCTCACTGAGGGGAAAATGGCAAGCAACGGTTAGCCACAGAACAGCTTGTTCTTCCATTGCTGTGTTGCGTGAGAGATACAGCTCCATCTCCAAGATCCATCTCTCCTTTTCCATATGGACAGGTGGGAGAGAAGATGTTCTTCATCCAGTGCCCTCTTGTGCCCTGATTTCTTCCTGCCTGTGGGATCCACAGGGCGTATGTGGGTCCTGCGCTCTGAGCCCCTCACCCTCTTGGAGGCTCCTGGAGTGGCCAGCCAGAGGTCCGTGTCCTGGTGTCGGTGCCCAGCTGCACCCTTCGGATGGGGCTTTGTGCTTCCCAAGCAGAACCAGGGCCAGGAGGTGCAGCTAGGAGGAGGAAGACCTGACATGGGACCCAAAGAGCCCTGCTGGCTCCCTCACCCACTCAGGCTCTTGCCTGCTGAGCTGAGCCATTCTACTGCAGGGGTGGCACAATCTCCTGCCCCCTCCCCACCACAGACATGCCTCCCAACATGGCTTTAAAAAAACCCCAAAGCCCTAGATATAGTAATAGTCTTCAAAGTATCCTCTCCAGGATGTAAGGCAGAGGTTGGCTCCTTCCAGGATGCTGGGAATGAAACGTTGGAAATCTCAGCGCTCTTGGCAGCATCAGAGAGCCCAAACCATAACACTTTTGTCCATCAGGTACAGGCTTTTAGGACCAACTACATGGTAGGGGCTGAAACCTGCTTTGCCCACAAGCAGCAGCCCCTACTCATTTCTGGAGTGCAGTGTAAAGCGCTGGCATTGACCGGTTGTTCCAGCTGGTACTGTGAACATTGTATTCTCTATAGATGTGTCCTGAAGGATCAAATTTTGCCCATTGCTAGGACAGAGAATAGTCGCAGCCTGAGATGGTGAGGAATTTGTTGATGTAAGGTTTCTTTCTGTGGGGAAAAAATGAACCTTTGTGAGTTGCAAGTCCACATTCTGCCTGGTTCATTTGGGCTTTCTGGTGGTGATGGGAAAGCAGACCCTGAGGTCTCAGTGCTGGTACCAGAGGTTTGCCTGGGGCTATGAAGAAGGGCTGTGAAACCAAAATGAACCTGTATACGTTTGAGTGCCTACTTGAATGGCACCCTGAGCCATTCACCTTGGAAAACTATTTATAAAGCTAAAATATAAATATAAATCTTGAAGATGTATCTGTGTTATTTTGAGGCGTTATTGCTTCTGCTTTGTGGCCTTGTTTCTGAGCCACTGCAAAAACTCCAATCAGCTTTGGCAGACCGAGAATTAGGTCACTGCTCCATCGGCATCTTCCAAAATAGCTCTGAAATAGATAGTAACAAAGATATTTAAGGGGAAATAAACCACACTGGTGTTTATGGTGCTTGATATCAAACTATTAGTTTGAATTTGGATAACAAAGCCTTATGAGATTAGTAAAGCAGTTAATGAGGCTAAAACCTCTATACTATTGTACATCACTATGTAGCTAGGGTTGATGCCACATGTGAGAAGTTATTGGCATCTTTGCTATTCCCAACTTTGCTTCCAGGGTTACATGAGGTAATTGGCCTATATAGCCCAGGGAGAGACAGTAGCTTTTCAAGTCTTTCAATTAACTAGTTAGCTAAAATAACTCTCAGTTATCCAAACCTAGTTTCAAGTTGGGACGTTTCCAGCAGTCCAATGAAATGAGTGAAATTTTACTCATTGTGGTAGACCAAGAGTTGTTGCAGGACTGATACTTGTCAATAGGTGAAAAGAATATAGTTTTTTTTTTGTTTTAGTGCTTTACCTTTTTTCCCTGAAGCTGAGCAGAAGTTAAAGATGTGTCGCCCCCGGCTGGTTAGTGGCCAGAGTGCTGGTGAGATACCCCAGGTGCGTGGTGACTGCAGGGACTTCGTGATGTGGGTCTGGAGCTGGGCACAGGGGGCACAAACCACCTCCGGGAAGAAGAGTTAATGCTTGAGCATTGTCACCCAAGCAAAGAGAAAGCACATCCACCCTCCTCAGCCTCAGTGTGGTGCCTGTTACCTGAAATGCTTTATCGGAGTTCAAGAAGCCGTAGCTTTCATTTACTTTCCCAGCTGCGCATGGGCTTGTTCAGTTGTCACTAGAGCTTGCTGTGTCTACCAGCTGTTAGGTTGCTTGTAGCCACTGGTCGGTGCTTCTGCGGTTCTGGTCAGGTTCACCACGGTACCTTGTGAAACCAGATGTCTCTTTGTCACTGTCCATAAAAATAAATGCTTTTATTTCTTTGTATCTTTCAGATAATCAACCCCAATTTCATTCAAGAAGGTGAGTTAAGGACAGCTGTGCAGCGACTGGCACAGAGGGGTAACATAATGCCAGGACCCTCAGCTGTTTGGGACCCAGATCCCATAGCTGGTCCAATAATGTATTCTCTAGTCTTGTATGGGGAAACATTCTCGCCTGTAGATTAAAAGAAGGTGTCATGTGTGTGTCCCCATGTTTTCTTCCAGTGGCTCCAGAGTTTCTTGTGCCATTAGTGGACATCACCTGCCTGCTCGGTGACACAGTGATGCTGCAGTGCAAAGTCTGTGGACGGCCCAAGCCAACTATAACCTGGAAAGGACCGGATCAAAACATTCTCGACAATGACAACAGCACGGCCTCCTACACAGTGTCATCCTGGTAAGGTCCTGCCTTTGGACCCCAGCATAGCTGGGTATGAATGGGCATGTTGCCCTCAAATACGGCACCAGCCAGGCTACAATGCTAATCAGAAATGCAGTTAATTGAGTCTGGCATGGTGTATTGGCACATCACTGCTCCACGTGGCAGCTAGAAAGGGTCAAACTTTGAGGCTCAAATAGCTTTATAGTTTCCCAAGCTGACATAGGGTATATCACAGTGTGTCACTGGTAGAAGTGAGTTTGCTCCAATTGACCTCCAGAGCCAGCAGCAAGCCAGAAGCAACTAATGTTTCCAACATATTGGTTTGGGTGGGGCTTCTCTGCCTGAGTTTGATGACATTCCCACCTTTGGGAGGAACAGGAGTTGAGCAGAGCAAACCCACACCAGCTTGCAATGTCCACATCTCATTGCGTATTTTCTTATTTCATGGGCAGAGGTGGTAAGTCCCACAGTTTTGCTGAGCCTTTCCTCAGTTATTCCTAAAAAAATCTACATGTGCTCCTGGGAAGGCTACATCTGGCTGTGCTTGAACAGAAAGATGCTTGTCATGACGTTCCCAGCCCGGCTAGTGGGGGGAGGAAAACCAACAAGCACTGAGAAGATCCAAAAGGATCTGGAGTTGAATTCAGGTCAGGTAACATCCTGCTTGGATGCTCATCTGCAGCTTATATAAGCGATTTGGGCCAAACTGCAGTGGAAATCTCCGGGAGGCAATCTTTCATGCGAGCTTTTCAGCACTTCTGACTCAGGCTGAGATGAATCCAGGGAGTACAAAGTCACTGGAAGTGAAAAATGAACACTAGGAGAGAACGGATTTTATATGTTCAATAAAAAAAGTTACAGCCGATCAACAGCTTCCTTCAGAGACCATTGGCTTGAACAGCTGCCTCGCAACACCCAAAAATGTCTTTTTAGCCATTACTCGGTAGATCGCTAGTGCCTTATCGCTAGTGCTTCTGGCTAGGTTGGGATGGGGGGATATTTCCGTACGGGGTTCTGTTTTCCATCACAGTCTTTTGCCTGTGCATTGGCTCTCTGTGCACTATCAGCGCTTGTATTGTCTTGTTACTCATATTTGTTTGTCAGTGAAGACACTGCCTGCCAAGGAGAGGCCCAGCAGATCAGGGGCTGTCTTACAAATCTTGCTGGCATGAGTGTCCGGGTTGCGGGGGAAGGGGATGTTTCTGTCTTGTTTTAAATCAGCATAATCAGACCAGCAAAAGCTGCAGCATCGAGGCAGTTATACCGGCAATCATGTCCTTCTGCAGTTTCCAATAGATTATGCATTCAAGAACTAGTCTAGTTTTGCCATCAAGGGAGTTTATTGTTGGCTCTAAGCGGGGTCTCCAGTACAGTTAAAGCAGTTACACAAGCAAAAATCCTTTAAATCAGGCCAACTCCCTTAAATTGCATATTGAAGACTACAATGTGCGAACCAAAGTGACCATGTACAGTCTTGCTATAAATTCACCAGACTCTGGAGAGCTGTTTATTTGCTCAGATTGGCCCAAAGATTGAGTGTCTCTCACGAACTTGGTGCTGGCGTTCTTTATCTCTAGCTGTTGTGAGATGTCCAGCCTTCTGACCGGGGTCCTGGCAGCCTCATTAGATCAATGGCACGTGCTCCAGGGGTCTGAAACTTCCCAGAAATGTCAGGCACCCTGTGCTGCGTGATTGCCTTGTGCATCTGTGGGAAACCCAACTTGTCCAGCGTGTGTTGGACATAACTGCAGAGGCACAGCAGCTCAGCATCTTCTGAGACAGAAGAGATGTGCCTGGGGAAATCTTTCCAGATATATGGGGTCTAAGCATCCAGCTCTGGACAGGCACAGCAAATATTCAGCTCTTGGACTTTGCTTGCTGCTTGAGTGATCCCTCCCCTTCTCCTCCGACGCCACAGCAGACAAGTAGACTTGCCTGACAGGCAATTTGGACCATTCTGCTAGAAGGTTTCATTAATGGCCTAATCCTGACACATGGAGGGGTTGTTCTTGGGTACCAGACTGCTGGGGGGACGTTCCTTCAAATGAGTTCACAGGATTTGTGTGCATGTGCATTTGTAATGAGGCAGGACAGGAACCAGGATAAAAAGCATTAGTTAGTGAAGCAATGTTTTATAATCAGGGTTTCCTGCATCCACAGCGACTCTGGGGAGCTCACCTTGAAGATCTGCAACCTGATGCCTCAGGACAGCGGCATTTACACCTGTGTGGCAACCAATGAACATGGAACCGCATCAACCTCTGCAACCATCAAAGTTCAAGGTAGAACATCTGACCTTAACACCATATGGTGTCCCTTGGTGGGGGCTGGGAGCACACAGGAATTGCTGGTGCAAAGGCAACCAGACGTGGAGCTGTGCCAGGTCAATTGAGACGTAAAAATCATACAGCCGTTCCTCAGCCAAGACTCCCACTGATGGCTGAAGGCATCACAGACTCTTTGCGCTTGATTAAGTCGTCTGATCATAAGCAGCATATCTGGGAAATGAAAATGCTTTGGCACCAGTTCAGCTCCTGCATCCTGCTCACAGCGCTGCTTCCCGGGGGCTCAGTAAGGTCGGCCGGGGGAAGCTGAGCTCCCTCGGGCGGCCAAGCCCTGGGGAGGAAGATGCCCTGGCTGCCTGCAGGGAGCTCTGGGCTTTAGATTATGCCTGGAGCCGGGGGGACCTGGGATCCAGTGACACCAATTTTCAGCCTCCCTGTCTCTGTGGGGGATGGAGGAGGTGAGAGTAAGGTTTGGCTTGGTTGAACTGTTCTGTAGGGACTCAACTCAGAGACATGCCTCTGAGCCTGAATTCTCAGCACTGTAATTAGTGACCCATCTAATTGTAATGAATATGAAATGATGAGTTGGTGCTCATGACCTCCAGCTCCGGAAAGGGATCTGTTAGCGTGAGAGATGAGGGATGCCTGCTGCATTGAAGGGGATGGCACAGAGACGAATGTCTAACTGGTGACTTACAGATGCAGAAGTGTTAAAAGCATTTAGAAGTCAATTTGTTTGGTCTCACAAATTGTCCTAGAGATATGGTTTTCCCAATTTATCCAAGCAAGTTAGTGGCTCCACTAACTAATCATGTGCTGAAGGGAGCCCTGAGCAAAACACACAAGAATTACTGGTCATTACAATACATTTGTCAATCTGCTGCCAAACGTACAATCTGGCACCATACACCCAAAAGCACTCTGAGTGGCTTTCTTGTGTCATTTTTGGACACTTCAAGGTGACTCCCCACCTCACTCGCTGCTTGGTGAAGTCCACGAGAATATTTGTTTTCCTCAGTTCCATAGGCTTTGCACCGGGTCTTAAGCGGAACAAAAATTAGCAGCAGAAGGTAGGAGGTAAAGAGGCTCTGCCTTTACAGCAGCTGAGCTCAGGCAGACTCTTTGCGCTCAAGGGGCATCACAGTCCAGTTGACCACCAGCTGTGAGCAAGAAGATATTCCCCCTGCCCTGTAGTACTGTGAGACCATGTCAAGGCAGCAGGGTTTGCAAACAGCATGGTTCTCTCCTAGCTGCTAGTATGGAGGTCTCAGACATACGGTAGTAGGTGAACAGAACCATGGCATTGGCTTTCCCTTGGTTGTGCTGGTAACCCAGTGTAAACCAGAGCACTCCCTCTGCAAGGTGCAGCTGCCTCATAGTGACCTGATGTACCTGATACACCCGATCTTCAGAATCACATCACTTGTCAATGTGATGCTGGACTTGGTGCTTGTTTTCTCTTCCCAAGGTGTCCCAGCTGCCCCAAATCGCCCCATTGCTCAGGAGAGAAGCTGCACCTCTGTGATCCTGCGCTGGCTGCCCCCATCCAGTACAGGCAATTGCACCATTTCAGGCTACACTGTGGAGTACAGAGAAGAAGGTAAGTGGTTTGAGCTGTGCTCACTGGCTGGGAGAATGACAACAAAGTCTTCTTCATGGCACGCCAGGTCCCCGAAGCATCCTTGCCACCGCTGGGGTGCCACTAGCTGTTGCCCACAGATCCCAAAGTCTAAGGCCAAAAAAGCCCTTCTATCATCCAGTCCAACTTCTCATCTAGTACAGACCTTTCTGTTTCCTCCAGTCACTTAGGGCAAGTAAAGTAAAGCTTAAACAACACTAAGGCATCCTTTCATCATTTGCATTCTGCCACCATGGTATCCATCCTTTCTGGTGGATGTTTCCTGGGAATGCACAAACAAAGCAGCCTCATTATTTTTTTGATCTGGATAGAGTTGCAGATCCCTGCATACTCTTCAAGCTCAGCTCTGAAATCCTTTTGTTCTTAAATCTAATCATCCTTTTCCCCTGAAGAATTAAATAGTTATTAAATGCACTGTTTTCCCCATAAGCACAGACATGTGCTCTTGAAAAGGGCATTTGAAATCATTCATGTCTCCTTTTGCATTCTTCCTGCCAAGGTGTGAGTGTCCCTGGGTAGTAAACCTTGCCTTAAGTATGTGGCCTGTTTTTTCCCCTTTATCCTTCAAAAAATCCTACCTCATGTTAGTAAGCATGCAAACTTAATCACTCCATCATATAATACCTTCTCTTAGAAAATACTCTGCCTTGGCCCTCCTGTGCCATCAGTGCGACTGGCATTTTTGTGAAAGAATAAAAGCTCCTCTATTACCAACAGCCACCAAAACAAACAGCAAAAAAGCAGCAGTGTTTTCAGTTTTCAGTATTCCTCCTACTCCAAAGGAATCACTGACTTTTCCCTGTAAAACCAACCTTGACCTTGCACGACCTGGCAATCAGAATTTGCCCACAGCACACATAAAATATATGGGTCATGGTAATGGTGAAGGTAAAAAGCCCTGTACTTACTAAAATAAGATACAATTGTATATATTACTGAAAGAAACCATAGGCTGTGACAGGGATCAGTGTCCTAGGGGACCTTTTCTGTTCTGTGGCCCTGTGCAGATGAATAAAGCATTGCTTCTTTGGATGCCACAGGTTAGGCAATGTCTGTTAGGAGCAGAAACACATGACAGAGTCACACATTTCTTTGCTGCAATCCTGCTCATCTGCAAAAAGCCCATACTAAGCCTCAGAAAGCTGGTTCTCCTCCTCCCACTCCAGATCTCACTGTAGCCACCGCATCTTCTGAAAGGCGTCATCTGCAAAAGCACTTTGATTGCACTGACATCCTGTCTCAGCTCCACCTGGGACTCCCTTGTCCATTTTCTTTTTTTTTTTTCCAGTATTTCTGCTGCTGATTCTCTCACAGCAAAGCTGTCATCAAATCAGCTCTCCATTCCTGTCTTATCACGCTGCCCTGACACATCACTTGTAGTACCCAGCCACGGCTAGACTGCTGCAGAGATCAACTTGTCCCTGGGTTGCGGTTTTTCCATTGTTATCGGTCAAGTCAGGGGCATTTCCTTCTTCCTTCATTTAGCCAGACTGGAAGGTGGATGCAGCACAAAATAGCTTGCTATGGCCCTTTTCTGGTTTAATGGAAATACATCAGTCTGCTGTAACATTGCCTTTTAAAAACCTTGTGGATTTTAACCTCCCAGGGTGCTACATGAATTGGGTAGAGAAAGCTTCTGCTCTGAGTTCACGTATTGAGAGTTTGCTTCAGCTCTCCTTCTCTCCCTCTGTAAAACGCAGGCTCACAAGTCTGGCAGCAATCAGTGGCCTCAACTTTGGACACGTACCTTGTCATTGAGGATCTGTCCCCAGGCTGCCAGTATCAGTTTCGAGTGAGCGCCAGCAACCCCTGGGGGATCAGCTTGCCCAGTGACCCGTCCGAGTTTGTAAGGCTCCCAGAGTACGGTGAGTAGGGCACAGCAAGGATGGGCTGACGCGTGCAGGTGTCCACATGTGTGGTCTGTATGGTGCACTTTGATGGGTCCTGATAGAAACATTGATCCTGGACCTGGTAGGAATAAAAGAAATAGCCTGGAGATGCTCAGAGCCAGCTCCTGCCACTAAAAAGACTTTTCATGTCTGCTCCTCCAGCAGGGCTCACAGTCTCCCTTCATCATAGAAGCTATTGCAGTTTCTTAGCAGGTCCCTGCTTTCTATCCCAAGACCATGTCTTGTCTTCATCTCTGGGCAACAGGCTCCATGTCCTGCCCAGTGTGCCCCCGGCGTGTCCACAATGCCGGTAGCACCAGGGGCTTCTGCTGGGCAGCTCAGCTGGGGTCTACAAGTCAGCTTGCAGAACGTACCCCCTGCTCCGAGCAATGCAGCCTGCTCAGGAAGGCTGCAATGGAAGCGAGCCCCCACTGCATGGTGCTGCAGGAATTTGGGGTACAGCTCACCCATGGTAGTGCTGTGAGCAGAGCCCACATTCCCCATGTTGTAGTAGCTCCAGTCCGTACCTAGGTCTGTGACTGGCTTGGATAGCCTGGGTGAAACGAGAGCTCGCATGGCGTAGCTCTACCTCCCAGTTACACATAGACATGCCTTAGAATGGCCACGTGGCCCTTTTTGGCACTAAATTGCAAGGACAGACCTGAATCCACCTTATCCACAGCTTCCTCTGGGAAGCTCTGGATTTTAGTGGTGCAACTCATTAGAGCTGTGCCCAAGCAGTATGAAACTGGACTCCTAGCGGTAATGTTTGCTGTTTTGAGAAATATAGTCTCCCATAATTTTAAAATATGCAGTTTATAGTCTACATGAAACTGTCATTAACTTTATGCTTTCTTGAATGTGCTTTGTTCTCTCAAAGACTCTGCTGCCGATGGTGCCACTATTTCGTGGAAGGAAAACTTTGACCTCGCTTATGCAGAGCTGCATGAGATTGGGAGGTAACATTAACCATGCTTATCACTGCAATAAAACACCAGCACAGTGGCTTGAAGCTTTTTCCTTGGAAGAAAGTTTAGGTTGCTTTTTGTAGTTAACTTGAAAACTGCTCCTTTCAAAGACCATTGCACATAAAGTACTGATTAAAATACAGACTGGGTGAAATATGGACTTAATCCTGTTTTTCAAAATCAGTCATGATTTGAAGATTGCAACCTGGCAAACTTGGGAACAATTAGGCAGCCAAATGTCTGGCAGCCACTGCCAGTTCTCGCTGGTATCTCCTCTGACATCTCTGATTTGATGTGAGCTTTTGAAGTCGCGACAATTTGCTGGTTCTGGATATGCTTAACCTCAAAGGCTGAGTTTGCCGAAGCACTTGGGCACGTGACTGACTTAAATCACATGCCGAAGCGCTTTGCTGATTGGGACGGTCAATTGAACAGGGCCCTAAATAGAAGCTGCGTATGTTGTCAGCCCTCAGTGCTCCACACAGACAATAGATAAGGGGCACGCAAACAATTCAGGTTAATGCAGTTAGTTCTTCATCTCAGAGATCAGAGGCAAGTAGTTCTGGGGCTGAAAAGGATAGGAATCTCTCTGGTTCTGTAGAAGGAAGAGTGATGTACTGATAAGAAGCCAAGTTCAGCACATGGTTTCACTGAGTAGTTTTACTTTCAGGAATGGTACTCATCTGTATGAGTTTCCTAAATGCTTTCACACCAGCTTTTTTCTTAATTTATTACTGTGTGCCTGGAACAGCAAGACAAAATGATAGGTTAGTGATTATTTAACAAGGCTTTTCTTTTAGTTGTCTGAGAAAGTCTGGGCTCTTTATTAAAGCAACTGGAGAAGGGAGACCCACAGCTAAAAAAAGAGATAGAACCTGTAAAAGTGGCAGCAAATTGAACCCAGGGGAGATTGTTAGAGGGCATCAGTTTGGCTGAACAAAGCAAAGCGACACTGTTTGCTCTCAGTGTTTGCTAATCCCCAAAGAATCTCTATACCCAGGCTAAGAGGTGGAGGCTCTTTGTTGGAAAAGGTTATGAACAACTAGTTAAGCCTGATTCCTTGTGAAATATTAATGTGCCGAATCAAATAACACTTCGAAAATCAGTCTGTTATTGCATCAAAAACCAAGCATGATTAATTCATGAGGCCCCTTCATTATTCTGTGGTTTTGGTCTTTTTTTTCAGGGGACGATTCTCCATAGTAAAGAAATGTGTTCACAAAGCCACACGGAAAGACGTTGCTGTAAAATTCATTAGTAAAAAAATGAAAAAGAAAGAGCAGGCAGCACACGAAGCAGCTCTGTTACAGCACTTACAGCATCCTCAGTACATCACTATCCATGATACCTACGAATCTCCTACTTCTTACATCCTGGTTTTGGAACTGTAAGTACATGGAGCTTGAATTCAAGTGTCTGGGTAGGAATCACAGCCCTTTTAAAGCCCAGGACAAAACTCACGCTGACTTCAGCGGGGCAAAGATTTTGTCACCTGTTTTTTATTGTTCAAGTGTCTGGGTAGGAATCACAGCCCTTTTAAAGCCCAGGACAAAACTCACGCTGACTTCAGCGGGGCAAAGATTTTGTCATCTGTTTTTTATTGATCATGACGTCAAATGCAATACCCATTTTCTGCAGAGCTTCCACTGCCTTTTCTTTACAGTAAATAAGATTCAGAGGGACAAATAAAACTGCTTTCTCCCCCAGTGAAGCTTGGGTAATTGTACCAGCAGTTAGTTTGTCCCATTGAATAGCATCAGATTTATTTGGGCAGTTTTGTTCACTTTTTATATTCAGGTAAATGTGTTTCAGCTAAATTGAAGCCTACATTGTTCTAATACTTCTTGGTGAAAAGAGCTGCGTAGCAACTCTGCTTGCCCCTATAAGGAGAAATAGCAACTGAGATCCAAAATGCTTCTTTGTTACAGTATATCCAACAAAGTGTATTGAGGCTATTTGCTTGTTTATTTATACAGATAAATAAAACTAGGTGGAAAACTTTTATTGGGTTAGTTTTCCCACAGAACATAGTACCAACTGAAAATGTCAGTGATTTTTTTTTTTCTGCATTATGCAAGCAGCTCTATAAATAAATAGATGAATCCAAATAATTAAGAGGATCCGTTTTCAAAGGAATTGCCACCATCTAATGAATCCATCCTTAAGCAAATGAGTTTACTTTGAGACTGTTGCTAAATTTTTCAAGGACCGGAGATAACAATTGAGGATTAATCATTCTACCACTTCCACGGCCTGCAGTGTGTTAAGATATCATTAAATACTCATCAGATCTTGCATTTTAGTTTCCTCCATTTTTAGGTCACAAAGTTTCCATTGCAATTTTGTTTTAAAATATTAACTGTTCCTAGAGATATCACGTGATCTTTCATGTGCAGGGTTTGATTTGTTTGTAGGATGGATGACGGTCGTCTCTTAGATTATCTAATGAACCATGATGAACTTATGGAGGAAAAAGTCGCTTTCTATATAAGAGACACAATGGAAGCCTTGCAGTATCTTCACAATTGCAGAGTGGCTCACTTAGACATAAAGGTAAGAAGAAAAGAGAACGATGCTATTATTCAGTGCCCTGATACAGAGAGTTCCCAACTGCACAGACTGGGAGGAGGTGCAGTCTGTGCCCCAAAGAGATGATCACTAAAGGGACAAGTGCCATCTTTCAGACTTATTTACCAGAGAAAGCACTTACTGGCCTGCAGCACAAGCTCTTTTTTCTTCCTTCAGACAAGAGATGCACCTGTTTTCTTTCACTGGTTTGTTCTCAAGAGCTTTCTGGATGTAATGATGGAGAAGGAGGGTGTCTGACACAAGAGTGAGATGTCACTCGCACTTGACTGAGGGGAATTACAAGATAAATGCACGGGGCATGGTTTGGGCTCACACCTGTATCAACTCAGCTTCCAAGCTTGCTGAGCAGAGCTGGCTTGTGCCCAGGCAGCTCAGGGCAGGCCAGAAGGACTGTGTGCCTCTCTCACATCCACAGCAGAGCCCTGGAGAGCCCAAAGCAAGAGGAGAGGAGGGTGCAGGGGAGCAGGAAGTGGGGAGGGCTGGCAGGGGCGAAGGAAAGCAGCACCCTGCATTGTGCTGCAGAGTCTGAGAGGGGAATTGAGTGGGAAATACACCCAGGGAGAGGTTCAGAGGAAGAACAAGCTCCACTGTAGAGAAGAAATTCAGGCATTCCCTGATGTCAACACTCAGTTGGACTAGCACAGCTTGTACCTGCTTTTGTTAGTGCACGTGGCAGGAGGCACCGTACTGTCCTGGATTCGGCATTGTACTGCTGTCCTCACCGACATCCCAGTTATCTTGGATGACAGAGAATTAGCGATTGAAGTTATGATCAAGTCTTTTGAGTTTTGTGATCTGCAGCATTGATTCTGGTTGCCAGAGATATCAGATAATCTATAATTTTTTTACAGACTTAAATGCCAATTAAAAATGGAGAATGAGAGATGAATTTAACTTTCTTGTATAGTGGACAATCCAGCTCCAAGGAGGTCTCTTCTCAACTCTCCAACCCCCAGGCATGCCAGATGAAGTGATGCTTTCATTCTTCTGCTGCCTACTACCACTACAAAAAATAAGATTCCTTTTGTACAGTACCTTATGTGAGCATTAGTCCCAAAAGGCTAAATATCCTGGTTTCTTTCAGTGAGATTGTTTGTATTTTCTGCTGTATTTATAGGACCTGTCAAAAAGTAGGTATCACTCAGAGGTAAGAAACTGCACTGAATTCTCTCTTTGATCATAAGATACTTCCCAGAAACAAGGTGGGAAGCCAATTTTCTGTGACCTATTTACAGTTCTCCTGAATGAGGGATGCTAAATAAAGCACCTTCTGTTGCTAAGTGGGAAGCAGGAGATGCATTGATAGTGACAGCAGACCTAGCCATGGACTGTCTTCTCCCAGGATCCTGCTCAAGAACGTGTTGATTTTGTCAAGGCAGACTGCACAAGAGAAGAGCAAGCAGAGAGATCTGAACAGCAGTGTAGTGAACTTTGCTTTATATATATATCCATGAGGCAGCAGTAAAATATGCATGAGGATGAGGGGCTATAGGACAGAAAAGTGAGTCTAGAGAGGGTGCAAGAAGCAAATTCAGAAATCATCTCAGAGCAAACAAATGAAGCAAAATCCATATTAAGTCCCCAGAGCAGAGTGTGAAGGCAATGCTCGGTATCTCCCACTGAGAAATATCTTAAATACTGAGAGAGTTGGTAAAACAGAGGGAAAACCAACTGGGATGAAATATAATTGTACTCTGTCTTGGAAGGCATGACTGGTGCTGGTTGAGTTTGGAACATTGGCAGCTCCATCCATGTCAAGTGACAGCGACAGTAATGGCACTCACCAGAGTCCCTCCCAGGATATGTTATGATGGGAGCAAAGTTGAATATTTACTTCATGAAGAACATTTCTGCTACAAGTTATGCACATTTATGTAGCCGGTTGCCATGTAAACAAATGGAATCTAAACAAACTTGTATCAGAGACACAAAAATCTCATCAAAATTTAAAAATCTGTCAGTGCTCTTAATCTATGGAGATTAATTTGGGAAAATAAAACTCTGAGTATTTGGGACAAAGTGCAAAATGCCAGTGTGTTGCCCTAGTGCAAAGGAGGATGTTGTCAGTGCAACTTCAGCATTCATCTGAATTCACAGCAGCTGAGCTGGTTCCTTGTCATTCACTCTCCTGATCTGTACCTCACATATCTGATTAATTGCGAAATTTGATTGGCTATTAAACCTAAATGAAATCTACACGTTTTATTTGCAAAAATACAATATAATTAAGTTTTTGTTATCGTTTTTTCAACAGCCAGAAAATCTGCTCATTGATTTAAGAATCCCGGTACCTCGTGTCAAGATCATTGATTTGGAAGATGCAGTTCAGATCACAGGTCATTACCACGTCCACCACCTCCTTGGAAACCCAGAGTTCACAGCTCCTGAAGTTATCCAAGGCCTTCCTGTCTCCCTGAGCACGGATATCTGGAGCATTGGGGTCCTCACCTACGTCATGTTAAGTGGTGTCTCTCCATTCCTGGATGAAAGCAAAGAGGAGACTTGTATTAATGTGTGCAGAGTAGATTTCAGCTTCCCGCCCGAGTACTTCTCTGATGTGAGTCATGCCGCCAGGGATTTCATCAACGTTATCCTCCAGGAAGACTTCAGGAGAAGGCCAACAGCAGCCACTTGTTTACAGCATCCGTGGCTGCAGCCGCACAACAGCAGCTATTCCAAGATCCCGCTGGATACCTCCCGCTTGGCTTCCTTCATCGAGCGCCGCAGGCACCAGTACGACGTGCACCCAGTGCCCAGCGTCAAGAGTTTCCTGATGAGCAGGCTGAACCCAGGCACGTAATGCCTTCCTCCCCGGGGTCCTACACCGCTGGCGCAGGGAGCGAGCAGGCGCAAAGCAGATCTCTCTGTACATAGTCCCGTATTCGGCGTTTACATTTCACGTGGCTTCCCTGATTGCAGGGCACAAACCATCGCGGAGGTAGCAGGATCTGCCCAGTTCCTCGGGACCAAAGCAAAGGAGGTAATGGCAGTGGATACCTGCTCCCTCGCCTTGGTGGGCTCCTCTTGGGACATGTGCTGTTGTCTCATCGACCGCAAAACAGGACCGTGGGAAGCAATCACCAACTGGAAATGAGAGCCAAAATTGCAGTTGCCTTAATCTTTGTGAGGCAGCCTTATAAGAAATCCTCTTGATCTTGCTGAATTGCTTTCAAAATGTACGAGAGATTAGGAGTAGGGTAGTCGGGGGAGTGAGACTAGGCTGACCTTAGCACGTACTGCAGAACTGAAGTCAGTTTTTGCTGAAATCACTGCAGGTTAACAGACGGATTTTGCACGCCTCGTATTCCCGGGTCTGCCGTGATTTTGGTGGGGACTTTGCCTGTGTAGGACATGCAAGATCAGGCCCTATTCACTGCTGGGTCGGCTTCCGTGGTGGCGTGGCTTAGATACACTCTCCCTGTGTTAGTGCTCAGACCAAAATCCCCTGTTTATCCTTGGGCTTTCTGCTGTGTCAAGTCAACATGCAGTACCTTCCAGAGCTATGATTAAGGCAATTAATTCATTGGAGCATACAGCTAGTTTTGACTAAGCACAATGGGACTATGATGGGTTTTTTTAAAAGCATTTTATAAACACTGTACAGAAATCTTTTGCAAAACCTGTGCATTGAGAAAAGGCTGTGTCCAATTTTTGCAGTATCTGTAAACTAGATGATGATGATGAAGACAATTTTTTTCTATCACAGGTTTTCAGTATACATATATTGTATCATACATATAAATATATATATATATATTTAAAGGATCCTGTTCCATTTCTAGCTTCAGAATTGCTTGGCCCAAAGTCCATCTAAGCCTTTCAGAGTGCAGTAGGAGTGGTGAGTTCACCCTTGTGCTTACAGCTTGAAAATCGTTTTCAGTGTTTAAAGTATGTCATTTGTTTCATTTCCAAACTTGTAAATATCTCTCAGCCACCATTAGCACCTCATCACCAAAGCATTTGTGAGGATATTTTTATGTCCAAAGCCTAATTTGTAATAAAATAAAAAATATTCACAATTAAAACACTTCTCTCTTGCAAGCCAAGTTGCAACATCATCATATTGATGTTACAGTGATGGAGCCAGCCTTAAATATAACCAACGCAGGGAGTCAGCAGTGACAAATCAGCAGTTTGTAGACTGGCCAAACCTTCCTCTCTAGCAGTGGGACTGGGAAGGGAAACACCTCCCTAGCTGGGGCTTCCCCATCCTGCTGCTGCACCATAAAATTCTACAGCCTTGTAGGGTGACGATCAAAGAGAGATTTTTTTTTTCGCGTCATGCGAGGACTTTGTCTCGGTGCTCAGTGCCATTGCTGTGCCTATAATGGGAAATGTCACTTGTTGCCAAAGGTTTTCCTGAGTAAAAAGGCTTGAGTATGCTCAGTATGGAGTCTCTTTGTAAGGGCAAAAGTCAAATTTAATTTACCATCCAAGTAACTGCACTGTGAGCCTGCAATATGTCTGCAGGAGCAAAAGCTGCCTCTGCCAGCAGGTGGTGGAGATACTCTGCAAGTACTGTTAAACTCTCAGGGCTCTGCTAGCCCTTTCTTTGATCCACCTCCGAGCTCAGTTTCAGGGCAGGTAGGAGGCCTGGCCCTTCTCTATCAGTGTGCTGGAGTGGTCAGTATTTCACTAGTGGAGAAGAAAGCAGGCACAGCAAAAAAAACCCCAAGTTCAGCACCATGTGCATGCAATACAAGAACAGACCTTGAGGTCAGGGGGCCACAGTCAGGAGGGTGAGCCTGGGTGCCTGAGTAGAGCCAGAAGCGGTGTACAAGACTGTGTGGCTGATGGAGAAAGATTTAATACAGGGGGGAGTTGTGGAAAGGCTTGAAAGAATCATAGAATGGTTTGGGTTGGAAGGGACCTTAAAGATCATCTAGTTCCAACCACCTGCCATGTCCTGGGACACCTCCCACTACACCAGGACGCTCAAAGCCCATCCAGCCAGAAAGAGATGGTATTCACATAAGGCTAAACCCTCTGGATCAGCTAAAACTTATCGCAGTTCCCCTCTGTCATGCAGCAGCTCATTTTCTAAGCGATCCAGCAGCACCTCTTAGACATAGACCAGACTCTCATCCTGAGCAAGAGTGCGAAGTATGCGATTTCTTAGCAACCAAAACTTCTTCAGACAGCAGTCATCAAGGGGTATCTTTAATTAGCACCAGCCTCAGGTACTTTCTCACAACAGGACTGTTTGTACTGCTTCCTATTTGTCAAAGCTGGCTCTTTGTGCTGTGATAGTGCTGCCCTTAAAAAAATATTTATGGAAGTGTGGTTTATAAAACCCACAGCTTTTATTAGGCCTGTGGGTACAGTTTAAGCCACAGACTTTCTACTTGGCATTAATACAAACAAATTCTCATGTATCACATGAAATCTGGAGTTATTTATCATTTTATTTTCTTACCTCCTACATTCGCATCTCAAACTGCAACAGCAGACACTTTGGATACATAGAGGGGAAAAGATTAATTGTTTAAAGGGATATTTAAGCCTCTCATTGGTATCAAATAACACCAAAAAGAACCCAAAAGGCTGGAAGAGGATACATGTTTAGGTACTGGTGCTTAGATTCCAAAAAAGAAAATTTCTTGACAAGGAAGAGCTGGAAGTGCTGAACTCGGAAGATTTTGAATGTTATGGAGTTGCTTTCCTTTATGGTTCTGCTTTTTCTACGTTCCTGTTAGAGAACTCCTCTTCCTGGGCACCGCTCTTCTTACAGCACATTCAGGAAAACTCAAATTAGTTAACTACTACGAGTTAGTACTTCCAGATTCGTTTGTTGCATTTTATCTCAAAGATTTCTTGTGCCTGACTAATATCAAGTTGACGTGAAATGCTGCCGTATGATAAATACAGAGGAAGTATTCTGACCTTGCTCTCTCAAGGTCTCTTTCAGCCAACCTGTGGCCTCTCTGCAGACCCCAAAGGTCCTGTAACTCTCTTGTAAACTGTAATTCTGTCATAAAGAGATTGCAGAAGCTCAGTAAGGAGGCCTGGAGTGAGCCTACTGGGTGAGAAGCACCACAGCCAACCCCTTTTGCAGCATTCTCCCACTACTGGATTTTCTGGTGCATGAAATATTGTCTGGAACAAACATGGGGAAACACAGTTTCTCATAAATCTCCATTAGGCCCTTACAAAGCTCCTCAGAGAGCAGCTGACTCCGAGGGGAAGATTTCCACCTGCAGCTTTAGCACTCAGGGTATTCCCACGATGGCTGAGTGAAGGCGTGACAGTAGCTGCACCCTCCAGCTTCTGCAGCAGCTTCAGAGCAGCTAGAATGACCAACAGTATTACTAGCAATGGAGCAGCACAAGCTCAGTGCACACTGGCACCACGCATACAGTCACCACCTTCAGACATCTTCACGGCGGTCTTACCCTGCGCTGACATCGAAGTACACTTGCTCACAGCATCACCCCGGCGCTGGGCTGGATGACAGGCCTGCCGGAAGGCAGCAGCAAGGGCACCAGCGACACAAAGCCCAGAGAGCACAGTGACATGTGGCGCTTGTTATTTAAGACAGCCATAATGAAAGAATGCATGTGGCAACGAGAAACCAACTCCCCCCTCTCTCTCTCTCTGCTCCACTTGGAGCAGCTCAGCCAGGTAGTTTCACTCTTAGCCATCGAATAGGAAATCTGATTGTCCCCATAACATTGTCATCCGGTGTCCCAAGCACGTGCTGCCCTGTGGGTGACCCCTACATCTCCACCAAGCTGCCAAAAACCCTACGCATGTTACTACAGGAATGACACACAGCCAGTCCAGGGTTTTGGAATTTAATATTTTAAAGCAATCCTGGCTTTAAAATTTATTTCTCTCTTCCTACTTGTACCAAGTCTTTTTTAGCCTTACTGCCCTTTTATTTTAAGTGACTCTATTTTTTCCAGTAACATCTATCTTTAAAAGCATTTTACTTTTAAACTAAGTTAGTGCTGAGACAAAGTCTGTGCCCTCAATTGACCTGTACAAGTTCTGTGGCTTCAGTGGAGCTCATCAGCGTTTCTGATCATGCTGTTGGGCCTTTGTTACGGATACTGTGAATAAAGGCTAAATGTAGAACCGCACATTATGACTTGACTATATATAACCATATTTTAATACCCTTGCAGTGAGGGGACTGCATCAAGTGACCTGGGATAATATAAACATCCGAGACAGATGTAAAGGCTAGTCCGTATATACAAACGTCTAAGAGGTAATTAACGCGCACAGGGGCTAACCACCTGGTTTTGTTTCTGTTCCTTTCACTGCAGAGGTAGATTCTCCTCCAACACAGGGCTTGGATTTAATTCCCAGCTTATTCATTCATGTCCCATCAGAAAATGGTGCTTTCCCAAGGAAACAAAATAAAATCCCATTTTGCTAGGCTGACTGCACACTGCCATCAAGTGATGAATTCTCGTTCTGGGATCTGTATAGTGGTGAGTGTTACCATAGCGTCAGGATGCTGAATATTCGCTGTAACTGTAGTCTTTATTACGGAGCTAGTGAAAAAAACCAACATCTTTACTCAAGCCATATCTCACCTTCATGTCCAACTTCTGATGCTGGTGCTTTTACCTCTCTTTCTACCAAACTGTTCAGCGTTGCTCTGCCACCGAGGTCAATTTGCTGGTAATTTTTGGAAGGCAAATGCAATAGAAAGTGCAAAAAAAATTAAAAATTAAATCTCAGATTTGTTCACTGAGATGAGAGCTAACAGCTGGAATATATTGACGCTTTTCAATTTTTGCAACAATCAACTGAAGGAGGACAAAAGAAACAGTATTGCTAACAGCTCAGCATTTTCAAGGTGCAAAGTTAATTCCACAGCCTTAATTATTTCAGTGTATTGCTGGTCTGCCTTAAATGTATCTTCAGTTTTATTGCAGATTTCATTTTGTATGCACACAATGTTGTTTTGTAAAGGTAAGTTTGTAAATATTTCCTTTGTAAGTCTAATCACTCATGTGTACTGTTGTGAGGTGATTACTTGCTGTCCCATGTCATTATTACTATACTGCAGTATATATGATCATCTACAGATGTATCTTCAAACTGTACATCTTCTGTCCTTGCATTCCTATAAATAGAGTATACTAATGACGCGGTTTCTGGGCTTTTTTGATTAAATACAATTGTTCAGAGAAGACCGGGTCAGTCTTATTTCACACGTACGGCAATCCTCCTGAGGCCTTGGAGACTCGGGGCTCACTGATCGCTTTGTTCACCTCATCTTTACTGGAGGGACGTTCACAGGAGCAAGGGACCACCTCTCCAGCCAAGTCGCAACCTTGCGCAGGTCAATCCAGAAACCAAGCAGCCTTTTGGGAGTCACCCCGAAGCACGAAGTCTCTGCTCACAGCAAACCCCTCCCCGTAGCAGCGGTTTCTGCTGCCCTGTGGAAACAGATACTGCCGGGGAGGGCGGAGGGGAGGCCGGGGCAAACCCTGAACACCTCCTCCTGTGGCCTGGGGCCGGGCGGCGGGAAGCCGGGCTCTCTGCCGTGCGGGGCTGGGCCCCACAGCGCGGTAAAGGGAAACCCGGGACGGCGTTGGACCGCGCCCAGAGGGGATCGGTCCCGCCGGAGGCTGAGCCCTACGCCGCCACCGCGCTCCCCTCAGGGAGCCTCGTGCTGCTGCTGCTGCGCATGCGCACGGCCCACACAGCCCCCTCCTCCTCCCCCCACCCCCCCCACCCCGCGCTGCTGCGTCATCTCCCGGCGCCGGGGCGGCATGGCGGCAGCGGGGCGCGTGGCGACGGCGCTGCGCGAGGCGGGTGGCTTGCGCTTCGGCGACTTCGTGCTGAAGAGCGGCCGGGCCTCCCCCGTCTACATCGACCTGCGCTGCCTCGTCTCACACCCGCTGCTCCTCCGCCAGGTGTGGGGCTGGGGGGGCTTCCCTCCCAGAGTCGGGGCCCCGCGGCCGCCGGTGTGGGCGGCGAGGGGGCCGGGCCCTGCTCGGCGGAGAAGGCCTGGAGTGCCAGGCCGCGCTTGTCCGTGCCTCAGGGGTGCTGGTCTGTGCCGGCACCCGGGAAGTCTCGGGTCTCTCTGGCCTTCTTTAAGCTGAAGGGTAGCGGGGGGGGAGGCACGGGAGGGCTGCCGGGGCCTCCGGAGGGCCCCGTCCTGGGGCTGGGGCCGCGGCCTGTTGGCCTGGAGCCCGCTAGGTGGAGATGTCGGGCTGTCTGCTCGCTGTCGGGACAGCGACTGGCAAATGGTGTAAAGGAGAGAGGCTTCTGTGCGTTTGCATTGCTACCCTTGGTAGGAGATGTGTTTAGTTGTGATTGTTCCGGTGTGACTCTTAAAAAAAAATCCCTGTTTGTCCGTTTCAGGTTGCAGATCTTCTCTTTCAAACAGCCAAAGGTGCTGGGCTCCAGTATGACTGTGTGTGCGGTGTTCCTTACACAGCGCTGCCATTGGCCACCATTATTTGCTCTGAAAATCAGATTCCGATGCTTATACGGAGGAAGGAAGCAAAAGACTATGGTAAAACTCTCAAATCAGGAATTTATGACTGCTTGTTGTCTTGTTTGTGAAATGACTTTATATATTTGTTGTTCTTTTGTAATGTGCAGCATCTCCATTCCAGTCTAAGGCTGCTACAGCCAATTCAAAAAGCAGCCTCCTTTCCCCCTAAAACATACCTCCCACAGCATCCCAAACTTGTCAGGCTCTCCCAGCTGGTTGGTGATTAAGGTGCAGCTTGAATCCTGCTATAGTAGGTTGGGAGACACTTCAGAGGGGCAGTTCTGTTTGTTTTTTGGCTTCAGCAGTGTCTTTTTTCTTTGGCACTGCTACTGTCTTGAGGGTTATTGGCCTATTCCAGAAGCTGAGCTTTATAACTTGGTTTCTCTGATATGCTGAAACCAGTGCCACATTCACCCCTAAACAGGACTTTTTGCATATCGGCTCTAAGAGGAACCTTTCTAGTCTCGTCTTCTTTTACCTCTCAACCCCCTTTTTTTTTCATAATCCTGTAGTCCTGTCATCAGTGGGCAAGGTAGACTAGGTGAGAAGCAGTCAGTTCTCTACCCACTTGTTGGATTTTGGTGGAGGGAAGGGGGAGAGAAGACTGAAACATTAACCTACCGTAGCAACTAGATTTGGGCATGTGATAAAAACTATCCTCTTCAAACAGTATTCATTTAGAAAGGATGCTTGTCACAACTAAATGTTACTCTTATGTCAGTGTGCCAGACGTGAAAATGTTTGCTATTCCTCCTTGTGAAGGACAAATCAATTGTGACAGCAATTAACTGCCTGGCACAGGGTTTCCGGTGTCACATGCATTGCAAAGCTGCACGTTTGCTCCTTCCCTGGGCTGTCATGGTCTAAACACTGCACTCGCTGCATACTGTTCGCCTGCTGCTCGCCACTTCCTGGGAAAGCTGGGCATCCTTTGTTGTTCCCCCCTGGGAGGCCTTTCATGGACGTGTGCCTGTTGGCTAGGGCAAAGGCATTTGGGGGCTTTACTCCTTCTAATTGTTCTAACAGGCATATTAAGCACTGAATAATGCCTGTGGAAAACAGGAAGTATGCTGAGGAGTACCAATAACTTGGCTGCTTTAAAGCCGTTTTAAAGTAAGTGGAGAAAATGGTTTGCAATTCTGAGCATTCAGTTCATGGCAATAATAAACGTCTGTAGTCCTCTATAAAGATTTAAGTTTGTGCAGTTAACAATATGTCATTTTGTTAGTGGAACAACTTCTGTAAATGTAGAGCAGTATTTTATTCACTTGGAGAAGTAACAGTCTTTGTGAATTTAATTACAAGTCAGTGACTGAGCTGTGATAAGAACTGTGATAACCTGTATCAGGTAATAACTAAACAAATTGACTCTTCATACTGACAGTAAATGTGAAATTTGTGTTCTGTTGAAGTCTATTTCCATTGGACTTCAGGATATGCTGTGGCTTATGCTTGTATGTGGGACAAATATGGTCTTTATATTAGCATAGCAAGTTAAAGTTTTGATACTTCTAAGGTTTTTTTTGGGTCTCTTAAACTTTTGAAATTTAGTGGAGTGGTTGCCTTTTATTTTTAAGGTACGAAGCGGCTAGTGGAAGGCACCATTAATCCAGGAGAAACATGCTTGATAATTGAAGATGTGGTAACAAGTGGATCTAGTGTACTAGAAACTGTGGAAGTTCTTCAGAAAGAAGGATTAAAAGTCACGGATGCCGTAGTGCTGTTGGACCGGGAGCAGGGTGGGAAAGCCAGGTTAGAGGAACATGGAATTCGTCTGCACTCTGTGTGCACGTTGTCTGGGGTGTTGGAGATTCTCCAGCAGCAGGGAGAAGTGGCCGTTGAGATGGTTGAAAAGGTGAAGAAGTTCATTGAAGGAAATGTGTTTGAGCCAGTGGCTCGGAACGGCCCCGCTCCTGTGAAGAGACTGTGTAAAGAGCTGAGCTTCAGTGCTCGTGCTGAGCTGCCGGGGGTACACTCTGTTGCGGCCAGGCTTCTCACGCTCATGGAAAAGAAGCAAACAAACTTGTGCCTTTCTGCTGATGTCACCAGCTCCAAAGAGCTGCTGCAGTTAGCTGCCACCCTGGGCCCCAGCATTTGCATCCTGAAGACTCATATAGACATCCTGAATGATTTTACCCAAGAGGTAGTAAAGGAGTTGAGAACGCTTGCAGATCGACATGAATTCTTGATTTTTGAAGACAGGAAATTTGCAGACATTGGAAACACAGTGAAACATCAATACGAAGGTGATTATCATCAGCCTCGATTTACCGTAACTTTTCTGTGGGTGTGTGTAACTGCAGCGCTGGCACAGGTTGCCAGGAGAGATTGTGGAATCTCCAGCCTTGGAGAAGACTCAAGGGGACAAAGTCCTGAGCAACCTGATCTAGCTTTGAAGTTAACCCTGCTGAGAGGGCATGACCTCCAGAGGTCCCTTCCAACGTAAACCTTTTTATGAATCTGTGGTTGTGCTCAGTAAGTACTTGTGAGTCGTTGTTTGCTGTGAGAAAATGCAGTGTGGCTTCTTAAGGCAGGCTGCTACTGTATGCTTGCGTGCTCATCACGGCTTTCATTCCATATTGCATTGGCAACTGTAGAACAGTTTTTTTCCTGATCCATATGTCCCATGTGATCTCTGTGCTGTATTGAAAGGTAGCACCTGTGACAGTAGATGTTTAGGTTACCATAAACACCTCAATGAATAGTAAAGGCGAGATACTAAGAAGTGTTTGTGAAAAGTAAAACTGAGAGATTATGCTTTGCGGTTAGGCTGTCTGATGAGACTGAACTTGTAACTGTCAAGCTTCAGCAGTAAAACTGTCTCTTAAAATGTGAATGATTTATCCTGCAGCTTGTTTTGTTTAACTTTTGTTTCCTGTTTAATACATTTCTAATAACAATTTTTCTGTGTCATGCTGTCCATCTTCTCAGGTGGTGTGTTCAGAATCGCATCCTGGTCAGACATCGTTAATGCCCATGTGGTTCCAGGCCCTGGCGTGGTGAAAGGCCTGAAGGAAGTAGGTCTTCCTCTCCAGCGCGGCTGTCTCTTGATTGCCGAGATGAGTTCCCAAGGGTCACTTGCAACGGGTGAATACACAAAAGCTGCAGTAAGTAGGCAGTCTTGTTGAAGGTTAAAAGCTTGTAAAGTGTTGTTACACTGAGGTCTTGTGTGCTTCTAATATTTGCACTTCCAAAAGTCTCCCCAGATCTAACTATTACAGGGTGGGGTTTTTTTTCCTGTGGAGACTCAGGAATCTGACACTGTGGTGTTTAAAGATTGCAGCTGTAGGCTAGTGATGTAAAGGGGTCAGAGTTCACACTGTGAATTCTAGTCAACATGCCAAGTTTGCTGTTGCCCCTCCCCTCTCTTTTTTTTTCTTTTTTTTTTTCTTTAGCAATAAATTTCTAATTAGTTTAAGTTGATTCATTGTAGTATTTATAATATAGAAAGAAACATAAAACTCGCGTTCCTGGCTGTAAGTGCAGCATGACCGGTGAGGGTTGAGTCAGCTCGCAGAGGGTTTATGTTGGTAAAGCAAGAACAGGTGTTTCATACCCCTGCCCTGCAGAGCTTAGAGTGTCAAAGGGTGGATGAGAAACAGGCTGCTTGTAAAGCTTAATTTTAGGTATATAATTTGTAACTGTTTACTGATCTTCAGGTACAGATGGCTGAAGACAACTCAGATTTTGTTTTTGGATTCATATCTGGATCTAGAATTAGTAATAAACCGGAATTTCTTCACTTAACTCCAGGGGTGCAGCTGCAAGCTGGAGGTAACTTTTTTTCTGAAATATTTATAGTCTGTTTGTAAGTACAGTAAGTGATCTAGCCTTCAGTGAAAAAATGAATTCTGAAGAGGGTTTGGTCGCCAGTTCTCTGGTGGGAGGAGTCTGTATTTGTCATTCTGTATTTCTGGGTACGCTGATCCCTTTCCTGTGAGTTCTGAAAGGCAACCAGCAGCATTGTTCGTGTGCTGAAGTCTCTGTATACCATAAAGCACAGTCCTTAATACATGTGAAATGCCTTCAGGCAGGTGTTAGGTTGGATGTACAACTACTCAGTAGGAGTAGATAAAAAGATTTTTAAACAAATACAAAAGTCTTAACTGTAACACTGTTGATACTGATACAGATGCAATATTAATGAGTTTGAAGTCTTATACTGGCTAAACAGCTTATCACTGAACCAGGTAGGGAAGATGTGTTTCTCTGCAATACTCAATTCTTACGAAACCTGAAGTGAAATCACAAGCTTTTATGTGAATGTTTGGGGATTTGCCTGTTTTAAGAAGGCTAAGGCTTATTTCAGTAATCCTGATCAGTGCTTCTTTGTGTAACTGATCCATCTATCATGAACCTTTGGAGGTTTTTAGTAGGTATAGAAGGTTTTTAGTAGATACAGTTTTGTATGAACTAAAGAAAATGGTGTCTCTATTTCAGGTGATAACCTTGGACAGAAGTACCTAAGCCCCAAGGAAGTTATTAGTGAAAAAGGTTCAGATATCATCATTGTGGGACGTGGCATCTTGTCAGCTTCAGACCGTCTTCAAGAAGCAGAGAAGTACAGGAAGGCAGCTTGGGAGAGCTACCTGAGCAGACTTAGTGTTTTTGCAGAAGATTGAAAGCAAGCCGTTTTCCTAGTCAATAAGCAAAGCTGATGGAGCTGCAGTCATCGTGAGACTTCCAGTTAAATACATAAACATTTCAGCTGGTAGAAAACTGCCCTTTTGGAGAAAAAATGTTTTAGTAACTAAGTTATTTCTAGTTGCACACACAGAGATCAAGTTGTACATGCCATGGCGTTTATTATTTGAATGTATGAAACCAAAACTTCAGACCTAAACCACAACATTTTTTAGTCTTAATAGCTTTTCTCTGCTGAAAAACGTTACACAAAACACTGCAAGGGTGTTTGGTTGGCTGTTGCTTTTGTTCCTTTCCCCACCCTCACATTTCTCTGGCTGTGGAAACCAGTATTTTACTGTTCTCAATAAACTTCATCTGCAGACCTGACCCTCTGCCCCGCTCTCACAGGATTACTCAGCTCTGCTATTTCCAAGGAGCAAATATGAGTCTTAATCCCTCACTGTGAAATTTGAATAACATGGTTTTTAATAAATACTTTTTTGCAACTGTTTTCCCTTCTTTGAGTCTGTAAGTCTTCCTTCTGTGGCAGTGTGAAAATTTTTGGAACCCTGTTGTTATAAGAAGTCATTCTGGTGTGTTTGTGACTGCAGGAATTAGTCCTGATTCTGTTTACAGGAGCTACAAAGAATTTGTCAGAGCAACTAGTTTTGTGCTTAATTACAGTGAGCTATCGATTCCTCTAATTAGAAACAAAAATGTACTTTCTGTTTATTGACCTTTTTGTGCTAGTAGCTGGCATACTTCCAGGAATTAGTTTCCATGCTTCATGGTGAAGAAGTAGAAATCTCTTGTATGACTTGTTTTGATTAGAAAGGATGGAATAACCTTAAATACATAGAGAGTATGTGTGGTGGAAATCAGCTTGAATTTTCTTTGCTATCGAGAAGGCAAAGACAAATGGTGATGCAGTTATAGACGGTTGCTCTTCCTGTGCTGATGCAGAGCACACAGAGGAGGCTGAGGCCCTTGGTTAATACGCTTACCTGTAGACTCAATATCTAGTGAGAGGAGTTTTTTGGCATTAGTACTGGACTCTTCACTAAACCTTTCAAAATGGGAGTTTTGAGTTATGATGAAGTTCAGGAGAGTTTTTGTTCACTGTTGGTTAGTTTATGCAGATCAAGATACACAAAACCTGTGTATCTTGAGGACTTGACGGCTTTGCGTTACGCTGATTGTATTTGTGACGTTGTGCTCTGTTGGCAGTAAGACTTCAGAAATGTACAACTGAAAGACTTCCTTGCTGTCTGGGCATGTTGGGGGTGACGACTTTGCCCTTTCATACTTACGTGCCCTGGAACTGTGCTTCCACTTCCCTTGGTGAAGGGTCTTCTTATGGGGCTTAGAACTTGGTTACTATGGGGAGAACATTAGAATTTGCTCGGGCTGTGTGGTAGGTTGTTTGGGTTTTTTTTTCTCCCCTTGGGGCTATCGTTTGGTTCATGAGTCTTCTTATGTACCATAATTTACATTTGGAGAACTCCAGCCAGGAAAGATGAAGGCTCTCTTGGTCACCTTCCACAGCTGGAACTTGATGAGTGCATTGTCTTGTGCAGCTGCCCTGCAATAGTCTGAGAGTTGTGAAATTTCACATCAGTTTCTAAGAAGTTCCAGTCTGAAGTGAATGGAGGAGTTGGGATTTGTTTACTCTCTTGTCTTAATCATCTCATGGTCTTGGGACCTGTAGCAGAAACAAGCTTTTCTCACTTGAACTGTTCTGCAGAAAATGACTTTTTCCACCAGAGGGAGCCGAGAGTCTATTTTTCAGGATAGTCGACGCCCTAACTGTTCTACAGCTAATAGTTTCCAGTGATGATACCAATTCTAGATATGTTTAGGATAAAAATCTGTCTGGTTTTCAACAAGTTACACTCTTGTTGGTGCCCTCGTTCAGAACAGTAGAGTTTACCAAGTAGCCGCCTCCGGCTGGAGTTCAGCACCGATTGTTGTTGTAGGCTCACTCTTACAGTACAAGCAGAATTTTGTGAGTTTAGTATTTTCCACTAACTATACTGAATAGTGTTAAGCGGGCAGCTGACATCTATGCAGCTAAATCCCTGAGCTAGTTTATCAGGCCTCTAGCTGAAAAAAATAGCAACTGGATTTGGAGAGATTGATGTGTTCTAATACCCAGTTGCTTTTAGAGGATATTTGCAATTCATTTTCTTTGTAAAACAAGTTCTGAGGAACAGATCAATTGGAAAACTTCATTTCACAGTTCTTCATTGTGCGCTCAGTAAATCATCCAGAAAGAGCTGTGTTTTGGCGCTTCGTTTCACACCAATGTCCCAAACATTTCAATTAGTAAAAGAAAAAACATGTTACCTCCTATATGCATTCTTCTGTCAGAATGATTATAGTAAACAAGCGTGTGCACTTTCTTTGAGGCACCTGGAAGTGATTAAAAATCCATTTCAAATTAAGAGCAAATGTTAATTTCCTTGCTTGCCCCCACTGCTCACATTCATCGCATAGTTCCTGCTGTTGGTCCCAACTGTTCCTAACATGGGAACTAGGTCACAATTTACAAAACTCATTTGCATCATAATACCCGAATCTGAAAGTCTCGCAGTTCACTCTCTGATCTGATTGAGGCTGGGGTAGAGGCATACATAAGGCTATGTTTAAATTTCGGGGTTATCACATGATTTTTATTATCTGGCAAGTAGAGCGTTTATATGAAATTGTGCTCCTTGGTCCACTCCGGAGTACGGTTTTATAACAGAATGAAAAGATCTCCCACATTTTCATGGTGAAATAAGGCTGTCGGTGCTTGCAGGAGGGCCGACTTGCTGGTCTTCCTGAGTGGGGACTGCGAGAGACCAGCACGAGCAGGAACCACTAAGGAATTGTTGTGTAGCTTTTGATATTCGTGTGTAAAGTTCACTCTGTCTCAGCCAGGCTGTGGCAATCTCTGTCTAGCACAAGGAGTGCTGCGTCAAGAGAACTCCGCCTGGGCACTTCAGTCGGTATGACCCTACATAAGTGCAGTGCTTTACTCGGACTTAAAATGCTTGCAAAATCTTGATAAACCCAGTACTGAATTAGAAGCAGCCAAGTTAACATTTTTGTCCTTAAAAATAGGATTTGTTTGTCATGATATCAGCATTCCTTTATTAACTGATAATTGACAGGTCATAATAAAGTTTCCAAGGCCTATTCCATGAAAATTTATTTAAGACGTAATCCCAGAAAAATAACTGAATCACTTCCCTTTTAATTTATTTGGAAAGCCTGTTGCTGTGGATTTTTTTAGCAAGTGACACAAACATTGCATTTAGGGAACAGGACCAAAGGAATGCAAAACACCCAGAGGAAGTTTGTTTCCAGATCTGCGTTTTGGAGGTCACTGACTCAGGGAAATGTTCTGTTTTGGGAGACTTGTAACTGGACCGCGTGTGAGACAGGCTGGATGTTTTGTTTGCTTGTAATCGATCTGTTGGTTCTTGGTCAGTCTGTACGACAGTGAAAAGGACAGCTTCATGTTCGAGCACTACAGCAGCAAATTAAAACTCAGCCTGGTGCCTGCTCCAGCTTCAGGTTTTCCTCAAACCCTTTTGACAGGTGTTTGCAGGCTGGGACCAGTGACCCTGCCTGCGTGTCTGGTTGACTTTGTCCTCAGTCTCAGTTCTCTGTTTCTGCCTGACTCCTGTCCTCCTCTGAACTTACTCTCTTAAGTTGATGCTGTCCACAGTCAGGCTGGGAAAACGCAGGGCTGTAGGTAGAGGCTGGCCAGTATGGAGAAGAGAAAGCCCAAGCAAGGCTGTCACTGTGAAGTTCTTGCTTACAGCATGGTCTCCTGAGCAGAAGCGTAATGGTACGTCAGAGGTTGTGTCGAGGCCAAATAGGTGGTGCAGGAGGAGAAGCTAAGCTAGCGTAGTTACTTTTGTTCTGTTCCTGAACAACTAATAGTAGCTATACAAAAGATACTCTCACAAACAGGGCTGGTTAGATGGGGAAATTCTGCAGCTTTCCTGCGGCTGATCACTTCGGCTTTTTTGAGAGGTGTCATTTTAGGCTGATGATGGGAGCAGCCATAAAGGTGACCTGGTTATAAGGGGGAAAATACTGCACACTCTGCTCAAATACTGACAGAGAAACTGCCTGCCAGCCTGGGAACCACAAGCATCCTTGGGGAGTGCAGCTGGCATCTTTGAAGTGCAGCTGGGTATGGAGAAACCAGACACAGCCCTAGATAACATTGATAAGTGCAAAAACAAGGAACTGTAACAGCACGTTATCATCTGAAAAGGTGGGAAAAAAAAGTCTGGAAAAGGGGGAAAACATCCTGAGAGAGTAAGCATCGGTAACTGCCATTGGCTGGGCTAACTGGCAGAACAGCAAAACAGTCTGGAAATACAAAAATGAGTCTGAGAGAATAGGAAACATCACGGGTTATTGGCTGTGCCAGGTGAAAAACAGAAATTAGCAGCATCTATTGGCTGCTCCGGGTGGTGGTGTCCTACGCCCCTTTATGTCCCTGTGATATAAAAAGGACTTACTTTTTAGTTAAAATGGACCCTCTTTCCTGCACACAAACCCCTTGGCCCTGCAAGATTTCCCAGGCAGAGCAGACCCTCGCTGGGGACACCGGGCTGACTCCGGGCTCCGTGACGCAGATCATCACCCAAGCGAGACCTCGTCTGCTGTCGAGTGGCCCCATTTCTGGGATGGAGTTGATTGGCCCCACTGCTGAGATCAGTTTGATGAGCACTTGCTACCGGTAATGTTTTTGAATATATAGACATGCATATAAGTAATTACTTGTAAGTATATTTGCTGCTTTCCTAGTGATAATTCTATAGTAACTTGTAATATTGAGATGAAGACTTGCTACTCATATTGATTGATTGCTGCTGCTGTGGAAATATATATTTGCTTTCTGGTAGTTATTTATAGTAAATTGTAGTGTATCTATACTACTACTAAAGATATTTGCCAATCGCAACTATATCTGCCGTGAGAGTAGTAAACGGTCATGAAGTAAAGAAATGTATGTAATAAATCCTCAGTGTCCTTGTGCGTGACAGAGTCCTGCAAACCCGCGGCTGTGATCTTTGCACACCTGCAGGCTGGGCAGCCCTTCTGGGTCCTGGCATTATTTGGTGTCAGAAGCGGAGTTCTGTGATAGAGAGGTTATGGACGCTTGGGAGAAGGCTGTAGAAGAGCAGAGAAAATGGCAAGAGGCAAAGGGGTGGAAAACCCCTCGGTGGGACAGGGATTGGGTGTCTGAGAATTGGTTGAACTGGGAAATGCTGCGAGGAGAGTTTCAAAAGTGGCAGGATGGTCACAAGTGCAAAGCAGAGGATGGGAAGGGGGCCTTCATCGGGCTTCTCACGGAGGCGCTGGCGGCCGCGGGCGCTTTGTTTAACACTGCTAGGCAGGAACTGGAAGCTTTGCAGCAAGCTAAGGATGCAGAAGCGCAGGCAGTTGGCTTTGAATCCCACAGTTTTGTTACAAACCAATTATTTCAACAATTAGAAACAAACCTCAGACCTCTGGCTGTAGAACAGCTAGAGGAAGAGCCTCCACGCCTGGTCTCAGAGAGCGAGATCACTGAAAAGCTACATGTACTGAAAACGGATAACGAGGAGGAGGACTTTGATTCTGGCAGCGGGTCTTCCACCCCCGCTTTGTCACCCGAGCATCGTCCAGATAACGCAGCCTCCTCGTACCCTGGCATTAAAACTTTCCCGGTGCAACTCCCGGCTCTTGCCGGAGAGGAAAGCGCTCCCCCGCTGCCTGGGGTCACGATGACCGCTACGAATTTTAACGCAGAACAGCTAAGGCAGCTGTCCTTGCAGTATGGCAAAAAGCCCCACGAGGACTGGGTGGGATGGGTGGCGCGGTGCTACCAGCTGGGAGCTGGAACCGTGATCCTTAATCAGACTGAGGCCGGACAAATATTCCTGGGAGGAAGAATATTTCTCCTAAACCCTGATGCAAGGGCCGGAGTGAATACCTTCTCCCTGTTATCTTCGATAATACATGCTGTTAGAAAAATGCCGGGACCGTGGGGATATCTCCCTCCCCCTCCCTGGAGTACTCCTGATGGGTTTTCTGGCTGGACGATGAGACTGGCTGCTCGGGATGTCCTTAAGGGACAAGGGGCGATACCCCAGGACATGATGGCGGTGCCAGCAACAGCAGCAGGGAAACTGAAACTCTTGCAAAATGCAGCACCCGGAGGGCCGAAGAACCTGGCCTTAATGTTACGCCATGAAACCTGGGACTGGAATACCATAATGGCCCAAGGGCTGCAAAATTGGACAGCCCTTCTGGGGAGGCGACGAGGACGGGGAAGCACCCCTGAAATGGTAGGCCGTAAAAGGGAAGGTCGGGTCAGGGTCGTCCAGATGCTGAAGGAAGGTCAGAGGAATAAGAGTAAGGGACAAAATGCTCGAAATGCTGAAATTAATCAATCCGACACAAAACAACCCAGTGGCAAACAGGAGTGTGATCTGCAACGGAGACACTTATGTGATCTCCTGCGAGGAATAGGATTCACAGCAGGCCAGTTGGAGGGGATGCCTGTGTTTGTCTTGCAGAGACTGTGGGATAACCGGGATGGGGGTGGCACCAGCAGCCCAGGGGCAGGGAAGGGGCTGGGTGATGTTAGTCCCTCTGCCTCCCCCGTCCCCGACAGCCTTGTTGTGTCCGCTCCCCCGACCCGGCTCCCTGAAAATGAATAGAGGAGCTCTTAACATTGGCCCAGGGAGACCCAACAACACCTCCCAGGTGGCCAGAATTTTTGGAATTAATATTAGCACCCTTATATACCATTAACAGTGAATGGCAAATACTCCGTCTCTTTTCTTTTGAGTATTTTTGATATTGAGCCTCAATATCAATAATTAAAGCTGAGGATGCCCCTGGGTTAATTCAGAAATCTCAAGAAAGGACTTCTATAGTAATGATTACTAGGAAAAGATGAGAGCTCCCCATAGCCAGGATAAAATTGGCTCTGCCCAGTGGAAGGACACTGAGACCCATGGTAGCAGTAGGACATTTAAGTATTTTGAGCATGCATCTATTAAAATCCCAGCCTATTAATACTCCATTAGGCTCTCAAACCCTCAAACACAGAACTTTGTAATTTCTATGGATAAAATACCTGCTGGAGAAGCTACTGCTTTTCTGTTAGAGGCAGCATTCATGTTACCTAAAAGTCCCTTCACCCACATATGACAGTCCTGTATTAGCCCTGAAGCCTCACAAGGCATAACTGCTCTCATCCAGGATTTAGGACAACTGGGTATTATTCAGAGAACTCATTCACCATATAACTCCCCTGTACAGCCTGTCCATAGGTGTAATATCACCTGCTGTTTGATGGTAGACTGTTGCAAATTAAATGAAAATACTGGACCCTTCCATGCTGCTGTCCCCTCTGTTACAAATCATATTTTTTCTATAGGACAAGCAGCCCAGCCTTGGATGGCTGCCATGGATAGAAAAGATATGTTTTCTGCAGTACCTTTACAACCTGAGGATTGAGAGAGTTTTGGTTTTACCTGGGGCAGAATACAGATTGCTTTTACCTGATTACCCCAAAGGGTTCAAACATAGCCCTACGTTGTCACAGCAGGCTTTAGCTAGGGAATCAGACAAGTCCCACAGGGGCCAGGGTGACAGTGTATCGATACACAGCTGACATTTTAAATGCAGGTGATATCCTCAGTAAGATCCAAATAATGTGTGATCGCTCTGGGAACTGTGGGACTCTGGCAAGCACATCTTCCAGAGTTTGGCGTAATTGCTTGACTCTTGCCTCGACCCTCTTACCCTTTTGCATGGTACAGAGGGCCCAATCTGTAGGCCGGACCCGTCCCGCAGGGAAGTAACTTGCCTCCCTGGGGCCAGGACTAGGGATATACTAAATAAAACTCGCACCCTGGTTCAGCCCTCGGACTATTACCCACTTCTGATATTTCAGGTGGGCCATGATGAGATAAATACTAGAAGCCTCAAGGCAATGAGGAAGGATTTCAGAAGTCTGGGGCAACTAGTCAAGGGATCAGGAGCACAGGTTGTGTTCTCTTCTATCCCACTAGTCACAGGGCAGGATGAAAGGATAAATAGGAAAAAACAACGGTTCAACTTATGGCTGAAAGGCTGGAGTAAAAGCCAGGACTTTGGATTCTTTGAGCATAGGCAGACTTATAGGTCACCAGGCGTGGTTGCGGCAGGTGGGGAAAGCCTAAGCCAAAGGGGAATAAGGATATTGGGACAGGAGTTAGCATGGCTCATTAAGAGGGCTTTAAACTAGATTTGAAGGGGGACGGGGTTGGAACCAGGGTCACTGAAGTGGTACCCGGGAGTAAACTAGAATCAAAAGGGGAAGGGGAGGATACCAGGCCCATTGGTAACGAGCCTGAGGGGAAAGAACCATGGATGGGGGTGAAATCGGGTGCCCGGCTTAAGTGCATCTACACTAATGCACGTAGCATGGGCAACAAACAGGATGAGCTGGAAGCCATTGTGCAGCAGGACATCTATGATGTAATCGCCATCACAGAAACATGGTGGGATGATGGTCATAGCTGGAATGCTGTGATGGATGGCTATAAGCTCTTCAGGAGGGATAGGCAAGGAAGGAGAGGTGGGGGTGTGGCTCTGTACGTTAGGGAGTGTTTTGATTGTATGGAAATTGATTGCAGCAATGATAGAGTTGAGTGTTTATGGGTAAAGATGAAGGGCAAGGCTAGCAAGGGAGATCTGGTGCTGGGAGTCTGCTATAGACCACCCAACCAGGAAGAGGAGGTAGACGAGGCATTCTATAAGCAGCTGGCTGAAGTGTCTCGATCGCCAGCCCTTGTTCTGGTTGGGGACTTCAACCTACCGGACATCTGCTGGGAATACAACACAGCAGAGAGCAGGCAGGCTAGGAGGTTCCTTGAGTGTATGGAAGATAACTTCCTGACACAACTGGTAGGTGAGCCAACCAGGGGAGGTGCCTCTCTAGACCTGCTGCTCACAAATAGAGAGGGACTAGTGGGACATGTGGTGGTCGGAGGCCGTCTTGGGCTTAGTGACCATGAAATGGTCAAGTTTTCAATTATTAGAGAGGTAAGAAAGGGGGCTAGCAAAACCTCAACCTTGGACTTCCGGCGGGCGGACTTCAGCCTTTTCAGATCACTGGTTGGAAAAGTCCCATGGGGGGAATCCCTGAAGGGCAAAGGTGTTCAGGAAGGCTGGGTGTTTTTCAAGGAGGAAGTCTTAAAAGCCCAGGCGCGGGCCATCCCTACGCGCTGTAAAGCGAGCCGTCGGAGGAAAAGGCCGGCCTGGCTGAGCAAAGAGATAGGGTCACAGCTTAGAGAAAAAAGGAGAATTTATGACCTTTGGAAAAAGGGGCAGGCCACGCAGGAAGATTACAAAGGTATAGCAAAGTTATGTAGGGAAAAGATTAGGAAGGCCAAAGCCCAACTAGAACTCAGCCTGGCTTTGGATGTTAAAAACAATAAAAAGAATTTCTATAAATATATCAATAGCAAGAAGAGATCTCGGGAGAACCTCCATCCTCTACTGGATAAGGGAGGTAACATAGTAACCAAAGATGAGGAGAAGGCTGAAGTCCTAAATGCCTTCTTTGCCTCTGTCTTTAGTAGTAGGATAGGGGGTTCCCTAAATATCCAGACCCCTGAACTAGCAGGCAGGGGCGGGGAGCAGAGTGAAGCCCCTGCAATTCAAAGGGAGGTGGTGAGGGACCTGCTCCAACACCTAGATGCAAACAAGTCTATGGGACCAGATGAGATCCACCCGAGGGTACTGAGGGAACTGGCAGAAGTGCTTGCGGAGCCACTCTCCATCATTTACCAGCAGTCCTGGCAAACTGGGGAGGTCCGGGCCGACTGGCGTCTGGCAAATGTGATGCCCATCCACAAGAAGGGCCGGAAGGATGATCCAGAGAACTACAGGCCTGTCAGTCTGACCTCGGTGCCTGGGAAGATCACGGAGCAGATCATCCTGGGTGCCATCATGCAACGCATGAGGGACACCCATGCGATCTGGCCCAGCCAGCACGGGTTCACGAGGGGCAGGTCCTGCTTGACAAACCTGATCTCCTTCAATGACAAAGTGACCCGCTTGCTGGATGAAGGAAAGGCAGTGGACGTTGTTTATCTGGACTTCAGCAAAGCCTTTGATACAGTCTCCCACAGTATCCTCCTGGAGAAACTGGCTGCCCATGGCTTGGATGGGAATACCCTCTGCTGGGTTAAAAACTGGCTGGAGGGCCGGACCCAGAGAGTGGTGGTGAATGGAGTTAAATCCAGCTGGCGTCCAGTCACGAGTGGTGTCCCGCAGGGCTCGGTACTGGGGCCAATTCTCTTCAACATCTTTATCAATGATCTGGACGAGGGGATCGAGTGCACCCTCAGTAAGTTCGCAGACGACACCAAGCTGGGTGGCAGTGTTGATCTGCTGGAGGGTAGAGAGGCTCTGCAGAGAGATCTCGACAGGCTGGATCGATGGGCCGAGACCAACGGGATGAGGTTTAACAAGGCCAAGTGCCAGGTCCTGCACTTCGGTCACAACAACCCCAGGCAGCGCTATAGGCTGGGGGCAGAGTGGCTGGAGAGCTGCCTGGCAGAAAAGGACCTGGGGATGTTGGTCGACTGTCGGCTGAACATGAGCCGGCAGTGTGCCCAGGTGGCCAAAAAGGCCAACAGCATCCTGGCCTGTATCAAGAACAGTGTGGCAAGTAGGGACCGAGAGGTGATCATCCCCCTGTACTCGGCACTGGTGAGACCCCACCTCGAGTACTGTGTCCAGTTTTGGGCCCCCTACCACAAGAGGGACATTGAGGTGCTGGAGCAGGTCCAGAGAAGGGCAACGAAGCTGGTGAGGGGTCTGGAGCACAAGTCTTACGAGGAGAGGCTGAGGGAGCTGGGGTTGTTCAGTCTGGGGAAGAGGAGACTGAGGGGAGACCTTATTGTTCTGTACAAGTACCTGAAAGGAGGCTGTAGAGAGGCGGGGGTCGGTCTCTTCTCCCAAGTCACAGATGATAGGACAAGGGGTAATGGCTTCAAGTTGCGCCAGGGGAAGTTCAGGTTGGATATTAGGAAACATTTCTTTACTGAAAGGGTTATCAGGCATTGGAATGGGCTGCCCAGGGAGGTGGTGGAGTCACCATCCCTGGAGGTATTTAAGAAACGTGTAGACATGGTTCTTCAGGGCATGCTCTAGTGTCCAAGATTACTGGTTTGTGGTGGGGTGCTGTGTGGGTGGGTGATGGTTTTTGGTTTGGTTGTTGTTGTTGTGTGTTCAGGTGGTGGGTGGTGGTTTTGTTTGTGGTGTTTTTTTTTTTTTTCTTTTTTTTTTTTCTTTTTTTTTTTTTTTTTTACTGCTGGTTGGACTCGATGATCTCTGAGGTCCCTTCCAACCACTACGATTCTGATCTGATCTGATTCTGATCTAAAGAGCCATGTTACCTGGGCATGGGCAGCTATTCATGAAGCAACATTTAATTCATTAATACGCGATGTTTCAGAATAGCAGGCTATGGGCCCCATAATACCAAGAGCCTGCATATAGGACATCGTCATGGATGGAGTGATGCACTTCACCTGTAAGACAGAAGCAGTGATATATTTATTGATATAAAACAGGTATTTACCAAAGCTTGATAGTAAATGCGACAGTGGTTTAACAAGATTCTAAGGCAAAGGCACACTTGGTTATTTACTGCATAGAGGACAGAGTCAGACAGAACTGTCAGGGAGACCCTCCTGTTGAGTCACAAGGTTCAGAGAGGACCCCCTTGCTTTCTAAACTCCTTCTCAGAGAGGAGTCTAGGTGCGGCTGGATCCAGTCCTAGTCCCAGACTTGGTCAACCCACATGAAAGAGCAGGAGTGGACAATAGTCCGAAGACTGTACTAAGCTCTTCAGTCATCTGGTGGCATCCCTAGTTGTGGCCCCAGGGAGGCAGCAAACTTCCCTGAAAAGAGGGTCTAGTCTGCTCCGCACAGGAGGGAGTCACTGATGAACACAACTCTGCTCCACCATTAACCTCCATGGGCTGCAGGGGGACAGCCTGCCTCACCAGTCTTCACCATGAGCTGCAGGGGAATCTCTGCTGCAGCCCCTGGAGCACCTCCTCCCCCTCCTTTTTCGTTGATCTTGGTGTCAGTAGCGTTGTTGCTCTCACATATTCTCATTCCTCTCTTTGGCTGCAATTGCTGTCGTGCAGGTTTACACACACACACACTCCCCACACACACACACCCCCTTCCTTCTTAAATATGTTACCACAGAGGCACTAACACCATTGCTGATGGGCTCGGTCTTGGCCAGCAGCTGGTCTGTCTTGGAGCCAGCTGGCACTGGCTTGGACATAAGGGAAGCTTCTAGTAGCTTCTCACAGAAGCCACCCCTGCAGCACCCCTGCTACCAAAACCTTGCCATGCAAATCCAACACACTTGTAACACTGCCTTTCTCCTGGTACAAACCAAATCCTGGACCTGCTTCTGCAGCAGCCACGCTGAGCTGGCTTCCATGCATCAGAGATGGCAGAGCACAGCTCCATTGGACAATCTCCATCTCGGACTTTGGATGCTCTTCAGTCTGCTCACCTCCTCCAGCAGCTCAGCTACCATACAGAGCAGTTCATCTACCTGGTCACACCTCCCACGGGCTTGCTTGCTTGCTCTCAGCCTCCATCTCCAGGAATATTGTTTTAGATTTTTTAAATCACCTGCTTTGCCGGGTTCCCCTCAGTTGCCCAGGGAACAGCCCCTGTTTAGTGATATTCTCACCTTGTCCTTGTGTGTCCCTCACCGCTGCTGTCGCTCCTCGCCATCCATTGCATGTTCAGTGCAACCCAGAAGATGATGACTCACAGAGCACACTGCAGGGATTGAGGGGACTCCTGGATTTATGGGGGGGATTGACAGTAAAACACGCGAAGGTGGGGGGGGTGTGTGTGCTGAGCTCGGTACTGATGCAATATATATATATATATAATGACTGGAAAACTAAATGATGGAAAATTAAAGGAAGGTGCTCAATCACCAGGGTGATGAGCATCTCATTTCTAAGTGGTGGATATCCAAATTACCTAATATCCAAAAGGAATGAGGCGGTTTTGTTTTTCTTTCAGGTCACGCTAACTGCAACATCAGCAACTGGAAACTCAGCTTATTCGCCCTGGATTTTGGTCCTATCTTATTTGTCATACTGATTTGGCAAGGTGGCATGAAATGAAACAATGTCATGAGCACTTTTCTTTCTTATAATTGTTATACGATATACACAATGATTGGATCATATCTAGTAACTGCACGATTGCTTGTTCCCTATCTCAAGTATATAATAGCAATAACATTGTTCAATTTATGAATACAATTTCTCAAGCAGGTAACGAATTGGATTGTTGGTATTGCTTACACCACCCTCGATCATTAGATGCCAAATTTTGGTGGTTAGCAGAACCTGTCCCTGAAGCACCTTGTTATCAATCAAATTTGACATACTTACTCCCCAATACACCAAATTATCAACAACAGACTTTCAAAGTGCATTCATATGGTAAGGCTCCATAGTGTATTACGACACTCTGGAACACAAAGTCAATTTGTGTGGGAAAGACAAGCAATTGTAATCACACTTTATATTACAATTACACCCAAGCATAGTTTCAATGTTAATGTGACAGAACACAAGCTTATATTGATCCTGGAAACCTCATGGACCTGAAATAATGAATCAGCAATTAAAAACAAAAGGGATTTTAATGGACTCTGGAATCTTACATGGAACATTAATACACTAATTGTCAAAGATACTATAATCTCATGGGTCCTAATTCTACATGCTGTTGTCTACAGAGTAATGGTTGGCTTAGTACTAATGATAATTGGGACACGTGGCCCAAGCAACATATCTGGCTGTATAGATTGTAACCCCTTTTGGACACTCCAATCAACGTACTTATTGAAATTGAATTGCTTTTCTAATTCATTCTGTAAACATGGCAACAACTCCGGGTGAAGCTGGTGGCCTACAGTTTAACACCTGTATGGGTCTAGCTTCGCAGCACAAATGCCTCTAAGAGTCTACCACCACAGCAGACAGGCACTTGTACCACAGCACATACCGCTCCTTAGGCATCTCAATCTCAAGATTTGATATTTAACTTTCAACACAACCATTACATGTAGATAATTGGGGCAAAGTGTTTAAGTCTACAGTAATGAGACCATCTAAGTTTCCTAAGTTTGTATGTGTGCTGTTTCCAAACTCGGGTGTCACCAAATTAGAATGAGCTGCTGTTAATGTTTCCGCTACACTTGAAATTACTCAAAATGCTACTATGGATGCTCTAAAGAACCTACAGATGGAGATTAACTTACTCTCACCGTTGGCTACTGTTGCAGGTGAAATATTAAGAAAAGACATCATGGGGGGGTTAACTAAAAAGGTTTTACTAACGATCAAATGATGACCAAATGGTAATTAATTGATGACAGAATGAAAGTCAAGTGGTGATTAAGCAATAATTAAATGTAAATTAATCAGTGATTTAACAATATCTGACAATGATTTAAAACATGATTTAGATTGTGATTAGATGATGATTTACACAGTGGTTAAACACTCTAGTACTTACTATACTTCTAATAATTATACTATAGCTGGATATATAAATGTTGCTAGCATACAATATACCTTTAGGCCTAATGTAAAAGTGTCACTTACCTCATTATAGACATCAAATAACAGGTGAGGGGTCTCTCAGCCTTGAGGATTAACCTTGAGGGGTGTCCCTGCTCAAGGGGAGATCCCCTCTGCGGAGCCTGCTGCTGTGCAGGGCAGCTCAAAGGGCTTGGGGGGCTACAGATATCTATAGTGTTAAGTGATTTACTTGTCATCACCCCCTCCTTGGTGTATGTGCAGGTGTGCAGCCGCAGCAGTTTCAGTTTTGTCCAGTCACGGCTCAGGCTGGTACTGTTAGTCTTGATAAGACAAAGCCTAGACGCCTCAGTCCACATTCGCTGGGCCTTGGATTACCTGTTAGGCTCCCAAAGGCGTATTTGTGTTTTAATGAATAGTACCTGTTGCTTCGACAATAACAAAGCCAAGCACATCGAATAACACGTTATTCAGCAACACAGCCACCAAATAGCCCAAGAGCAGCTCCTGCCCAGGGCCAGCCATGGCCATTGTCTTGACTGCCAGACCCCGGAACATGGGCATGGGGCATCTCAGTGACATTAGCTCTCATCCTAGCTGTAGAATTCCTACTTTTCTGTAGTGTATCTCAAATCAAAGCACTGTCTGTATCACTTTTATCCCAACCGGTACCATACACTCGTGCCTCAGACAACAAACCCTCTCAGAAGTTGCAACAACATTGGGCCCAACATGGCCATGAGTCTCCTCCGCCTCGCGCATTAGGAGGCAAGAGAGACGCACCAGGCAGGGTGTAGTCTCACTCCTAGTGACCCATCAGTGGCTGTAGGCCAAGGGGTGGAGTCATGGAGCAGCCATAGAAGCAACCTGCTTGTAATTGGGGAAATATTGCACAGAGGAAGATGTCAGCTCAAACACTGACAGAGAAAATGCCGGCCAGCCTGGGAACCAGAAGCGTCCCTGGGGAGCACAGCTGGCATCTTTGAAGCACAGCTGGGTACCAAGAAACCAGAGACTTCCGAAGGTACCTTCCATGTAAAGTGCAAAACCAAGGAACTGTAACAGCACGTTATCATCTGGAAAGGTGAAAAAAGTCTGGAAAAGGAGGAAAACATCCTGAGAAAGTAAGTGGTGGCAACTGCCATTGCCTGTTCTAACTGGCAGAACAGAAAACCAGTCTGGATATACAAAATTTGGTCTAAGAGAACAGAAAACATCATCTATTGCTCGCTGTGTCAGGTGAAAACCAGAAATTCATAGCATCTATTGGCTGCTCTGAGTGGTGGTGTCCTTCAACCTCTTATGTTTCTGTGATATAAAAAGGACGTACTTACTTTTTACCCAAAATGGACCCTCTTTCTCTGAGAAGTGCCCATGCATGAATGCCTTTTCCCCACGACATTTCCTTGGCAGAGTGGACACTTGCTGGGGACGCCTGGCTGACTCCGGGTTCCGTGACGCGGATCATCATCCAAGTGAGACTTTTTCTGATTGGCTCCACTTCTGGGATGGGTTTGATGAGCACTCGGTACCAGTAACATTAAATATACATATATATATATTTGCACACGTATAAACAACTACTGATAAATATATTTGCTGCTTTATGAGTCGTAATTCTGTAATTGAAATATGAGTCATAATTCTATAGTAACTTGTAATATTGAAACATAGACTTGCTACTAATATTGATTGTGCTGCTGTTGAAACATATATTTGCTTTCTGGTAGTAATTCGTAGTATAAATATAATAAACATAAGTGTACTTGCATTGACAATGACGACCTGTAGTAAAATGCAATAAAGTAATTTAGGACATTAATCCTCCATGTCCCCTTGTGCATGACAAAGTTCTGTGAACCCACCGTTGCGAGCTTTGCCCACTCACAGGCTGGTTAACCCTTCTGGGTCATGATAGCTGCATGGAGAACTTTCTGTTGGGTTGTGTCCAGTGGACACCAGCACTAACTAGTGGGCATGGAGAAAGGCGTAGGATGAAATAAAACCCTGTGTCTCTGTTGCATTGTATTGTTTTGACTTTTTGCAGGCTGGCAGTGAAGGGGAGGCAGAGGAACAACAATTAATTCCAGTTCGATGTGTATTCAGAAATGGAGATGATGCTGGGACGCAAGGGCCAGGAGACACTGCTGGGCTCCAGATGTAGTCCATTATCTTGCCTTGGCATTTCCTGCCAGGCATCTTAGTGACCCTCTCCTCAATACACTAGCTCCTTTGCTTTCCACGTGGTTGGAGAAATGCACAGTTAAACAGGTTCAAGAATGTGGGGAATTCATCTTCCAGAGCGTGGGCTTGGCTTTCAGCTACTGAGCACCTTCTCACTCCGCCATAAAGAGGATGCAGAGCGGGAACCTGTCACTCAGGCTTGTGTTACAGTGCATCTCCAACATTAACAAAGCAAATAACTGCTGCCATTGGCCTTGACTTTTCCCAAGGCATGATGCAATCCTCTTTCGCCCAGAAACACCAGCAGCATGGGGAAAATGAGCTGGTGAGCCCCATCCCCAGTGGCCTTGCAGCAGCAGCCTCCATCTGTGGCTGGGTAAACAGGAGGGGCTGGGGTTGCAATGGCATCTGGATTCCAGCCTGGCCAGACAAGCGCTGACGTTTTTCCATCACATGTGACCCCTTGGTGCCTTCTGCTGTAGTTTTCATTCAGGAATGCTAGCTGTGGTCAGGCTGCCTGTATTTACAGACACAAATAAACTGCTGCTGACTGAAATACACCATTCCCATGACTGTGCTCAGCACTAACATTGCAAGGGTAAAGGCAGATCTGCTTACACAGTAAAGCAAAGCCTTCTTGCTCTTAGTATCACTTCCTTCTTTTTTTTTTTAGGTGCAACATTGTGGAGAAGCTAAATGGCGGGGGGAGAGGGGGTGTTGAAGAGGGGGAGATGCTCTGCACTGCCTGGCCCAGCGCCCTGGGCAGCAGGATGCTCTTTGCTGACAATTACCCCTATTACATTCTTTTTGCTACACTGCCTCATGAGGCTGGCCTGTGGCACCCTGCCCTCACCTGCTTGCTCCCCGACTACCCTACAGACCAGTTTGCTTTCCAACTGGGTCTCCCCTAGCAGGGGAAGGAGGGCACTTTGCAGTCCTGTCCCCTGTCCCTCACCCTCATCCCTCTGCACTCTCCCTACCCAAACCATCCCTTAGTGGCGAGTCAAACCAGCTCCCTACGGCTGCCTTCATTTCCCAGTCTCTCAGCTCTAACCCAGCCTGCTGGGAAATGCCATGGCGTAAAGGTAATCTGCAAGGGAAAGGGTGGCGGGGGGGGCACTGCCTGTGCCCTTCCTTTCAGAGTGCAAAGAAAGCAAGCAAAGGGGTTGGGTTTGTTTTTAAACTGCTTGGCTCTTTGCAAAGAACTGCAGCAGAGCTGTATTGCCACCCAAAGCAGCAAACACTGTGAAAGCTGGTTTAAAATGTTCCTGCCCTTCCTTTCCCTCCACTTTCCTTCCTGCTCCCCCTTTCCATGCCTGGGGCAGTACAGCTTGCGTGAGACAGTCACATGAATCAAGCCAAAAATTCATTGGTCTACTTGTGATGATTATTTTTTCATTGTTTTCTATTTTTTCTTTTGTGATAGTGATGAGATCTGTCCTGCTAGTCTGGCAGCAGGCAGTGGGATGGTCACAAAAACTCAATTTGCCCCATGGATTCTCCGTCCCAGGCAGCAGCGTTAGTCCCAGGTATTAAATTCACAACATCTCAAGCCTGCAAACTTTAGCCTTAGCTTCAATATTGTGTACGAAACGTGGAGCTCTGAAAAGCTGCCCCTCTGCAGTGCTCAGGCCTGTCCTGTCGCTCACGGGGCTGCAGGGAGGCGGCAGCACAGCCCCCAGCCCACGCACAGGTGGGTTACACAAAGGCAGAACCAGCATTTAACCAGAGCCTGCCCTTGCAATTGTTTTCAGGATGTTTGCACCCTCCTTCCCTGCTAGGGCAGATCTGGTGGAATCAAGTGGGAAGACAGGGAATGGATTTAATTTATTTGGGGTTTTGGTCCTCCCCCCAACCTGCGCCAAAGTGCCACTTGCTGCACTCCTAAAAATCCCCATTTTGAGCTATTTTTAGTGTGGTCTGCCGCATTTCTTCAGCGCTGCTGGTAGGAGGAGGGAGGACCATAAAGTTCTTGAAGGAGAGCTGTTTATACTGAGCAAGTAAGAGCTTCTGTTTATAGAGGCAAAAACAAATAAAAAAAAATAAATCCGGAAGGATGGGCCCATGGCCCTTTTCCAATGAGAAGAGCAAGTCAAAACAATGAACACCATTTGTTTTTGCTTTTCCCTGGCAAGCTTCCTTCAGCTGACTATTGCATGGTCTGTTCAGGCTGAAGAGACAAGAAAAAAAGAGAAAAAAAAAAAAAAAGAAAAAAAAGCAGGCAGTAGCAATTGCTCTGTCTTCTCTCCCTTGCCGGCAGCTGCGGTCCCGCTGCAGCCTGCGTGGGTTTAAAGCTGCAGCTGCCACTGGGGTAACTCAAACCCCAGCTCCAGAGGAAAACAGATGGGGCTAGGGAAGCAATTTTGGGGGGAAAAAACCAAATCCAAAGCAAAACGTATGTTGTAAAGCAACAACACTGGGTTCTATCCAGCTCCCTTTCCAACCATAATCTCCGGGCTCCCCTGCTTTCCAGCTGGGCTCTGCTGGACCCCACAGCTCTAGTCTTCTGGTAAGTCAGAGGTCTGGGTGGGCTGTTGTGTGCTCTCAGCTGCCCTCCAGCAGGCACCCAGGGCAGACGCCTACTTGCACACCTCAAGGAATGGGTGTTTAATTTAGTTTCCTCAGACAGAACTCCCATTTCCCTCGGTCTCCCACCAGTTTCCCGTCTGTTTAACTCCACCGGCATGGAGTGAGAGCTCCTTGTGGCACTCCCCACCCTGGGTCAACACCAGGGCATTAAATCAACATACCTTCTGCGTCAGTCACTGCGGCTCCAGCTCCTATTTTTATAGCCATGCTTTGACTGATAAGGCTCTATTAATAAATCAATCAGGCAGCACCACTTGCGCTTGCAGAAGCAGGTCCCAGTTCAGTCTGTTGGTGGGAGGCTCAGCAAGGCAACAATGAACTCTCCTCACAGCATCATATATGCACAATAGTTTTATTTTGTTTTTTTATATAAAAAAAATTCCTAAAGACTGCGGAACTCCTGTATCCTAATTTCTTACACAAATGCTCCCAACACCCTCCTTTTTAAGCTAATTCCCCCCTAACATCTTGCAATGGCGTGGGTTCCCCTGATTTTGACCTAGTCACCCTTTCTAATGGGATATGTCTAAAGCTGCAATATGGCACTTGGTTGATGTAGTTGGCAGGTTTAATATATCCAGAAAGCTGGGGTATGGAGTCGTACACGGCTCGGAGTCCATCAGCACAGGCGGGGAGCCTGCCTTCGCGTCCGTGCCTTCAGAATGAACCAGACTTTTCTCCTTACTGTGCAAATAACAGGCTTTGGTCACCGACCAGTCCTGTCGTAAGGGATTCTCGCCCCTGAGGAGGATCCCATCTTCAAGTGGGGAAGCAGCACATACAGTCAAGCAATTGTCCACAGCAGTCCCAGGTGCCGAAACCCCATCAGTCAACTGTACCATTGTAAGACCTGTTGAGCTTGTTGAACGTGAACTCTACATTATGCGTGGAAATAGGCTTTCGGTAGAGAGGATTGGATGCCTTTGGAGAAATGAGTAGACAAAAAGAACAAGGGTGAGGAACAAAATCCATGTCATGATGAAAATGTGTACAATCCCCCCTTCCTGTGCCAATTAATGTGGAGACAGGGCTGCATTTGGCTTTGACTGAAACATGCATTCCATCCAAAAGCAGTGTTGTTTACCCATAGTTTGTCCATCAGACCCACCTTCTATCCTGCCTGCAAGCACAGGTGATGCCCTGGACAACCCCACCTGACCAGGAAGCCTCCCAGAAGGGCTTCTTCATAGATCTGACCAACTGCCACAGTCAGAGCTTGGTCTCTGCTCCCCTGCCTCCTTCAGACCTCCAGCACTTCTGGGAAATGCAGGATGAAAACAAAGGCTAACCATAATTTTGCAGAATATTTGTAATTTGCGCAGGGGAAGGGTAGTGCAATGTGCCAGATCCTGAAGCCCTGCTACGTGGCACTGCAGGGCATGGGCATCCCTCATGCCTGCCACCCTTCTCCATCGCTGCAGAGCTGTTTGCTGCAGGTGCATCCTGACGGCCCCCCCTGTACCCCAGCAGCACCCCCATTTCATAGCAGCAGCTCACCATTTCATATCTGGCCCGGGAGCGTTCGCTCTGGAATCGGTCGAACTCCCGTCTGTCGTGAATGGTGACGAGCAGCTTCCAGAGCCCCAGCAGGATGATGCCGATGAGGACCACGCTGCCAATCACTGCCAGCACGATCGTCACGGCGCTGGGGGCTGAGCTGCATGCTGGTAATGAGGGGGAGAAGGTAATTAGTTCTGGTGTGAGTGTATCCTGGATCGGGATACTGGGATGTAACGACCTGGACCACAGCCACTGAGCAAGTGACCTCAGGGCAGCACTAGCAGCAGTGACTAAATTAAAAAAAGCAACAGTCCTCTCTGAAACCAAAAGGATTTTTTTTTTTTCATTAGATAAATTCGTGCCTAGAGGCAGGTCAAAGGCACAGCTCTCATGGACGTCACTGGAGGCGGGATGTCACACAGCGCTTCAGGGGAAGAGCAGTGCTGCAGTGCCACAGTCCAACAGTGACGCCTGGTCTTAATGCCGGGTGACCCATGTGGACACAGAGGGTTAAGATGCCTCTGGCAAAAGCCAGCTCAGCTTCTGGCCCACATGGAGGCAGGTGATCACTAGGCACTTTAAATAAATACACTAACTGTCAGCTAATCAACTGATCTTTCAATTAAGTGCAAGCCACAGCACAAATAAAATAAAACGTGTGGTATCTCAGTCTTTCCATACTGGCCTGTGCCTCGGAGGACGAGAGCAGATTGTGAGACTTTACTGCTGGGTGCTCGCCAGCTCATCCAGCAACACCACACGGGGTTTTCTTTGCACGTGATTAAAATAATTCTGGGAAGCAGAGCTGTCTGCGGCAGCCTGGGGAGGGGAGCAGGGACACACAGCCCTTACACTGCCTGGACCAGAGCTAGCTCTTTGGAAATGCAGAAATCCATAGCTGGCGTGAGGTTTTCCTAACATCCCGACTTAACCAGCAGAAGGATCAGATGTCCCCTTCTTATTTTTTGCTACTAGAGGCTGCATCTCCAACTCAGTACATGGCATGTTTTTTGCTAGGTAAATAGCCTGGGTTTAATTTCAGCATCCCATGCTGGCCGAAAACCCTTCAGCCGCTTGCTAGCAATGCTGGCAGCTCAGGTGCATGTTTCGCTCCCAGAGTCCTTGTTTACTAAGTTGGGAGCTTTTGGAGCTGGGTTTCAGCACTGTAAAACACTTTATTTTAAATCATCCCAGTTCATCTGCTCACATGTGCCTTTGTGCTAACAGTGAAACCAGTCTTTAGTAACCCGCCAGGCTCCCTCTAGCAGCCCATCACCTCTCCCCGAGGCAGCCTGTGCTATTAAAAGGAAACCCAAGGGAGGGCCAACCTGGCTCTTTGAGGACGGTGAGGTTGGATTTCCCGCTGGCAAGCTCCAAGTAGGTGAACTTCATGACGCAGTCATTCACCGGATAGGCACAGAGGATCGCGTTTGGGTCATCCGTTTCTGGAATGAGATGCAGAGTTTTTATTTTGTTTTTTACATTAAAAAAAAAAAAATCCTAAAGACTGCAGAACTCTCGTATCCTAATTTCTTACACAAATGCTTTTAATAACCTCTTCTTATTAAGCTAATTCCCCCCTAATGACTTCCGATGCCATGGGTTCCCCTGATTTTTACCTATTCTACCTTTCCATGTGTCTAAAGCTGCAATATGGCACTTGGTTGACTTAGTTGGCAGGTTTAATGTTAGGAATTAGCACAATTCTCCGCTGCAAGCTGAGCTTCCCCCGGCAGAGGAATGGGGATTGAGCCTGGAAAGCAGCACACTGTCATCACGATTTCTGCAAATCAAAACTGAGCAGCATCCAGACTTACTGCTCGAGAAAATGTGGCACTGAGCAAACGTTGCATGGCAAACAGACACAACCTCACTCACACACACGCTCTTCCTTCGCACAAGTCTGATTGGGCAATAAATGCTGTTTTCATCTTAATTGGCTACATTTCTTAAAAAGTGGAGGCTGAAGAGAAAGCAAGGGGCACAGCCTCAGCCTGCGAGGACACGGACAGGGCCATCAGCAGCAGGAGCCCACGGCTGGCTCATGCTCCAGCTGTGCTGAGAGTCTTGAGCTCCGGAAATGGTTGAGAAGTTTGTTTTTAAAGAGTGAGATAGAAGAGGAAAATGGGGAAGGGAGGAGGGAGGGAGAGAGGGGGAAGGGAGGAGCTGGTTGGAGGGGAGGATGCAGAGATGGGGGAGTTGCAAGAAATGAGACTACTTGTTTCCCATAGTCATATGGATGTTTTTTCTTTGCCTGTTTAACACACCACCGCACCAGGCAGAGCCTGTCACTACTCTGGTCACTAGAAGATGCTTCCTGAGGAAGGCTTCTTCACAAAAGCCATTACAAAGTTTCAGCAAAGCCATCATCTGAGGTGTGCAGCTCCAGCTTCAGGGGTGATTTCAGCAGAGCCACCACTCTGCACAGCCACAGCTGTGCGTGACCCCACTGCAGGGACAGTGCCTGAAGAGAGATGGGGCAACAACTCTGGCCACTCCAGGTAGTTCTGCAGGAGAACATCTCTGTAGGGCCTGTACAGGCTGAGAGTTTCCAGTGAGAGGAAGGGATTTGGGCACCCAGTGCTATTGGCTGGCAAAGATGTGACCTTGGCTTAGGCACCTGGAGAATGCTTCCCACGGCTCCCCTCCTCACTCATATACATGCCTGTCTGTCATGCTGAAAAATGATCGCATTAATGACCATGGCTATTCCAGCTTCTTATCTCTCTCCTGTCTGTTTGTCTTTCCTTTCAATGCCTTTGACCAGCTTTCAGTCTAAAGATTAATACACTCCATTTCAACAACTCTGAGCCCTGATGCAACTGCCCCTCTGGCGAGTCCTGACTGGGTTCCTGGTCGGGACAAACCTCAGCTGTTCCTACCCCGGGACAGGAGAACCTGCTCTACCTATGCAATGGTATCTAAGGCAGGGCTGGAGAAGTTCTGATTGTTACAAAGCAAAGTACTAATTAGATTAATATTGATAAAACTTCCATGTTTCTTGACTAATGCCCTTCTGAGTTACAGCAGCAAATCTTAGTTCCTCCAGGCCCAGCTGCTTTCAATCTCATCCTTGCACCATTATTCTGCCAAGAGGGACTGATTAAAGTCTCGATAGTCACAATCTCTTGTTGCTCTTCACTAAGTTTCAGAGATCACACATCCCCAGAGAGAGGCATGATGGCCCCATCGAGTTTTCAGGTCTACTGATGTGTGCTGCTGGCAGCTTCAGCTGACCACTGGACCTGTCATGCTCCTCATGTTGAAAGCTCCTCTCTGGAACCAACAGGAATGGAAATGTAATATTTGCAGAAGCGAAGGCAATCCTGCAGAATCCAGCACAAGTCATATAAGCCTCCCAAAAGGCATAGTTCTGGCTCGTCAGTCCAATGATAGATGCTGCTGCTCTACAAAGCTTTGAAGCACTGACTGCTTCATACCCAGAGCCAAAAAGCACGTGGGATCTTCCAGTGTGCATTCATTGCAACTCAGTATTTAAGAGAGTCCTATCCTCCACTGCCAGGAGCAATGCAGATCTATGTCTTCTGTGACAAATATCAGCATTTGGCCTCTCAGCAGGGACTTTTAACATGTGCTACATAACACAAAAGCACTTTTACACCAGGCTTTGGCTGAGTCTGCCTGTCAAGAAGTCCATAGTCCCCAAGCACTTCCCCTAGGAACATTTTGCTTTACCTCTTTCTCAGTACCCAGATCTTCAAGCTGCAGAGTGCCTTGAGCTACCAAGAGCTCAGCACCACTCATAATAAACAGAAGAATAAGTGTAATTCCCCAAAATGTCTTAAAACAGAAATTTGGCTGTGTTGTTCTCTGAAAGCCATGCAGGGGATTGGCAAACTACAGTCCAGCCTCACCTCCCAGGGTGCAGTCAGCACAAAAGCTGGCTTTGGCAGGGTGCAACACCCAAGCAGGAGAGTTGAACTTTAATCCCCAGAATTTGCTGGCTCCTAAGAAACACAGGCCAGCCAGGCAACAGGAAGGAGTTTCATGTGGTTTGGAAGTGCCTTGTAATCTCTCGCAGCGTGCTGGTGTAGGTGCACTCCGCGGTAAACTGCAGGGAGGATGGAGAGAATGAGAGCAAGTCTCCCAAAGGCAAAGGTAGGAAACCACACTGGTTATAATTTAAAAGCTAAGCACTGAATATGAGAGGAGTCAATGGGAAAAATAATTGCCTTGGGAGGAAGGGAGAGAAAGGGCGAGCATGGTAGAGCACTCCTACCTCTATAAGCTATGGGAAGAGACAGAGGAAATGTCAGATGTTGAATGCAATTTATCGCTGCTTGATCTCTGTCCCACCCTCCAAGGGGTATTTCTAAGGCCAGGGTCAGGATTGTGATTAAAGCTGTCACAGTTTGGGTCCCCTCTACCCCCACAAATAGCAACCAGGGACTCCCAGAATGAGTTGAAAAGAAGGGGGAGAAAGTTATCTGCTGAGGGACGCAGGTGTGGGGTGACGTCTAGAAGAGGACACAAATAGCAGGAGAGGAGCTTGCTGGGGGAACTTTAGCAGTCAGTTCCACCAAAGCAGAAATCATCATCTCCAAAACAGCTTTGCTTTCTCTTACAAGCTCACTTCTTCCAAGATGAATTCTCAGAAGATTAAAAATGCCTTTTTTGGGCGATACTTTGTCCTTTTGCACTCTCTCACGGTTCATCTAATCTTCTGTCTCACCTGATCTCATCCTACTCCCTTGGTCCTTGTGTTGTCAGTATTGATCCTCACGCCTCTTGATTCTAAGATGTTATTTAAAATCAAAGGGTTTTTTTACTTCAGTATAGATTGCAGCCTGGAGAGAGGGTCACGCATACCACACATACACTTATACATACTACATACATGCATACATTTTTAAAAACCAGGTTTTCCCTGAGGCTTTCTTTACAGATATGTCTTGGTCTGGTTAAGGAGAGTTCAATGCCATAGTCCCTGGCTCCCACCATCTGCAGTCCTGCTGCTGCCTACTTACCGAGAACATCCACAGTGGTGATGATCTCGTCCTTGCAGTGCTTTTGGCAGGTTTGGTTATCAGCCAGTCTTCCTGAGTTAAACAGCTTGCATTCAATGCAGTCCCTGCAGAAAGACACAGGGAGGGAAAGATTAAGTATCCAACAGAAGCCACACGAACACAGAGATTCACCCCTAGGAAAGGGACTCCCTGGGTGTTGGACTGGAGGCTGCTCATCTGCATCACAAGGGAAAAGCAACTTCAGGGGCAAGCATCTCCATCTCAAGGATGGATTTATTCTAGGGGTGGATTCAATGAAGGTGCAAAACAGCTGGTAGGTTTGGGGACTGTTTTCCCTTTGGATCTTCAGAGCTGCACATCAGCTACTGCAAAATCCATCCTGAGATGAAGACAGACAGCATTGCTGCTCGGCAGTCTGAGGCTGATGCCCAGGGCACCTCTATCACCGCAAGGCAGGCAGTCATCCCTGTCATCCTCTCCTCTGCATCTCGCAGCTCTCCACGGCCAGATGTTTGCAGCTCAGGGGGCAGCAAAACTGGGGTTGCCAGCCTCTACTGCAGAGCAGGACAACACTGGAAAGGAACAGGGACATGAACTTCCACGAGGCCTTAGGCAGCAACACTTGTTGCTTCTCTATCTGGGACACTCTCAGGTTGCTTAGAGTGGGCTCTGAGCAGCAGTAAGCTTGCCTGGGGCTAATCACCCCTGTTTAATGAAGCAGGATCAATTCCTTGGCTGAAAAGTCTCCCAGGAACCAAAGTGCTGCCCTTCTCACCAGCAAGAAATCCCTCCTGAACATCCCCCCGTAGGTACCTTTTAGTGCTACAGACGCCTGGGCAGGTGGGACATTTCTCACACGTCTCTCCGAAAGCCCCTGGCTCAGTGCACTGACACTTCCCACAGACGCAGGTGCCCCTGCCGCTGCACATTTGCCCGTCGCTGGAAACACAGCTGTCTGTCTCGGTGGAGCAGTTGCAGTTGTCCCCGATGTAACCGGCGTGGCACTTGCACTCCCCGCAGTGACACTCTCCGTGGCCTGAAGGCAAGAGCAGGGGGGAGGTGTCAGCAGCATCCCTTGGGCAGGAGGGACCAGCAGCCCAGCAGGAAAACCTGCCAGAAAGACCTAACTTGGCAGAGCATCAAACAGATGGCAATGGGAAACACCTAGATATCAAATTATTATCTACACTTAGCAGCTAAAAATACCTACTCACAGCTCTTCCAGCTTCCCTTTGTAGTAGCTCAAAAAAAACAGGTGGGACCAGGTGGTCAGGACAGGGGAACAAACTGTCCTTGGGAGGCATCAGCAGTGATGGAGACAATGGGAAGATCAAAAAGCACCATCTCCTGTGTCCAAGTGAGTCCTCTACATCCCAGGCAGTACCATGAAGGTTGTTGGGACCAGCTGAACCTCCCCCAGGGAGTAGCTCAGGGCAGCTCACAGAAGAGATGGATGAAGAAACTGATCCAGTAAGGGCACTCCTCTACTGGAGCATCCCCGTGCAGCTACAGGGTTTAGCGATGGGCTGAGAAAGTCAACAGGCTTCGAGGCTTTCAGGGATGGAAAGTGGAGTGGCTGGCTGCCAAGCATCTGGTTTCACAAAGGCATCCATCAGCCTGCTGGAAATACTGCTCAAATTCCTCTTTGGTCGGTCCCTAGGAGAAGGGATGCCTTTGAAGGCATAGTTTACAGAGCTAAAGGGTTTGCGTACGAGGCTCATCAGCAACCTAATTACAGCTCAGCTTTCCCACTGGTAACAGCCTCAAGCGCCTCAGACAAGATAAATTATATATATGCTCCTTTCATTGGCACAAAACCACTGATCTCCCTGCCTCTCCCATCACTCCAAGATTACCAGAGAGGCTGTGGATTGTCAGGCTATATCCCTTGCCAACAGTCATGGGAACACCTTCTGTTTTACAAGGCATCTCATGTGTTCCAGCACATCACAAGATGCCCTCCTACAGCCTCTTTTGCACTCCCACCGTTTGCTTTGGATCCAGCCTGCAAACTCAAACATTACTAGACAGAGGAGGTTATGTTTACAAGATCTCTAGAGGTGACCTCCTTCCCTGCCTACATCTGATGGAGATTAAAAATCCCTTGCTCTGTTTGCCTTCACAACGACAGCCTCACCCTTTCCCCAGACACATCCGCACAGGTTTGGTTTGCCTGTTCCCTACGAAGCTCCAGTATTGAGCCTGTAGGACACAGCCGTGTCCACCACCACGGCTCCTCGGGGTGCAGCTACAGAGCAGGGAACCCTACACCCTCCGCTTCACAAGCAAACCAAATGGGGTGGCTGGCTTTTATTCACAATTAATTCAGGCGATTGGGCTCTCGCACATAGCAAGTTTGGTGCCTCCATGGCAATGAATGTGTCCAAATTAGCTACAAATCACAGTTTTCTTAAACGGGCACTGTTTCAAGGAATCCAAAGCAGCTGGCACTGGGGCTCTGTGCATATGGCATTTAGTAAATGTGCTCACACTTAAATTTGAGGTGTGAGGGCCAAGAGAAGTAAGCCGATTGCATTCACACTACCCCATGATCCCAACCTGGGTGGGAGCCACCCCCCTGCTCTCGGCAGAGGGGCAGAGCCCCTGCATTGTCAGCCTTAGCTTGGTCCCCCTTGGACACCACAGAGCCCAGCACAAGATGTGAATCCATTGGAAATCCATCTCTGGAAGCTCTTGATAAGGTTCAGTTTTTAAAGCCGTCAGCACCAGGCCAGTATAGGAGGCTGGTAAGCCCGTACGTCACTTCTGGCCCCTGGCAGTCTAGGGATGGAGCCTGGAAGGACTGTCTCAGGGAAGGGAAACAGCCATTTCCAAATAATGCATCCTATTAAAACACTGCAATTGGAAAATTTAAGAAATAGCATCTTAAAGCAAATGTTTTGCTTACTGAAGGGGATGAAGAAAAAGCCCTTCTATATGAGGGTGACTAAATGTGGGGTGTGAACTTGAAATTTAAAAACTCGTTGAAGTGTTTTTTCTGCCTTGGCCACACTGGTTCAACGTGCAATAAGTCACTGGCTAAAGCTCATCATGGGGAATGTGCCAAGAGTGGGACTTTCCATGTTGACCTTTAACGGCAAAGATGTTAGAACCTTCACTGCCTGCACCAGCTTGAAAGACTGGCCACTCCTGCAGCCACCACGAGCTCCATTTCTGGTGCTCTCCATCCAACTCCCACACAGCCTGAAGACTGGAGAAATGTGGCTGACTGGGATACATTAATTTCTCATACGGGTGCGAAAAAAGTTGTCCCTCTTCTCAACATCTACCTGGAGCACCAGAGATGGGAATCCACTCCGGCCTCTTCCTCAGGACACAAGAGGAGCTCCAAGGCAAGGTGGCATGCTGGTTACATTGAGTCTTTTGGTGACAGTGACATAGAGTGGAGGCTTGCAGCATGCAGAGTGCTTCCTGGTACTTGTATTTCACAGGAAAATGGGCTGCATGTTTCCAGTCTCAGCTATCCTGTGGTCACACGCAGTGCTGATGTGGTTAAGCAGTCTCTGTGGCACAAAAAGATCATGCCTGCAAGAAGCTTTCCACCACGATGCCAATGATGAACCTAGTTTCACTTCCCAGTTTCATTTCCAAGATGAAAATGCATCCTCAAGGAGGGTCTGTTTCAAGACACCTCTGCACCAGCAGAAGTCTCACGGTACAGGACATTACCCGGATTTTAACCCCCCTGCACTCTTTGAGTTTGCATGTTCTCTGTTAAAGCTGGTTTATGGAGCCAAAAGACATTAATTATGTTCTCCAAACATAACAAGAGATGTTTTCTGTTCTCATCCTTGAAATGAGACGAGCTTAGATGTTTAAAAGATCCAGATCTAGTTGGGAAATTAAATGCTCCCTCTGAATTTGATAACATTACTGTCCAGCCAGCTCTTGATTCTTGGGGGAGCTAACATGAAACACATGTCAGGGAGGCTGCAGAAACACTCTGGGAGGGTGCAGCAGAGGAAAGAAATGTTTCTGGGGGGTGGGCAGTCCCAAGACTAGGTTTGGACTAGTCTGGGCTCTGGCAGGGTGGGAGCCACAAGGCGCACTGCTGTTCAGACAGACCCTTTCCCCAAGGAGGTCACCAAGGTGGACCAAGACCCACAGCCCAGCTGGTTCCTCCATCTCTCTCCCCGCCCCGAACTACATCCCTATCCCACTGCTGTGTCCTGGCTGGGCTGCACGTCTCGCTGTCACTCAGGCGGCTTTTGGCAGGAGGTCCAGCCGTCCTCGTTTCACCCCAGCTGCCTCTGCCTCTCCCCCTCAGCTGCCCTCCAGGATGACAGCCACAGACCAAATCCCATCTGCCCTCACCCCGGCACCGTGCAAACCTGGCTTGGCAGCCCTGACACCAGCGCTGCGGCTCCGGTCCCCGAGCGGGGTCGCTGCCGGCAAGCAGGAATCAGGATAGCAGCTTCTGGCAGAAAATTCCAGCCTCTGACCCTCATTTCATCCCAGGCTTCCTGATAGCAGGCTGGAAAGTGGGTTCACGCAGTGGTCAAGTGCTCGGCAGGACAGCCCGTCCTGCCCTCCGCGATAACCGAGTTTGCCTTTTAGGAATTGCACCGACCGCTGCTGCACCAAGAGGTCTGCAACTCAATGCACTAAAAGCTCTGTCGCTTAGGTCTTTTGATAGAAAGTGGGTTTCCTAAAGCCTCTTACTTTTGGGGACCACAAAATTATGCAAAAATACTAGCTCTCTTTTGAAAGAAATAAAAAACAATCCCAGCTTTTATGGAAGGGGAGAAAGGGTTTGAAAACAAGCCCCTCCAACACTCCTTGTTTTCCCACCTTCTAGAAAACTAAATTGATGTGCCTCCTATACAAGACAGAAATAATCCTCATGATTTTTAAGCCAGTTTCTTGATTTCTGAGCACTCTGGAGGGGAAAGGTCATACTTCACTTTGTTCCCATTAAATCAAGCCACTTATTTTTCTGTCTCTGTGCTCGCATCCAGGCTTTGGGTCAGGACCTTCAAAATGCTGTGTTTTTGTCATTTTTGGTTACTTGAACAACTAGTTTGAAAAAACCCAACCCACAAAAACTCCACAGGAAAACCAACTATGAGAAATAAGTTACAGCAAGTAACTTCCAGATTCCCTGGTACCATCCCTTTAAGGAGTCCTGGCCGCTGTGCCCATCACCCGGAGAGCCCCGACACAGAAGCCACATGTTGTTTGTACTCCTGGGGGTGGATGCACCAAACCCATCTGCTTTTGAGAGAAGAAGTAGTGAAACCCTACCAACACGGGGCACTGCTTTGAGCATCATTTTTGTACCAGACCAATCTTGTACCAATCTCCCAGCAAAAGCGCTCGAGGTCTGCAGGAGAGTCTCCAGGAACAGCACATTTTGAGTGGGAGGAAGCGGAAGAAGCTTCGAACACTTGGAAAACGTAGACCTTTCTGTTTGGGAAAGGGCTACGGTAAGACACAGTGCCTGCTTAGGCAAATAAATCATTGACTTCCCCACTAATCTCTTTCCATGACTCACAGCGGCCGGCGCTGCGCATCAAGAGGCCAGGCAAGGCGAGGCAGCCTGCCCGCGGCACAGCTCGGGTTCCCAGCCCCGTCCTGCTGCCAGATGGTCGGCACCAGTAGGAATTCAGGGAGAGCTCGGGACATTTTAAATGCTGGGGCTGGGCTTAGGATCCATTCCCCAGGTCACACCAGACTGGTAGGGAAAAGAAAGGTGGCAGGCTGGCAGGAGCATCCCCACCTCCTGGAGCCTACGGAGCACAACTACCTCCTTGTGCAATATAAACAAAGACAGGCAAACGTCAAGGGTCCGAGGTTTCTGTGTAAACTGAAACACATCCACTGACTGCCTCCATTCATACCAGAAGACAGCTCGCCCACGCTCATTTATCCACAATGCAATACTGAAACATCAAAACAAACACTGAGAGGCTAGTAATAAGTAAACAGTACTTTTTTGTACATTACTTATACTAGACACCACAATTTGTACCTCTTCTCATTGCATTAATTTCAATGGATATTTATATCCCAAAGCATACGGGTTTGGCCAAGAATTGACAAGGCTTTAAATAAGCCTTTTTTTTTAATGCTAGTGCTGGTTGAGCTTGCCAATCATCAAAAATAGCATCAGAGATACAGACTAATGAAACCAAACATGGAGGAATAAATACATGTTTGAGCTGCTAATTCAGCCCTGGGTACCACAAGTCCCATCACCAGCTCCACGTTACTGCCAGCATCCCCTCACGTTGCAGCACTGCTATTACAAAAAATACCCCTCAGCCCCTCAATTTCTCACTCACTTGGGAACTTCTGGGTTAAATGAGAACTGGGCAGGGAAAACAGGGCTTTGGAAACTGCTGTCTCATGAAGGCAGCTGAAAGCAATCCGGGGCAGGCGGATTTCCTGCGGCAGCCCTGGCCAGCCTTTCCTCATTTTCCTTCTCTCTGCTACAGACGGAGAGATGAAACGCAATCACGAGATATGGCTGATGAGCCACCAGAAAGCCAAAACGGGCAGTGAGGAGTCATTTCCTGAAGGAGATCTAAAGCTGCATTTCTTAAAATAAAGCCTTCCTTTTTTTTTTTTTCTTTTTTTTTTTAAAGTAAGCTCAGCACTCCACAAATCTCTCAACTTTTGCTTATGTTAGCTCCTCAGCTGAGCCTGCCACACGTGGCCTTTTGGACGGAGACCCAGAGCTGGGAATTGGAGCTTTTAGGTCCTGCTGCCGACTCTGCTACTGATGCAGGGAGTGATACGGGGCGAGGGCTGCTGCCAGACCCTCCCAGAGACACAGTGCTTCATTATGAACGGGGGCAATTGGGATGAGTGTGACAGTTCCCTTTTAGCCACGGGACCAAATACCATCCCACCAAACTGGGAAAATGCTCATCCTTGGCTTCATCACCCCTTAAACATCTGACGTGGAAGGCACTGCAGAAACTGCTAGCAATTCTTACTATTCCTCAAGCCAGAGAGGAAGGTATGTGTATGTGTGAATCCTCTGGTTTTTTTCCCCCCAATCCTCTAACTCAAAAAGGGCTCTGTGCCACTGTCCTTTTCCATCAACCTCCATCCATTCTCATGTGGGTGTTTACTGGGTCTCCTGCAGGACACATCAATGCCTCTCCCACCCAGCCAACCCTCTGGCTCCCTAACAGACGTGACCTCCTCACAAAACCACCTCCATATAGCTCCCCCTATTTGTTTCCTTTTTTCCTCAAAAAGCCTCACAAAGAAAATTGCTTGACAAAAAGACATTTCCACTTGGCTCTCTCAACCCTGCCCAGATACAACCAACACCGAAGGATCCAGAATCAGGAGCTTCTCCCCCATTTATATACTTCTTGGCCCATCTCTTAAGCCCATGTCTGCTTATGCAGGTCTACATTTAGCCTTCAGCTTTTGTCACCGTGAAGTCTCTGGAAGATTTAGAAAGATGGGGGGACATATGGTGACCATGCGTTAGATGAAATACAGATATAGAGCCTGAGAAAAGATATAGTGCAACAGTCCCGATAACGCATGGTGCCTCCAGGAAGGTTGAGCTTCATCTCCCAGCTCTGGTGCCCAAGCAGGCTCCTACTACTTCCTACCACCCAAAAACCTCCAGATTTGTTCTTAAAATAAAGCTTGGCCCTAAAACAAAGCTTCACGATCCCAAATGCCTGAGATCCAGGGCCAAATTCTATGGTTCAGGCCCAACCTTCACATGAAAAGCAGGATAATTCCCACCCTGCCAAAGCCCAAATGGGCTGAATGTCCTTTCAGCTGGACCTCGTTAAGAGGAGTGGGCTCTGGAGCAGACAGAGATTCTTTCTCTGCAAAATCCAGTGCCCAATTCTGTTTGGATGCAAACACATAATCTGGTGCAAGTTCACCAAAGGTCCATGGTTTTGGAACAGATTTCTCCCTTCCCAAAGAAGCTGGAAGAAGTCAGAATATCATTCAAAATAAGACAAAAAAAAAAGAGACAGGAACCCACAGCCTGTGCTGCACTTGCCTTTTAGGTCAACTGTTTAAATTTAATTTTTAAATCAAACTGAGCAAAATTCATAGGTTGTCAGTGCCTGTCAACAAGAAATGCAGATACCCAGAATTTCACTTACCTGCTGGTTTGAGGCTTTCATCTGCCTCTAAACCCCAAATACAGCATTCGTTTCCAAATGCTTATTTCTGTTAATTACTATAATCATAAGGACCAAACGCCAAACTCGTCGAGATGCTGGCCATAAAGACAGAGCATTTAAGTGTGTCTGTTCTAAGATCATCTTCTCTCTTTGGGCAGCAAATAAGCAATGAGCTGTCTTTTCAAAGTTCATCTTGCTTTTCTTTTGGAGCTTTCTACTTTCTGAGATAGGAGGTTCTCAGCGGTGGGAAGGGGCAGATGCAGTGGGACAGGGGGGTTTGGGTACGTGCATGCACCATCAGATGACACCTCCGGTTGCGACCGACACACTGTGCCGCTTTAAGAGCAGAGACCCACAGACAGAGCTCTGGCTCCTGTAAAGATGTCAAAGACGTCACTTCTTTATTCTTTTAATTCTGCCCTGGCATTTAATGCCTCATTAGCATGCATTAATGCTTGCAAAAGGTCTGCTCAAGGACAAGGAGAAACCCCGGTGAAAAGAGGCAGGAACAGCAGCGCTCTGGGAGGTTTGGTCCTCCAAGGAGCTGCTGCCAGATTTGGGGAGAGCTGCAAGACTTTGACAGCAATGAGGGCCCGGGCAGGGGGAAAGGAGGAGTAAGAAAAGACAGCCTTCCCCTTTTGTGCCAGGAAAGGAAATTCTGGCAAAGCAGTACTCCATCCACTGGGGGGAAAATGTCCAACTCAATTGCTGTTTCAGTGTGAACAACCAACGCAAACCCTTGGCATCACCAAGGCAGGGCAGGCAGGATATACCTGCTGCCAGAAACATAAAGTAAGATGAAGAATAAACACAGCACTGAACAGAAACATGAATGGAAATAGCATTTGTGTTCCTGTAAGAAATTCATGCGAAGATCATAAAACATCTTGAGTTGGAAGGGACCCATAAGGATCATCGAGTCCAACTCAAAACTAATCAATAACATTTAACAGGCAACAATATAATGGTAATGACTGGTCGTGTAATACCTAATACCGCATTTATTTATTGTGAAAGAAATCCAGAGGAGCACGTACCTCAAGCACAGAGCATTCTAGCCAAGAGCCATCTACCTGCACCAAAACACAGCCACCCCTGACCTGAACCACAGCATCTGCGCCGGGCAACACGGGAGGTCGTTAGCAGAACAATCAGAGGGGGAACCAGGCATTTTTACACGCTGCAGCTACAAGCACTGGCCATGCTTGCACAGGCCACAGCTGGCGGGCGAGGGTCACCCCATGCTATTTGCCCCAGCCCAAGGGCCATTTGAACTTCTTGGGATCTTCATCCTTTGAATGGGCATGGAACAGGACAGGGCAGTGCACACCCTCGGATGAGAGCAGCATGTCTCAGGATTAAATTGGAAAGAGAACAGAAACCAGGTTAAAGGGGAAAAATAAATTCAGAGAGAAAGCAGAAGAGAGAGATTGAAGAAGGGTGGAAACGATGCCCTGGGGGAAGCAGCAGGGAGGTTTAAGAAGCCTGCCAGGAGATGTGAGGAAACACATGCACTGAGTCACCCTATGCTCCTCCAAAAGGCCACGGAGGTTTTGCATGCCAGGGAAACAGAGACTTCATGAAGATGAAATGCGGGATGCAAACATCTCCCAGTCAGCTCTCAGCCCCTCTCTGCACCGGTGCTACGAGCCACGGCTCCTGGAGATGAGCACACCCAGAATGACATGGGACATGCTGCTGAATTCGGCACCTTAAGGCAAGATCTGAAAACAGTGAAGGAGCTGCTGGGAGCGACAGGTTGGCCGCACAGGGGCCAGCAAGACAGCATTAAGGACAGGTCCCTTTCGAGGCAGTGGTTTACGAGGTGTCTGTCTCTCTCGCCTTAGGGCTGCCAAGAGCTTGTGCCCGCACCAAAGCCCATCCACGCGACCCAGAAAGCCTGCATTGGTAGAGGGCATGTTTTAAATAAAAATCCTCCCTGGCTTCCCTGTTACAGATAACAAGCAGTCCACTAGGACGCAGTGACGGGTATCAGTGGTCAGCAGTAACACACTGACAAGGTGTGAGTGCCCCTATTCCCCTGCCTCGCCACAGCCCTCCAAAATAATAGTGGTTGGTGCTCAGGAAACACTTGCTTGTAAGGAAAAGTCAAACACTGCTAAGAGGGATGCTAACGCCAGCCAGCCGCTTGCACAGCTCCTGGGGAGCCCCTCTCCATCCTTTCAAATTATGTAGGAGCCCGGGGCTGGTTGTCCCTGCTTTCCATTGCAGAAGGTGCCACCCCAGCATGGCGCATGATGCAAGCACAGGGTATGGCAGGCTGCCCGCAGCAGGTAAGCGCATCTCGTACGTGTGTCCCTGTGGTTTCTCATCCTCTTCACGCTGTGTAAAGAGCAGAGAGTTTCTCAATGACATTCCTCACTAAAGGCTGAGAGGTTTCGAGTGTTGCTCTCAGAGCTCCCTGCCTGCTCCCAAGGCCAAGCACGTCCAGACCCGACCTTTTGGGAAGACACTGAGGGAAGCAGCCCCGGATGACCCCAGGGCTTGGCCACCAGCTCCTGTCACCAGAGCAAGACCTAAAAGTCAACATCCCACATGTGACGGCAGCAGCAGGCTTCTCCACAGTTCCTTCCCCGCCTGTGGAAACATTTTCCAAATCACTGCTTGAGCAATCACGCTCTGCCTCCCAAAAATACTGCAATGGCACAGCAGCCCCCACACTCTGCAGGAGGTCAAGCAGGAATGCAGGCATATCAACAACTGACAACAGAAAAGATCTGGTTTATACAAATATGTTTTGGGGAGAAAAAAAAAAAAAAAGAAGAGGATTATTTTCTGATTTGGGGCTCAGATGTTGTGCAGACAAAGGACATCGGACGCACAGCCAAAAAGCATCCGTAGGGAGCTTGTACGCAGGGTTAGAGCGGCGTCGGTCTGAGAAGGATGAAGGTGAATTCAGTTGACTGCTCTTCCAGTTAATCCCCATCACAGCCCTCAGCCCTGCCTGCCCCAGCTGACCTGGACCTTACATTTCTTTAGGCTGACCCACAGGATGGGAGTAAATGGAGCTGACATAAACCTTACATTTCTTCACACTAATCCACATGATGAGAGGAACATGCCCAGCTTTGCAGTTTAACCATGAAAAAGGAAGAGGACAGCAGACGTCCCCCATTCGATTCCTTTCTTACTAAATGTTTGCAGTCTATATAAATTCTTGTTGGAGCCAAAATGTTTCACAGGTGGAAGGGGGATGTAAGCTGGAGAGGGGATGCCCACCCAGCAGCGACGCCAGGCACGGGCGCTCTGCCCTTGGTTCATCACTGCTACAGGACACAGCAAATCAGAGGTTTATTTTCTCCTCTTATTCAGGAGGATTCTTTTGTTTTATGCATTTCTTCTGAGGCATGCAGGCGTCTCAGGGCAAGGGCTTCTGCTGTCTTACCTGCAGGTAATAAAAGCCAAGGCCAGATGGGAATGCAGCAAGGTGAAAGCCTTTTAGGAAGCTCGAGGATAATTGTGCAGCCTCAGTGAGTCTTGACCAGATCTTAAAAGAGAGATGTTACCACAGCACCAAATCCTTGCTACTTACTCTGGCCACAAGGTCCTCCTGGACTACGCATTGGCTCTGTAGGCAGGAGACCTCAAGATGCCTGAAACCAGGTTTGTTGGCTGCCAGGAAGGAGCGATGGGCACCCTGTGCCCCCACACAGCGTGACAACACTTACATATCTCTCTATTTTCTAGTCCAACCTCAGCTGGCTTTAAGCTCCCTGTCCTCTACCCTGCTCCTTGGTGGGGAAAAGAGACACTCGCAATCCTATAAACCCACCCTAATGGAAAAGGTTTTCGGCTCAGAGGACTTTACTGGGTTCAGCTCACCCCAAGCCACCCTCCTATGCCCTGCAGCCTCAACAGCACATGCAGCCGCTGCCTGGTCCGACTCCCCCCCGCCCCCACCAGGAGTCCCCCACCTGCTGCTAATGACTGGGAACATTAATGAAGCAACTGGCACCGTGAGGTTACACCGCAGGGACCCAAGCTGACACTGCACCCTCGGTCACCAAAATAAGCCTCAAAAGTGGTGGTAGACGTGTGCTCCCCCTCCTTCTCCAGCTTGGGGAGTGGAGCAGGAGTGACCTGCGGGTGGCTGCCCCAGAGATGGAGGTGCATCTCCCTCACAGCTGCATGGCTCATGGCTGCACAAGCACTTAGCAACAACCAAAGGATTATTTTTAACTTCCACATCTTATATGGTCCTTTTGTCTCTGCCCTTCAGGTCCTTTTTTACTAGGCAATGCTCTGTTTCCACCTTTTTACACAAACTAAATAAAAAAAAAAAACTAATTCCCCAAATCAAAAACCTAAAGATAACAAGACTTGACATGACCTAAAAGAAAACATTGCAGATGTGGTTTAGGCTCCATTCCCTATCCTCCTTCTGCCACAGGCCACCCTCTTGCCTTCTCAAAGGGGCTACACTTGCTTAATGCCACCCCTCCTCGGCACTGCCGCAGACAGAGGGCACAGGCAAGATCCCCTTCCTCCCCAAACCACCCTCAACCCACCACCTGAACCTCAGAGGTTACTAAATTGAATACTAGCCGTTTCTTTCTTAACGGCAGCTTCTGGTAAAAGCTTTTGCACTAGGAATGAAGAGAATTAAGACAAGAAAAAACCGTTAAGGCTGGATCACTGTTATTTTCCCACCCAAGCCTTCAGAGGCATACCAGCATCTTCCATCCAGGCACTACAACAGGGCAGGTGAATAATAGCTAAAAAAGACGGTGTGGAAAAATAATAGCTAAAAAAGGCAGTGTGGAAAAAGGTCTATTTCCATAAGATGTGTCCATGGCCACAGTGATTTGTGTGGTAACAGACCCCACCACAAACCCCAGGGTGGAGATACCATCAAACCCGAGTGCTGCTCTCGAAGCACAGGGCTGTGTTGCACAACCAGAAGCAGCCACGCTGGCACCGGAGCCCTCGTCCCACCAGACCTCCCGCGGACACAGTGCTGTTCAACGCCGTTACGGCGCCCAGGAAGGGGAACACCAAAAAAAAATTGCAGAAGCAGGAGTGAGATTTTCTAATTGGAGGTCGTGTTAAAACAAACAAAAAAGCGTTATCTCACTGGGCCTTAGTACAGGCTAAAGCTTCACAGTGCTTCCTTATTTAATAAAACCACAAAAGGGAAGCATTCAGAAATAAATATGAGGACTTGTACATCTTCAGCAGGTTTTGAAGTGGTTTCTGCAGGGCAGCTGGAGTTGCAGCGCACGTCAGCTGGGCTATTCTCTGCGAAATAACCCACGGATTTTCAATGAGCTGTCACTTCCTAAATCCCATTTCAGAAGTGACTCTGGCACTTGCATGTATTTGCAAATCTGACACCTGATGCTCTGTTGCTGACCTGAGATTTTCGTGTCACTGTACTGGCAAGTGAGACCAGACTCCTGGCTCCTGCGCTCTGGGGCACTGCCATCTCACCGTGCTTTAGCCAGCCACGATCTTTAGCTCTTAACCAGTTAAGGTGCTCTCAGCTGCTTACAAGACGGAGAAAAGTTACACAGCTTGACTTACAACTGCAAAGTGTTTATAAATCTGATTTATTGTTTAATTCTAAAAAAACAGAGAAGAAAACCACAAAAGACCTGATCCCACAAACATCAGCAGTGTGTGTGCTGCTCAGGCAGTATGGATTTTCGGGATGAGATCCTTTGTGTTTTAGGGGGAGAAACAGCTTGCAGCATAGTGGGTGCTTGTTACTCACACCTCGGTAGCTACGGTCCTGTGCACAACCACATTCCCAGGCTGAAAAGCACACAAATGACACCCACATGGGGAGCTGGGTAACAGCGGTGATGGTTAAAGGGAAATTTCTCTAGACACACCAAAGTAAAGATGATGCCATAGAGCCCTGCACCTCCCTCCTCCAAAATACATCTGCAGCGCTGACGCTAACGAAGCTTGGCCTCTGGTGAGCCAGTCTGTCTTCATTAGAGGCAAACGTGTGATGCCCTCATCGGGGGCCCTCTCCTCCCTCTCGCCACCTACTTTTATGGGACCTTCAGGAATGCAATTAGCGCAGAGATGTTTCCTCCTTTGTCAGACTGCCTGGCAGGCAGCCAAGGGGTTCAAAAGCCGAAGGGCAGCACAGGCAGCTGCCCCTTCCCGAGCCTGGCTGCAGGCAGGAGGGAGGGCTCTCTTCCCCTCTCCCACAGCCACCCACATTTCAGAGTAGAGCCCAGACCGATGTGCTGAAGGTCTCAGTACAAGAGGGCAACTTTTTCGTCCAAAGAATAACCGTGAGCGAAGCATTCAGGGGTTTGGGAAGCGACTGACTGCTTTGTCGGAGCACGATGCTGTGGATAACCCAGTTGCATCTCTTTTGGAGGAACTGAGCACTTCTGCAAGCCATCCCCGATGGCCCTTCCAGAAGCTGGGTTAGTAGTTTGAAACAGCTACTCTGGAGCTGTTAACTGGGCTCGGGGAGCAGCAGAACAAATGCCACTTATTAGTGACTAAGCAGCATTGACTAAGAGTTGGATGCAACTTGAATCAACAGTCACAATGTGTTATAAATGACTCCTTTTCCTGCCTGCCTCACAGATGTGGGAGGCATGTTAAACCTCCCACTAACAGGAATCAAATTGTTGCTTCTCCTTTGGATTATGGTCCCAGCCAAAATCTGCTTCTACACTTCATGGGGGGGCTAGGAAAGGACAGGAACCATACACAGCACCGTCTGCAGTCATCTCTCCTCTCAAATGCTGACTATATGAGATGCCAATATTTATGAACAGACCAGGAATGAAAACACTTTTGCTGGCCAAAGGACTGAGCATCATGAGACAAGAAGCTCGAAGTTCATTTCAGAGTATTTCCAACCCATTGTGGCTTTTGCTGGCAATACGGGATGCCTGAGTGCAATCTGCTGCCCAGACCTGTGTCATAGCAGTGAGTCAATGGGGACAGCTTTGCTCCAGATTGCAAAAGGAAGAAATGCACAGGCTGGTTGGTGATGAGCTCACGGTGTCTCTAAGCCGAGGCATGCAAAAAGCACAGCCACATACATGCAAAGCAGTTTGCACGCATGGATTTTTATTTCTCAGCTTGGAAAACTGTGCTTTCCTCCTCATGTTCCCCAAAACCTTGGGTCAGGTTGGACTGGCTGCTCTCCCACGTGCTCTGGCTGGGGTGAGCACTCAGAGATTCATCGTACTGTCTTCTCCAACAGCTTGGGCAGGTGTAAACGCATTTAACAGGGGACACCACTGCCCATGTGCTAAAATTAGGTTCCTTTTGGGTGAAAATACTGTTCAAGATATGGTCATCAGAAACTCACTGCAAGGCACGAAGAACCTTCTATGCTCCAAGAAGAATCACACAGTATAAATGACCACAGCGATGAGCCCCTTTCACAGGTCCAAGACAAGCAACTCCCAAGCAAGGATGTAGCCAACAATCTGCAGCAAGACAACAGTTCCCTTCAAGCTGCTTTTTTGGTTTCTGCATTTTCTAAAACCCAGCAGTCTCCCCTCATGGTGGGATTTAGCCCGCAAGAGCAGTGGGCACTGGGATGCTGGGGCCTTTCGGGAACAGAAGTTGTGTCTAGAAGAAGACAGAGGGGGCAGGATGCTATTTCTCACCCTTGAAGGAACAAGAACAGTGACCGGACCCTGCATGACTGCCCTAGAGGATCTCCTACACCCAAGGCACGACCCAAACTCCTCTGTCTGCCAAGTCTACACATGCTGGTGGACCAAGATGTTCAGTTCTGAGTTAAACACACTGCCTTTTCCAAGAAGGCCCTATTTGCAGTAAGGAGAGAGCACATGTCTGCTGGAAGCCACCAGAGATGCTCATGTAGCAAAGGGCTGTTTGTTAGGGGCAGCTTTGGGCACAGCCCCCTGGGCAAGCTCAGACATTTCTGGTGGGCAGCCCCACACCTCTTGGGCTGACAAAACCACCTCACAATGTTATGTCATTCGCATGGCACTTGCTACCACTCAGATTTAGCATTGTAACTATTGGAATTTTTTTAAAAAAGCCAACAAACCAACAGCAATAGAAATACCAGGAGGCACAGGGAGACCCACCCCATGCATCTGTGCCACAGTCCATCCCACCCCCAGAGCAAAGAGGCCACTTGGCCTCAGCCTATGCTTTGTTTTCTTTCACAGCTATAAAAAGGACTTTTAAATGCCTTTTTAAAACTCTGCAAATCCCAAACCAGCTACGCTGCTCTTCCCAGCACGAGAAGCCCTCCACAGGGACAGAAGAAAGCAAGTGCAACAGAAGACACACAGCTTGGTTTCCTGCGGAGTGGCAGAGCTCTCCTGATGAAATGGAAATTCAAGTAAAGGGATGTCCTTTTGCAGTACCAACTGCAAAGTTACACCAGTAACTTCAACCTCTCTTCAGCATCACTACCCTGCTTGCTATTAAATATACTCCTTTTAGGAGGGATGATGCCACCAAAGCAATAGAGTCATGTGGAGAATCCCCAGGCAGTATTGCTCTCAATTACTTCATAGTCAAGTTGATTTTTTCACCCACCTACCTTCAAATATACCCTTTTCCTGCTTGCTAATCCCTGTTTCTGCTCCTGCATCAGCAGGGAGAGCTCCAACCTTCCTGGTCCCAGGACACTCGCTGTGGGAGTTGGTCCCTGCCTTTCTCACTGCCTTGCAATAGGGAGCCTCAGGGTAATGCTAAAAACGAGGGTATTACCTGCCTCACCTTCAGCAGAGCCGAAACATCAATAGCCAGGCTACAGAAAAATGAGCACAAACATCCTCTACCCACCCAACAACACTATCTTCTCAAACAGCTAGAAACTTGCAACCAAAAGGTGCCCCATCACATACTGCCCAGCTCAGGGCAAGACAAACAGCAGGGAAAAAACCCACCAATTCCCCAAAGAAAACATGAAAAATAGCTATTTTTCCAAGCTTATACTTGTTTTGGAAATTTTGACCAAGATTTCAGTTAAGAAAATACTTTACTTGCTTGAAAGCAGGCAAGTTTTGAAGAATAACCTTTTGTCCAGTCCAACTGAGGGAATTATGTTCGAGGGCTAATCCAAGCAATTACATGCAAGGTAAATTATGTGACTTCGGACTGATAAGGAATTAAAGTCATTTTAGCAAATACAGCTAAATAATTCCTCTGCTTTTGCTTAATTAAAAGTGACAGGCTACATCTTTCACAGTGAATGACTTGTTTTCTCAGTGGGCAGAAAAATCCATACATAAAATACCTTTAAGGAATCTTGAACACAGATTTTCTCTAATAAGTAACAGACTGAAACACAACCTTTCCTTTCACCTGTGTTGCACCAATGGATTACTTCAAATGCTTCACCTTTTAAAAAGGATTGTTTCTGCCTACGCAGGGAAGGATGGTTCAAGCAGAAGAAATCCAACCTACAAAGACACCAAAAAGCTTCAGAGGACTCAAGCCTGTGCTGGTTTACTCTTTCCTAAGGATATACTTCAGTGTGCAAGAGATGTGCATGGTTATATCAAAATAACACCACCAAAGCCAAGACTCTGCTCATCTCCATGAAACCCGGGCAGAGGATAAGCCTGTCTTTCACTCTAATGCTGGCAACTCAGTTCTTAAGGAGACGATCCACTTTTTGCTCATTAGTGTGGATGCACTTAAACCTCTGCCTCCCTTTTTCCATAAGGAAAAGAAAGGGAGCGCAGATCCCTCCAGAATCTGGGCAGATTTTGGCAGGCGGGGCGGGCACAGCCCCTCGCACACCCTGCACACACCAGCCCAGCAGCCCATCCTTCCCCATCCCCAGGAAGCGGAGGGCATGAGGGAGGAAAGGCGCCTACCTGAGCAGAGGACTCCCTTGTACCTGGCGCAGGAGAAGTCGTCGCACTCGCAGAAGGGCCCGTAGATGTTTCCGAACTCGCTCTCGTAGCAGAGGCACTGGTTGCAGCTGCACTCCCCTCTCCCGCTGCAGAGGGGTTTGCCCTCCGCCTCCCGGCACATGGCGTGGTGCATGTCCCCGCTGGCACCCTCCTCGCACTCGCACCTGGCCCCCAGGTAGCCAGCGTCGCACTCGCACAGCCCGCAGGCGTAGGTCCCGTTGCCGCTGCACTTGCCGCTGGCCGGCGCGGCGCGGCCGGTGCAGCCGCAGAGGCAGTTGTAGGTCACCGCCACCTCCAGCGTGTCCCGAAAGCCAGCGGGCTTGATGGTGAAGGCGTGGGAGGTGTCCTCGGACGGGCAGCTCCGTGCCTCCACAGCCACCTCGAAGGAAACCTGCGGGGACAGGCTGACATGTAAGTTAAGATGCACAGCCCCAAAACGGCTGTTCAAATGCGTCCCAGGAAGGAAGGCAGGAGGTAAGGGCAAATGTCCCAAGGAAAAGCCATTCCCTGGAGCAGGGCCACACTCAGCACATTGAGCTTCATGAGGTGTGCAAAAAACCCTCAAAAGAATTGCACCTGCAGCTCAATGCACCCACATCTGCCCATCCTACAAGGGGTTTGGCATCCTTAATGCTTTAAAACTCTTTACTGTCAGCTATCAGCAGTAATTTTCCCCCTCAGGGACCATTGGTTTCTGTGAAGCGGGGAGGAACCTGCCTATTCCCACAAAATAAACAGGGCAAAACTCTAGCAAATAGCCCAGTTTTCATGCTATTAAAACCAAGAAACTTTGTTGAAACCAAGCACTAGCAAGGACCTAACTAACGCAGCACAAGGGCCTGAGGTGCCTACAAGGTGCCTACAGATTTAAAAGGTTTTATGGGAATCCCGATCCGCACATAGAGATGTGCATCACTCACACAGTCCCAAGCTTCCAGCACTCTGCTAAAGGACCATTTTGGATGGATGCTTCTGTTAAGACTGGCTTCAGAAGGTTATACATCATTATATGGTATAACATCACCCCCCTACTCATTTTCTGTTGCTATAATCCAGTGTCAGGGATTATCTCCTTGGGAAAACCAAGACCATCCAATGGCCACTTGCTTGGCCCCTGATATAATCCTGCTGTTTGGTGGGGGTCTCAGGCCGGATGGTGCTGCCTGGAGCTGCAAAGAGGATTAACCTAATTCCAAGGAAATGAATCCCTCTCCTAAGCATCAGGGGGGAAAGATTTTTCTCTAGAGACATTTGGGATCACCTCGAGCTCTCACTGCCTGCTCCATCCCATGTGCCAAGGGGTGACGTGCAGACGGAGACACAGCAGTCACCTCCAGCTGGGAGAGCTGCACCCTCAGGAAGCCTCCCTTCACCCCCTCCCATTCCCAAGGCCTGAAGCAATTAGGGAACAAGCTCAAATTACAGAGGAGAAGGAGATCAGAAAGCAAGCTAAGGGGATCAGGGTAATCCTGCTCCCTTTCACCTGCTGACACCCATGCCCTGGGGCTAAACCCCAGCAGATTAGGATCCAGTGTCAGTGCTATCATCTCTGGGGAAACCTTAGTGGTGGTCAAATCTTGATCTATGTAGAAGCAATTGGGCCAAGAGCAGCTGAATGGGAGGGGACGGAGGGATGAGACCCCCGTGATTCTGTGGCTTGTCTGCTGGTGCAGGCACCTCAATACTCCAGTGCACCAAAAACGGGAGAGGTACCAGTGCCGGCTCCCTGCTGCACCCCAAATCTTCTGCTGCCTGGGCAGAAGATACCACTAGTTCCTCCAGATTGGGAGAACCAGTCATTCCCACTCACGCCGTCAGCCTCTGCGGATAGGAGCACACACGTACCCGCTGCCAAACAAACCCCTTTACGGCACGAGCTGCAGCGGCTGGAGCTATCCCCCTGCTCATGCCAAAGCCGGGAGCCCAGGATCAACCACCAGATTAACTCTGCTACCTCGGGGGCTCTGGCTTTGCTGTGGGAACAAGGAGGGCACGTGCCTAGTGTGGCAACGCTCCAGGGATTGCTTTTACTCACCCGTCGCAGATCCAGTAAAGTCAGCTAAAAAAGCTGGGGCCACCTCCCTTTTTAGCACTTTGCATGATCCTTATTTGGCAGGGTAAAAATCCAGCTACTGTTGACTCTTTCGAACTATTTTTATATGCCTCGGCACTTAGAGCTCTGGTATGTTTGCAGAGCCGCTCTTCTCAAATAAGGCAATCAGGCTGCTAACGAACCTGTGCCCACGTCCTCGCAGACAGCAAAAGCCTGGAGAAAGGGAGGGAGCTCCCCACTGGTCTGAGCCCTTCTGCCCCAGCCTTGCAGCCCAGCAACTCATTTATCTGTATCAATACTCAATTTAAACAAGCAAAGCTTAACTTTTCTGGGTTTTTTATAAAAAAAAAAACAAAAAAACAACAAAAAAACCCAAACAAACAAAAAAAAACCAACCAACCAAACAAAAAAAACCAACCACCACAGAATGGATTATGCTGTGCATACTTTTAACATTAAGGGGCAAATTATATTTTCACTCTGTGCTGCCATCCAATAACTCTAGGAACACAGGAGAGGAGAGCTACTGCCTTTCCGAGTATCCCATTGTTTTTTGCAACCTCCAAGGTTAACTGTGGCCTGTTAAATCCAGGAAAGACAGTTGTTGATTCTCAAACAATAACAAGAAAACCTTGCATATTTAACAGACCAGGAAAAGACCAGCAGACCACAGCAATAAAAAATTCACAGGTGAGAGTGTGATTTCTCTAGGATTAGAGGAAAAAAGCCCTTTCTTGACTATTGCATCCTGCTGCCTGATCAAGACCTTTTGGCTCAAGGTGCTGTAGACAGCACGTCTGTATTCCCTCTTCCCTCACACCTGACCGTGGGATGATCTATACCACCCAGAATCACTTCTAGCAGAGCCACTCTCCATGGCTTTCCATATTAACATGGCACAGTGCGAGGAGAGTAGAGGAAAATGAGCAAAGCTATATTTTATTGCCCAGGAATACTCATTGAGAGAAGTAAGTGGCTGCACGGGGAGTGAAATGGCCTCTCCAGCGGATGGACCGAAAGGCAGACTCACCGTATCTCCTATTTTGAGATCCCCGCACTTCCTGAGCCCGGGATAGGACAACCCGTCCTGGCACGTGGCAGTGAAGGTCAAACCAATGTCCTCAGGGCTATCCCAGACTGTGAGCTCCACCTTGGACCGAATACTCTAGAAACACAACGGGAAAGCAAACCATCAGGTTCCCAAAGGCAGGTGGGTTTCTTCTGCATTAGCCTCTTCTCCTGACATTTCCAGAGGGCAGCTAGGCCATCTCTGCGCCTATATGAAAACAAAAAAATCACCCGTGCACACACATTGACATTTGGGTTTGACTTAACCAGCTCAGGAGACTTCTGATGAATGCAACTAGAGTCATGGCGAGCTGTCTACAACCCCTGCAGGTGGCTTATGCTCTCTAGGAGAGCTGTGATGACCGCTGTAGCCAGCACTGAAAAGATACGGATGCACAAGAAAAAGAAAGAAGAAAACATTCTCGACCACAAATGGAGCATTTCTGAGGCGAAGGTCAGAGCCTCATGTCTGTATCTGCACCTCCTCCTCCCCATAAACCAGCCCCTTAGAGAAGGGCAAAGCCTGATTCTCCACAGGTGGTCACCCTGTGATGTTCACCGTACTGCACTGAGAAGGTGTAAAACTGCACTAACTCTGTCCTGCTTTCTTGATTTCACCCAACTGGTCAGAAAAATGTATTTTTCCCTCTTTGGAGAAAATGCCAAACAAAAAGCACCCTTTCAGATACATCAGCTGGAAACACCGCCATGGGAAAAAATAAATAAATGAAAAATCTCTTTCTTTGAAAAAGTTTTCAAAGTGAAAAACATTTTCCATCAGCAAGGTTTTGGTATGCTCCTATCCCCTTTCTTCTGCTTCTCATCTCTCCACCCTGTTGCACACACAGACTTTTTAAGTCAAAAGAAAATTCAGTTTATAAGTATTAATTTGAAATTCGGTTGTTTTGTTTCATTCTTCCAATGGCTGGAACTGATTTTTTTTTTATGAATGGTGTCCAAAAAAGACAAAGGTTTTCAAAATGGAGCTTTTTGTACAAATACATTTTTTTTTCCAAAGCCAGTTTGTAGCTCCATCCCTCCTCTCCTTATCCCCAGTCCTCACTGAAGTGGCCAGATTAAGGAAGAGTGCTAATTCAGACCTCTTGCCAGCCCATGGGATAACAAAACTAGAGTTCACACACCGGCAAGGAGCTAATGCTTTTGGAAACAGGCACGAAATAATTGAGTTTTGCCCGGGCGAATCTAAACAGCCCTTGAGGGAAAAAAGAAATAATTTCCCATCTCTCTGCTGTAACGTTGACGGGGTGGCAGTTTGGACTGTGTGGAGCATCCATTGCCTGTAGGCTGAATGCTGCACATGCCCATAAAGCTGAACATGCTGCTCTGCCCAAAATTATCCCATAGAAATGAGCTGTCACGCTCTCCCATGTCTTCGTGCCCAGAGCATCTCATCTGGGCACAGCAGCAGAGAGGACACCAGTCCAGACCTCAGCATAACCTTGCCTGGGCTCTTCTTATGTTCCTATACAGATGCCAAGACTTCTTATCAGCCCTATATAGTAATGCTTTTAGCCTACTTGTAATGCTGTTATTAGCCACTTTGCACCGTTACACAGCAATACCTTCTCACATCACCACAGCCACCACAAAGGGCGACTGTGGGATTTTGCTGCTGTGTTGTTTGGTGGCCCCCGAGCCTGCTGCACCTTCAGAGACGAGTGGAGGACTCTAGAGAGACCTAAAGGAAGGACCTGGCCCTGAAGTGGAGCAATGTCTCTGCCTGAAATAAAGTTGCCTGATATAGCCCAGGGAAAATTCAAAGCACGGATCGTTTCTTTGTAAAAACAAGGAAATCCTGAACCGGCCGTGGCTCCAGGGATGGCTGATGTGAAGGCCACCCGCCGCCTGCCACGGGAAACCCATTGGTGGCGTAACGAGAAGTACATCTGAGACCTGTCTGGATTGGGGTTAGGAAAGCGGTTTTTAAACCAGTGTCCTGTTTGCTCCCTTCGGTTCAAACCCAGCCTGTGTCCCCAGGCAGAGAGCCCCCGGCACCACACCAGCCCGGGCACAGTCCCCCAGGAGCCTTTCCATCTCTCAGGCTTGCCAAGATCTGGGTTTTCTCTTACTGAGGACAGAAAAAAAGCTGTTCCTGTTCTCTTTTGTTTCACACCCCTCCAGATGAGGGAGAGGCGACAGCACACCAGGCAGAAGAAAAAGGGAGACAGAAGATGAAGAGAAACAGATCTCTGCGGTAACATAAGCCCTGAGCAAGTCTGATGTACACATTGATGGAGGGAAGCAGACGAGAGAGGACCAGAGACAGCCAAAGCACTGAAGGGGACAGGCTGAGTCCAGGTCCAAGGCACCAGACACTGCCACCCCACAGGAGAAGACGATCCCTGCTGCAGATGGTTTCTCCAGGCTCAGCATTTCCTTTCCATGAAGAACAAAAAAAGGTTCGCTCCCACTTGGGAAACAAGATGTTTTAGCCTTCCCCCTCAATGAGAATCTCCTCCTACATTTCAGGAAAAAACAAAGTGACCAAGAGGAGACGGGCTGGATGGGCGCCAGGTTTCCTGCAGCCCGCGGCACAGGCAGGAGCTGCCAGCTCCCAGCAGCACACCTGGGGGGTCCCAGCTCACAGCCACCACCCAGCTGAACAGGCAAAAAACCAGCCCCCATCTCAGCAATAGTTCATCCTGCACTGCTCCTTCCATAGGAAACCTTGGTCTCAGCATTCTGGTGGCTTCCAGCCAGCTCCACGGGAAAGCTCACAAGCAAAAAGAGGGAGGGAGCAGGGGTGGGGGCATCAGATCCCCAACCGTTTTCATCAGCTTATATCTACCTGTAAAGGCTCGAGGGGTGGTAAAATGGAGGCATAGATGCATGTTACAGCTGGGAAAACAAGGCAAAGGAAGGTTTTCATGTGATGGTGCTGAGACCAAAGGCAAAGTCAATGTGGAGTGAACATTCATTTCTTTCTCCCCAGCCAAGCATCTTAGCCCCAAGACCCTCCTTCCTCAAGGGGGCAAAATGGGGCAACTGGGCCTTTGTTTTGCAGTGTCTCCGAGGCCGCATTAGCTGCTCATTGCCTTTCCTCAGAGTGAAGCTTTGGGAAGCATAACCAAATGCTGCTTTAACTGCAGGGAGCTGTGGGTGAAGGTTACAGGTCATGGAAAGCCCAGCACAATCCTACATGACCTCTGGATGTGTAAGCTCCCCTAAAAAACTCCTTCCTCACTCCCTTCCACTCATAAGCGTAGTACCAAGAAGGGCTTGCAGCCATTGAAAGCTGTGTTCATAAGTCCCATGCATGAAGAACCCTACCTGAAGGCTGACCCATTACAGAGTCAGATCTCACATGCCCAGCACCGAAATAGCAATATTCTTGAGGTGCATGAGGAGCCGACCCGTAAGAATTCAGGGAGAAGTCAACAGAAATGTTAACAACTAACTACCCAACAAATGTGCAATTTCGCTGTTTCTAACTGATCTGGTCCTTGGGAGGCTTCTCAACATTGGACAGCAAAGAAATACTCTATTTTACCTACCAATAGGGTGCTCTAAGAGACAACCGTTTTAGATCAGGGCTGTATTTAGAGGATAATTCTGCACACGAGAGACATGAGGTGAAATCTCTGCTCCACTGCAGGCTCCCTTGGGCATCCCCGTGCTCCTTCTCCACCTCATACACCTTGTTTCCCTCCCCAGGGTGGATGTCCCAGCCTTGGTGGTGCAGAGAGGACCGGGAAGGGAGATGGATGAGCCAGGTGGAGCACGCCGGGGGGAGGCGAGCTGGCCGAGCTCTTGGCTCTTTGCAGGACAGCAGCCGGGGTATTAAAATGCACTTACGTTGTAGGCCTTGACGATCAGCTCGATGATGTTCTTGGAATCTTTGTGTAAAATCTCCACTGTTGTCCCAGGGATCAAGGCCGTAAAGTTCTTGAAAAAAAAAGAAGAAAATGAAAGAAAATTCTGAGATGCAGAGAGGAAAGCAGAGGGTGAGGAGGGACTGACTCCGTGCCAGGGACAGCAGCCACACACCCTGCCCCATCGTCTGGTACGGCTTGGCTCCCGTTACTGTGGAGCTTTTGGGAGCAAAGCATTGCTAACATGGCACATCGAACGCTAAACAAAGCTTGTGGCCAAGGGACGGGGACTAACGGATCCGGGTCTGCTGCTGGAGGAGGCAAAACCCAGCCACTGTGCACTCGGGAGAGCCGGCACCATCACAGCAGGGAGGGAGGTGCGGCTGCCCCGTCTTGCCGCAGGACCGGCGAGCATCCCCGGAGAGGGGGTGGAGAATGAGCTCAGCCCTCCTGCTCTCCGCGGGCCAGCAGTAGCATCTCCACCGTAGCAACGCAGCTGCTTGTTGTTTTTGCTCCAGCCTGGAGAGCCGGAGCAGAGGTTTCCGAAAGCGATCCCGCCTGAAACACCTCCCCGCATCGGCAGAGGAGCAAAACCCCGCGGGGCAGCTCCAGACCCCTGTGGCTCGGGTCACCTTTTCCTTTCAGAGGGGAGAGCGGGGATGGCGAGGGAGTTCAAATTGTATGTGGCACGTCGGGGCCCTGGACTCCGGGATGGAAAAACACAGCTGGGCAGAAACACTGCTCGCGATTAGGTAATGGGATTAAGTCACTGCAGAATGGGTTGAACAGGTTTCTGCGCTCTCGCATGCTGCACGGCTGGCAGCCATCCGAACATCGAGATTAAGCTGGACTCTATTTTAGGTCTTCACAAGCTCGCTAACATATATATATATCTGTTTGCTCTAAGAAGCTTTAGTGCTTTTCGCTGAGAGGACTGAGCGGGGAGGGACGGCGGGCTGAGCCTCGCCTGCCTGCATCTGCCTGCCCCTGCCAGCCCCGGTTAGCCCCCAGGAAGCGTTGCAGCTGCCTGCATGCGTGCCTGTGGCTGCACACGTGTGCTTTTCACAGCTGCCCCTGCTCCACAGTGCTGTCAGGAAGATGCTTTCACGAGGCATTAAAATTCCCGCCCCCAGCCCCGGGCTGCTCGGCAGCACTTACCTTGTACAGGACGTAATGACTCTTCGTGACAGCGAAGATCAGGTGGATGTTGTTTTCAGCGAGTTTCTCCCCAAGAAGTGCCAGGGAAGGATAATCCTAGGGGCACAAAAAAATTGATGGGTAACACAGAAACAAAGACTAATTTCATTGCTCTTCTCGTCCCAACAGCAAAATTTGTTCCAGAAACATGGCATGTTTTGCTGCAGGATGAAGTCTCTGCGGTACCAGTAAAATTCCAGCTCAAATAGCAGAAACTCTGTCATGCCTTAAATATTTCTGCTACACCCTTCACTAGAATATATGACTGACAACACCACTGGCTGCAGCAACACCTGAAACACTGGATCTCTCTTTCCTCTTTCGGCTTTGCCAACAGCAGACACATGTGTAACAAGCTGGCTGCTGTCTCCAGGGATGCAAGGGAGGGAAATCTAGAACTGCAGTAAGTGGAAATGCATGATTTTTCTCCCAAAGCAGAAACATCCACCGTCTTCTCTTTCCGCATACTGGAACCATAAAGTGATTACTATAAGCTCCTTAATTCTGCAGACTTCCCAGACAGAGAGGATGGCAGGACAATACTGCTCTAGCTACCCACAAGCAACAAAATCATGAACCAGGGCTCACTTGCAAGAGACCAGTTTGAGTTTAAAACCCCTGGCTGCTTCCGAAGTGCTGGCCTCGGAAAAAAACACCTCATTGACTTGCAGACTGGAGGGCTGATTGAGAGTCTCCGAGACTCAGCCATGGAAATACCAAGGCAGCATCCCCACCTCAGCTCCCCAGTGTAACTCCACATCAGTACTGGGGATGTACCCAGTACGCATATGCTTGCTAGGATTGCACAGGTGGGTGGAAACAGGGTTTCTCCAAGGATCCTAGCTTCCATCCAGAAACACCTCCTGTTACAAGGTGACATCTGTGCAGGAACAAAAATCCTAAGTAGTGGTGATCTGCTGAATAAAGCACCCTTCTGCAGAAGGAGGTGGTAATGAGGTGGCAGGCAAGTGGTCGCTCACCCCAGAAGTTTCCTCCACTGAGTTTAAATTAAAAAAAAAGGGTCAGTTTGTCTATTTATTACTAAGACCTATGTTAGTGTTGTGCTCAAAGGCTGTGAATAAGGGGAGCATCCTCTTGTGCTTGCTAGTGCAGCCACATCAAGGTAGACTCAGCCTCCCCAGGGAGAAGTGGACAGTCCACTGGAAATTTTAGAAAAGGGATGACATCTTTGATGTTTCCTCTACACTTTCCAGGCAAATCTGATGCACTTCAGGACACCAAGTTACTTTCCTCCCCCTTGCAACGAACCCCGAAGGAACTTGCTAAGTTCCTAACCCATTTTTGTGCATCACAGAAGCATTCACTACAGGGGGATGCCCAAGGGGAACAGCAAATGTTATTTGCAAACTGCAAGACCGGGTGAAACCATGCTGGTCAGGGGCTGTGTTTGCCAAAATCTGCTGGAGTTGGGGTGGCTGGTCTCCAGAGAGGTCCACCAACACCCCAAGGTCTCTGAGGGCTGGCCTCCCGTGTCCCCCCTCACCAGCTGGCTGGATGCGCTGTACTCGTTGGCTTCATTCAGGTGGCACTGGCCGTCGTGGGGCTGCACCAGCCCCCCCAGCTTCCCATCCAGGGCTATATGGGGCACATCATCTGTCGTGAAGACCAGCAGGTGAGATGCCTCCTTACGCCAGCCAATCTTCTCCTGAGGGAAAACAAACCCTGTGAGACAGCCAGTCTGCCCCTGCCAACCCCATACTTCACCCTTGCTCTGCACATGGTCCCAGCCATGCACCCGGACAGCAGCACTAATTAGACCCGTTAGCACTAATTAGAAGAGTACCATGCTCTTGTCCACCCCTCTCTAGCAAGAAAACAAAATGCATGGGGCCCACTTAGCATTTCCCAGCATCTCCTTCCAACACATTTACTTAAAAAGGCATGAGGAGGTATGTGGACTGTCCACCAGACCTTCTCTACCCAGATCCAAGAATAAGAATTTTAGCTGCTTTTATAGTCAAAGGAGACCTGCCAAATTCCTCCACACACATTTAATCTGACCTTGTTTCCTCAGCTCTGTGGAGCGGCCAAGGCAACAGCAAGAGCTGCAATATCCCCGCTCGGCAGTTTCATTACTGCCCACTCGTAAAAGCTATTTCTTAGCTGTGACACGCAGTGAGGTCCCTGCCCGAGGGGCTGGCTTTGGAGCACCCATGTGCATGCAGAGGCACTCTGTGCAAGGACCAGACTTTATCACCATCTTTGCATGGAGGGAGATGCAGGGATAGATTTTTTTTTCAAATAAAGGGATATAAATAAAGGGATAACATTTAGTTGATAAACACTTCCTTTCCACGGAGCTTCCTCAGGTTTCTAGCTTTGCATCAGCCTGAGAAGCAGATCTGTCCCAACAACAGCACACTGAGGCTGTTTGTTGCAATGGAAGTGGAGGGAAACAGAGAAGCCCAGAGGAAATTTTTGGAAACCATAGGGCTGCAGCACACTCCCCTGCGCTCGCTGGCTGCTCCCACTGCCAGCTCATGCCAAGCCGGGCGGGCTGAGGTCCCGCCTGCCAACCATGGTGGGGAGATCCTGCTGCGGCAGAGACCAGAGCCAGAAAGCTCCATGTCCCAGAGCTTCCCCTTGGGCTGGCCACCTTACCCGTCTGCAGGCAAAGACGCAGCCCCACACCTTCCCTCCCCACACACATCCAGCGTCCCCCTCCTCAAGCCCCCAGCTCAGAGCAACACAGCGCTTGAGAACGTGGGAAGGGATGAGGGAAAAGCTGGTAAAAGCTTACTGATGGTGACGCAGTGCAGATGAACGTACCCGACTCCTCCAGAGCTTACTGCTCAGCTTATTTAGCAAAGTCTGACATCTACTTTGTTCTATACTAACATGCAAACCCACAAACCACTGCAGCTTGGCTGCAAAGACGCTTCCTATGGAAAATGCTGGTGTGGGCAGGGCAAGAGGGCAGAGCAGACAGAAGGATGCGGAATCACGGCTGCCAGCGCAATTTTCGCCTGCAAATGTGAGTCATAGCCCAAAGCCTGATGATCTTTCCGATAAATATAACTCTTGCTTCAGGGACACCATTCCAGAGTAGATCTCTTTTTCTTCCCTATTGCAGAAGGTATTTTTTTCTTTAGCAGTATTTTAAAGACCCGCCCCTGACACAAATAAGGCCCCCGGAAGAAATCTTCGGCAACATACATCCTCTGGCAGGTACCAGCATGCTACAGTCCAGCTCAGGACGCAAGGACGACTTTTTTGCTCTGGAAAGCAAGAGTCATTCCACTGTGACCCAACAGGACAAAAGGCAAAACCTTCATGCCAAAATGTAATTTTTCAGGAACTCAACCGAAAAGTGATTACAGCTCTAACAATGCAAGCAGCAGTTGTTGATCTACTCAACCACCAGACAGAAGCCCCTCCAGTTCACTTTCCTTTGCATATCCAAAGCTGCTTTCTTCTCTTTTGAAACAACTGAGGCCAAGAAACTCCAAAAGAGATTAAAAGGATTAATTTGAGTTTCATTTCCTTAGAAATACGGTACGCACAAAGAAAACGAACTGCATTCAAGCAGCAGTTATGAAGCCACTTCAGGGATGATGCTTCTGTTCACCCTCCTGCTAAGGGCACCTTTAAGTCATGGGCAAACCAACCTTTCACAGACAAACTCTCTGCATCTGCAACACACACTTTCCCACGTAAACAACATCAGAAATGCTTTGGTTGCTCGGTTCAGGAACTCCCTTCCAAAAAGCAGCAAGCACCCATGGTGTCAGTGCTATTGGCACTGGGAGCATTTGATGCCTTGGAGCATCAGACATGGGTGTCTCAGACGGGGTGGTCAAGCTGGTGCCAATGCTACACCAAAAGAGCTGGAGACCTATGGAAAAAACAACCAGAGAGGTCGGCACAACGAGAAGCTGCTGCATCTCACGCTACCTCCGCCAGCAGCCTCCAGGCGCTGGAAAATACAGCTCTTCAGCATGCAGTTTCCACTGCGAAACCCAGAGCAGCACTCTGCTCTGCTTAAAACAAATAACCAAAGAGACTTTCATTTATTTTTACTGGACTGGAATTGTTGAAGAAAGAAAACCTGCACTGACACCTGCCCCCTCATCTGGTTTTTGATCCCCATGGGATAGAAAGGATTTTGAAAGCAGAGTGAAGTGGGAAGACGTGTCTCCACAGGGCTGGGCATGTTACAGACTCCTACAACCAGCTGCAGTTGCCTCCCATACCCTGAAAGACCAGCTTCTCACTCCTTACAGCCAACAGTGACTGGCAAAACTGCCACAGCTGTCTCAGCACAGCGCAGCCCTCCAAATCCTATTGAAAAGGCTGCTAAACCCAGCATCAATATTTCCAAGCCTGAAATAAATGTCTAAATTTATGCTTTGGGCGCTGAATAAAAATGGTTTAATTGCCAAGGCACGAACTGCCAGGAGACTCCCTGGGTTCGTCAATGTGTCTAAAACCCCACCAGTTTCCCAGGTGCAGATCTTTTTGGAAGAAAGAAACAGATACAGGTGCAAGACAAGTATGCCTTAGAGATTAAAAGCCAAAACCTCCTTCGTTTCGCATACTTTTGAAAGGAACCTCAGTGTCTCCCAGGTGTCTTGGCCATCTCCATGTACCAGTGTCTAGCAAGCACCAATCAAAACTATTTCACAAGACACTTTATTTTCTAATCCAGCATTATCTCCATGCTGCATCTTACTGTATAAGATCTGAAACTTTTACGTACCACCAAACCATATGATGCTTGCACTTAAAGAATGGCAGAAAAGCAAAATACTGCAAATGGAAAATGTAATTACAGAACGTTGATTAATATTCCTGGCTAACCATTTTAGCATCAGGATAAAGGCTTATTGTCTCTGGCTCTTTCATGGCCTCCAGAATAACATTTACCATATCTTCATCTTTCAGAAAGGAGCCAAACCCTGGGCTTGCTCGTTAGTCTGTATTAGCTGTACAAACTTTCCCCCCCTCCTTTGGTTGAAAACCAGGCCAAAAAATGACTTGAGCGTTACAGAGCTCTTAGACAGCTCATGCATAAGAAATGCTTGATATGAATTACAGTATAAAAATACCTAGTCAACAGAGCAGGTATTGTTTCTGATACCTCAGTGCATGAAGGGGAAGAGAAGACCACACTCAGGCACTGCAGCTTAGAAACAGTGAGGCTCTGCCATGCCGTGCTCTCCCTGGGACATCCCCCTTGATGCCACAAACTCTGCTGCTGAGCACAAAGTGCTTCATGGTCACCAGCCTGCATCACCCCGAAGGTGGGGGACTTTCTAAGGTCATAACTGCCTTAGATCTTGGGTTTTGAATATGGTAGAGAGGCTGAAAGCTGGAAAAAGCTTTCAGAGAGATGCAATGGGGTACCACAGAAGTGATGAGGAAACCCACCCCAGGAGTCACCAAAGTATCTGTATGCTGCTGTCCCTGCACTGGGGGAAAACAGCTCCTGAGTTACTACAAACTGTTGTATGTGCAGGGTTTAGTTCCCATGATACTTCATTAATCATCGCTGGATGCAAAGCACCGTTCCCTGCAGCAAAGAGCATCCTCACCAGGAAGCGGCACTTCACTGCCCCCCCAGATGTCTTGCCACCTTCACTCACCTCAACGGTGCTGAGCCCCACCACAACCCACAGCCACTGACCAATATGGGCCATCACTCCGCTGCCGTGAGGGAAATTAATCACTAAGCTCCTGTTTTGGATATGGGGCTTAGGAGGTCAATCAGCTGGCCTGGAATTTTGGCTATCCTCACTCTGGACAGAGGGAGCCTTTGCTGCATCAGCAGGCAGCTGCTCCACCCACAGCAAAGGGCTGCCAAGGCAGCACGAGTTATGGCCCAGCCGGTTCTCCTGCCTCACACACCGGTCCCATGGACTTTCTTTCCTGCCCCCAAGCTCCAGTAATTAATTAACCACTGTGGCTGCAGAAATTCATGTCATGACCTGCCACGTCATGCCAAGAGCCACGCAAGTGCACAGGCTCACCTCTGCTCACCCTTCCTAGAGGATGGTCAGTCCTGAATTTAGACAGCACCAGCATCTAAATTCACCTTCTGAATTTAGAAGGGACCAGGCTGTGCAGTCAAGAACCAAGTCAAAGATTTTGGTCCTTATCAACAGTTTGAGACTGGCAGAAACATCCAGGAAGTATCTTGCAGGTCTCCTGCCTTCCAGTAACACCTCCAAAATGAGCCCTTGTGATACACACCTCAGTGTTTCTGCACTGTAGGGAAACTTTGTCCCATTTTTGCAATAACGTGGTGGAAGGGACTGCAAAAAAACACATGGTGGGTGGCACAACTGAGCCACCATCCTGAGCTGTCTCTGCTCTAACCATGAGAGCCACTTCTCCAAAACTGAGAAGCACTTTACGCCCAGATGAGTATTGGGAGCAGCACTGTGGTTGTGCCAGCAACAATATCTATGCCAGGCTGGGAGAGGGAAGATGACTGTTGGGTGGCATCAGATCCAACAGAGCAGGTTCAGTCCTGTCATGAGCATGAAGAGTAAATGAAGCCAACCCAGGCGAGGGAAGATCTAAGTTTCCCACAAGCCCACGTCACATCACTCCTGCAGACGATGCCTATCTCCCGTCTCCCAAAATCCAGACCCAGAAGAAAACACGCCCATCCAAAAGGACTATGCAAGGCTGAAGCAAAAAAACCCAAACCGTATGTCAAGAGGGAAAAAAGCAACCGGAACCATTCCTGGCCAGCAGGGCAGAGGGGACAGACACTACCATCCCTGACGCACAAAGGGATATGGAGCAACCCACCTACTTGTTCCATAAAGGGCTTCAAGAAAACATCTCTAGAAACTTCAAGGACATGGCTAACATGGCACCAAGCTAATGAACTCTGTCTTTAATTAGCGCTTACAGCTCCAGTTCTGCTGACAAAGAGAAGAGCAGGCTATCAGCGCCTGGAGGTGGGATCAACCAGCCTCACACGTGGAAGGGGGCAGGTAAAAGCAGTAGGAACCAGCTCCAACCCCCAACATGGGTCAGTCGCTGCAAGATGTGTTTGACACACACTTAAGAAAATCATTAAGTCAATGCACGGTGCTATTGCACACAAACACACATGAATCTTAAAGGATTTCATCCCAGGTGCTCAGGGATCAGCTCCTACAAGTCTAATCATGCAATGAAATCTCAGCCCTAAATTTGCATTTGCAAATTTCCATTTTTACCCCTTTAAACTAGAAAAGATATTAACCTTTTTTTATTTGCCTGTTCATGTACAAAAGCACACAAAACCAATTGCCTCTACTTTTCAAGGCATCTTTCATGGTTTCTTCAAGAAAAAATTAATAGTTACTTCCAAGAAATGGTCTACTGAAGCCGTACCCCAGTCTAAGAACAGAGCAGAAGAAACCTCCTATTTTGCTTTGCTTTAAAACCCCAAAAATCAGAGCGACTCACCTTACACACGGCAGCCTGCAAAATCGCATCAAAACCACCCTCTGGAGCATCTCGGTTGCGGGAAACCTTCTGTTTCTGAACTTCTTCGTTGAAACGGTCGACTTTATCCGTTAGGGACAAGAGGTGGCGGAAGCCAAAGGATGGGACGCAGCTGGGGAACAGCTTGTAACTGCAGGATGAACAGAGGAGTGGTCAGCTAGGAGGAACCTCACTAGCAGCCAAGAGCTGCAGAAGTTCACAGCTCTACCAGGCTGGTCTCCAAACCTCTGTTCAGAGGGATGAAATAATTCCACAAGGCTTCATGTTTTGGACACTTTGATTTCTGGCTATTTATCTACAAAACTCTATAACAGAGCCCATCTTTTTAGTTGTCCCCTGGGGGTTTTGAGCAGCTGAAGTTTCCAGAGATCTCACCAGGACCAAACATCTCTCTCCCCATAAGGTCTGAGTGGAGACACCAAGCACTGGGCCATGCAGCTCTGGAGTTTCAGCACCCATAAAGGGTTTTCATGTTGGAAGTCTGCAGTGCAGGATGTGATCCCCAGTGATGCAGAGGGCCTGTTTTGGCAAGAGGGCCAGAGCCACCCTCCCCAGCAGCCCAGGATGGCGGGCTGGTGTCAAAAGGCACCACGCAGGAACGTCGCTGCCGACAGCTACTTTCCCCCCATTTTTCAATATGCATTTTCACTTTGTCAGCCAGTGTTCTTGGCAATATGTGTCACCCTGCACCCACTGTACGTCATCGGGCAATTGCACACCACGAGGTGCATTAGTAACCAGCTCATGCATCCTCCCACTCTCCCTGCAAGCCGGTGAGCAAACACCATCTCCACTTGAGCACCACTGGAGCAGAAAGGTAGGAATGGCACCCTAAGGCAGAGAAATGCCTGGGCAGGCTACCAAGAAAACTTTTTTTCCACATAAAACAGGAGGCAGCTTTGGCACTCACCGCGTGGCCGGGAGAGCTCAGCGTGGGAAATCAGTGAGTGTGTGCAGGGGAGAGGGACGAGAAGGGTTAAGAAGAAAATGTGTTTAAAAAGGAATTGGGCTGGCGCTAATTCACTCTTATCTTCAAAGATAAAACATGGAGAACAATTAAAGGCCTCTGCTGACACATGACCCACTGTGGGTAAGTCGTAAGAGGCTTTTTACACAAAGGAGTATTTAAGATTTACCACCGATGGGAACTCAAATCCCTGACAAGGGACCCCAGAGCAGAGATTTCCACCTACACAGCCATGCACACACCTAACCGTGAGGCAGGTCCCACCGCCCTGGGCCCGGCTGGCGATTAGAGTCATCCCTGGTAATCAGCCCTGTGTTCAGACTTGCATCCTGCTCACATCTAGGGCCAAGGTGAGGAGCGTGTGATGTGTGAAACCTCTGCACTGCAGGGTCTCAGCAAGCAGCCCTGAACCCATACGATACATCTGGGTGCTCGATTTGCCAGAGCCCTGGTCCAGGAAGAAAAAACACTGACACACTACAGGGTCCCACATCCCACGAAGATGTACAATTCAATCCTTTTTTGTTTGTTTTACATGCCAGGTTTGCTGGCAGAAGCTACAGGCAGCAGCGGGACCCATGATGGATAGCTGAGTGACTACGCAGCAGTGCGTGTGGGTTATCTCAAGCTGTAACCTCCCCAGGTCCTATCACAGATAGATGGGCAATTGGGTGTTCAGTCAAACCCTCTGCCTTCCTTATCTATCTTTTTAAATTTAATGTTTGTTTCCTTTGTATTATCTCTCTTGAATGACACCATGGCCGTGTGAGGCCACATCCTGGCTCCTCAGGAGGTCTCAGCCAGGATGCTGAGCCAGGAGCAGGGGTGAGCAGCGAGATGGGGTGAGAAGGAGGAGGCACAAGGGATCCCAGCCAGACCCTGCAAGGAAACAGGGCTGTACCCCACCCGAACCTGCAGGATGGCCATCACTGTGACGAGGAAGAGGAGAGAGCCTGGACTGGGGGCAAAAACACCCACTGTAGCTCACGTTTTCTTGCAGCTTTTTTTAGATGTGAGCAGGCCACTGGACAAAGTCTGCTTTGACACTTAGAAATAACTGCAAACAACCCCCCACCTGACAACCCACCTCGCTGCTGCATCAGTGAGCCACCTGGCAGCAGCAACTGCCCACTCCCAGAGAAGGCAGGGGAAGGGGACGCTGGATGAAGAGGAGACAGATGGCAATTGGAAGGGAACGGCCACCAGGCGAGTTGCCTTGGGCAATCCTTCCTAAATGTTTTCCCAAGACCAGGCTGGCTTAATGTAACCCATAAACAGAAAAGCAACCACCTGGGTAAAACCAAAAGGACATGTGGATAGCTTGATCATGGTGGGAGAAGATGAGTCGTCATCTCTGGATGACCTCGATGAAATGGAAAGAGCAGTTTCAGGCATGCCTTGCTGCAGAGTTGTCCAGCTCCACCGTCTCCTCTTCTCCCACCCCTCCCCTCCTGCACATTTCACTCTATTTCACTTGGCAAAAGCCGTGTCACTTCAATTAAATCACACACCAGTCAAAGTTTTCACTGGAGCAAAACCCTGTCCCCAGCCCACGAGCAACTTGAACTGGTGATGGAGACTGAGAACGACGGACATGACTAAGCACATCCCTCTGAGGCCATGCCAGATTTTCAAAGGGAAGAGCTACAAAGAGTGTGGTGAAAGGTGGCTATGCTTCATGGACAAAGCACGAGTTTTCAGTGTTAAAATCTATTTGACTTTCCTCTCTGGACAAAACTGGTGAAAAGAGAATACGGATCATTTTGTCTGGTCAATGGTCAATGTGCAATGAGACGCCAAATGCTTAGTCAATGCCAAAACGTGTCTCGAAACACATAGTGATGCAAGCTCTCTTTTATCTGCCTCTCACATGGAAAACTTAAAGGATGCATGCTTGCAGAGCTTGGCATCCGTCTGTGCTGTGATCTTACAATGTAAGTATCCATGAACGGCTCAAACAAAAGCACTAACCTTACTGCCCTTACTTGACTAGGAAGCAGCCCAAGCTGAAGACAGCAACACGAAAGTAAGTGTCAATAGTGACATTCTCCCAGGAGGGCACTTGCTGCTGTATCCATCCTTTCATGCCAACATCCAAACCCCTCTGAGCCTGGACACCCTCCACTGGCATAATCCCACCTTTCACCCTGGCATAAACCCCAACTCAATGGACTTGATTCTGACTCCAGAGTTAAAGGCAAACAAAGAGAAAAGGAGGAAGGCTCTGATATCACCACAAAGCAAAACACATCATTTGTGTCTTTTGCAACCGCCAGTTTGCTTTCCTTCCACAGCAATAAAGATGAAAAAAACTGCCTGACATCTTCAAAACACTTTGCAAAAAAGCTCATTAATCAGTCCTACAGGCCCTCACAAATCTCACTTCCCCCAAACACTTCTGTTGGAAGGACCTAGATTGCCTTCATCTCCTTATCTGTAAAATGGAGACAAAGAGCTTAATTGATTTACTCAAGGCCAAACTATGACTCAGAGCTAGGATCAGAAATCAGGAATTTCTGGCTCTTGCTCCTATTTCTCAGTGCCTGTAAAAAAACGTGCTATGTCTGCATCCTTGTCAGGTACTTAAAAATAGCTTCAGGCTCCTGATACAAGTTTCCCATCTCTAGATTAAGAGATCTCCCAACAGCCACTGCAAATTGGAAGTTGTCCTATTTTGAATTGCTCTGGAGCATCACAGCGACAGCCGTGGCTAATCAGAATTACCAAAAGCCAGGGCTTAAGTCTGCTTCATTATTTAAAGCAAGCATGAGAAGAAAAGACTGCAGCCAGGCTCTGTGCAAACACAGGGCTTGTCCCTTCCAGGTACACCTACCACTTACCCAATGCAGGGATTGTTTTGGTATCTTGGTGCCGTGTAGGAGAAAGGAGAAATGTTTTTGTCGACAAAAGATCCAAACCCCAGCCGGAAATTGCTAGTGAGCTTTCGCATCTCTTCAGCCAGCTTGGTCCCCAGATTGCGAATATTATCTAGGTCGTCATTCATGGACAGGGAGAGATCCATCAGGTAGTAGAGGTCCACAGGATAGTCCTCCACTTGCCGAACCTGAACTCGGAAGGAGGTCCGGTCACCTGCACACACACAAGAGTTGAGAGGGGTGAAAAGCTAACTCCTAGCACACATAAAATCCAGACCGCAGGCTTTTTTTCTCCCCCACCTACAGAGCAGACAGATCGCATCTAAAGAGCGTGAGGGGAATAAGCTTTTCCAAATCCATCCCTTAGGAGACTAGCAAGAGAGCAGTTAATGACTTTGGGTCCTTTTAAGCTATGTAGTGTACTGGCTGGAAAGAAAAAGACACAGCTATAGACTGCGTGTCTCTATTTTACTTTGGAGATATGGGAAAGGGTTTTTCCATCTCAGCTGAGAGAATGTCTAAGACCGTGTACAGTCCAAGGGCACTTTCCTAGAAAACTGGAAAGAGAAGCAAGCAGAATTAACCTCAAGTGCATGTTTCATGGACTACTGAAAGAGGGACCCTGCACACGCTCACTTGGGTATGTCCTCAAAGCAAGCCAGGAGCAGTCCAAGAAGTCCTGCACAAAAGAGAGAAGGAGGGGGAGCAGGAGAAGGAAGAGGGTCAGGAGAAAACAGCCAGCATGAGATGAACACCAGAAGTCAAGTTGAAGCAGACACACAAGAAACATCTTTTAAAAGGATATCTCCCCTGAAAAGAGAGTCATGCCATCATCATTCCGGAGAAAGCAGGGCAAAAGGGAAGCGAACTGGAAAAAGAAGGTTGTTAGGGTCACCCAAGGAAGTACCAAGGCAGAGGTGAAGCTTCCTGAAGTGCTGAACACGAGGGAAGGAGCTGTCAGCTCTGAGTCACAGGCTGCACAAATGTGAAGATGAGCAGAGGGAAGCCTTTCCCCTGACCTTCCCCTTTGCCAAACCGCTTTCACCAGAGATGCTCTCCGGAAGGGGTGCCCAGGAGGGGGAGCCACCACTGGCACTGCCCACACCTCAAAAAAAAGTGAAGTGGCTTCAAGGTGAATTCAACTTCACACCAGAAGGACCTCAATGAGGAGGTGGCAAATGTTTGCCTTACGCTTTGCTGAGAGAGGGGTCTAAATGGAAACTCCAGATGCCAGCACCCTCCAACCCCAGGCTGGTCTGAAGATCCCACGTCCCAAGCTGCCACATCAGCCCCTTTTCCACCTCAGTGGGGTCTCAGACCCAGGGACTCAGATCCTCTCAAGACCAAGCTCCCCCTCCTGCCCACCTCTCCCAGCTGTTCATAGGCAAGGCTGAACTTGGGGCACTGGCAGGTTCTGCAAAACACTTGTGGCTTCTCCTCCTCTTCCTCAAAAATGAATCGTTTTTTAGTACTGTGAAAACATTTCCCTAACTGTTTTATTGTTCTCCTCATTGTTTGCAGCAGCACAGCTGCTCCCACTTACTTCCAGCCCAACAACATGCAGCAGCAACATCCCAAAACTGCTGTGCTGGCAAGATACGGCATGAGGGGCTTTGCAGCCCATCAGGCGGGAGTCCTGTGTGGCACCTGGGGTCACACTGTGATAAGCCACACGCAGGGCCAGGCACCCTCCTTTGCCTCCAGAATCTGCTTCGTAGTGACTCCCACAGCCATCCCCATGCATGGGGAGCGAGTGGATGTCCTCTCCCAGCCCTCGCAGCAGCCGCTTTGACCCACCAGCATCCACCCACTTGGTGAAGGAGCTGGGTTCCCAGCACCCAGGAGGACACCCATAAAGGTCAGAGCCTGCCTCTTTCACAAAGAAAGCTGTGAAGGGGTTAGATCCAGGTCTATGTTCTTTGCTTCACCAGTTCTCCGTGCATCTCACCAGCTCAGTGCTGGGGTACCAGAGGAGTCAGCTACAGCTCCTAAACCAAGACCTTCCTTCTATTTAATGATTTCCCTGCACATTTAGATCGAGGGTGGCTTCCGAGCCAGGGCTTCTTTCTTACAGGTAATTGCTCCCCCCCACACTCAGCTACAACCCTGCAGGGCTTGCGAGAGGCACTGTCCACAAACATGCACATGTAGGTATTGCCCAGGAAACTCTTGCCATAAATATTCCTCTTATTTTCCCTGTCTTTCGTTTCCTGCAGGAGCAGGACTTTCCCGGCACAGCGCTGAGATGTGGCACGCTGCAGGATGCAACTCAGCACGGGGCCTACAGTAAGCAAAGTGATCGAGGCAGATCAACCAAATCAGGTGGCCTGAAGCTGTACCTGGCATGTATTTTGTGGGGGCACAAAGGAGGACATCATTTATATAGTGCAAAACCTGTTAGCACTGATTGCAGGGTAAGAAACCGTGATGGCAAGCTTGACTTTAATTCAGTGCTGCAAGAATGTGTGTAACTCCAGGAAAATTCATTCCCATGCCTGTGTTGTTCATTCCTACGCAATTTTCCAACTGGAATACCCAACCCTTTCAGAAAAAGAGCACGTTTCCTTCCGCATGTGATGTCCCCAACATTTCAGTTTTCAAAACCCTCTTCTTTATGAGCAGGTCTTAAGACGGGAATTCCTGTGCCAGAGAGCGTATTTGGGATGCTCTGATCAAACCTTCTTCTTTTAATAGTTATGAATTTATTAGTCCCTGAGAAGCATCAAAAATAACAGGATCCTGGGCCTGGTTCTTCTGTCATTCCTAAGTGCACAAATTGTTTATATCAGAGAAAATATTGCTAATGCATGTAGATGTAAGTGCAAAAGAATTTATTATTCTCTGCGCACAGTAATACTCTCACACTCCTAGGGATAACCCAGTCCCTTCTTTCCCCACGAACTGTCACCACCATCCTCTCCTTAGGGCTTTTACTGAAAAGCTTTTAACTCAAAACCGAATTCAGAAATGTTTCTTGGATACTGTCACACAGAGGCAGTGCAGAAACCGGAAAAACTGCTTTTGGCCAATTTACAAACACAAACTTGACAATCACACTTATCCACGAAAAGCTCTTCTTTCTGTTTGGCGAGGCTTAAGGCTTGATGAACAATACAACTTGAATCTATTAAATTTTTTTTAATTCCTTTTACGCTCTCCATATTTTTCATCTAACCAGGACAAGCTGCTTTATAGCTGGACGCAAGATTAAAAAGCAATATTATAAAAAGTAAATGCTCGATTTGAAAGCTATGCTGTGAAGGACGTCAGTTTAAAGCCTTTGGGAATTAGCTGTGGGCACAGAGATTTGGGGATATGACTTCTGCCATGGGATGATTAGATCAAACTGCCTGGGTGGGAACGGCAAACAATTGACAATTTGCTCCCTTCTGCTTCTGCTTAGCGGTCTAAGAATAAAAGATCAGCATCGCCACAGACCGCCGTGTGTATTCATCTTTGAAATAGTACACTCTTCATGCCCAAAATTAAATCAACATTGTCTCCTTTTTGTCTTGGGTTCACAGGGTGAAACCCATTCCTAAACTCAAGGATTAACGGATAATTTAAACTGGGGATGCTAATACAAGGGTTTAGGAAGTCATCAGCCCTAAGATGGAGTGCTGCCCAACATCAAAAAGAGAGTAAATACGGGAGATACTATTACAAACATCTAGGTATGTCTCTCCTCCTGCCATGACTCTGATGCTCTCTGCAAGAGGAGCACAGGGAGGGGAGCTCTGCAGCTCAGCTGCGGGGGCCCTTGGGGTGATTCCTGCAGCTCAGCCCAGACCTGGAGGGCTCCTCTGCTGTCCAAGGAGAACTCAAGGTGGCCACGAGTGTGGTCCTCTGCAAGGGCTGGCAGGAACAGCACATCAACCCTGTGCATCCGACAGCGAAACCCCCGGGAAGCCGCAGGGACCCCCATGCCCTGCCGCAGACCGAGCCAATCCGCACCTCCAGCTGGGCAAACCTGCTGGGGACTGGGAAAGGGGAATTTGCTGAGCACCGGGCACTGGGCGTGAGGGAGGGTCTGTGGGAGGTGAGATGTGGAAGCTGAGCCAGACCTTTCTGCCAGAAATTGCCTCAATAAACATGGAGGGATAACAACGCCCTATTTTTATGGGAGCAAACCTGTTTCATCAGCAACATTCTGTTGCAGAAGCCATGCATCTAGCCACACATCCAGTGGTGACTATCCTCGGGTACCTGCTTTTCAGACTTTAAGAAGCAAAATTTCTTTACATTTGAGGGTCTGACCGATGACAGCAGTCATACCACTGAGGAAGGGTCAATTAAGAGACATGACGACTATCCAGCCCCTGGAATTCAAACAAAAAAATCCTGCAGCAACTGGTAGGCTCTGGGAGAGCACTGGTAGCGTGAGCACCAGCTCTAACTCCTGTTTTTCTTGGGCAAAACATCATATTTCATTTTTCTGTATGCTCATGAGAGCTGTCACAAAACTGTAAGCCTTAGAAACCCACACCAATTGCTTACAATGAATCAAGCTTTTATATTTGCTTCTTAACTTTGCAATAAAGAGCTTTTTTTTCACCCCTTCAGAAATATCAGCTGCCAAATTTTTGCAAGAATTCTGAACCCACATTAAAGCCTCCCCCCACCATGCAAAAACTTTTGATAACAAGCATGCTCGCATGGCTCAGTCCAGCCATTCCCTTCTAATTTTTAATTAAAAGGAAGAGATTGAAGAAAAGTGATGGCTCAGGGGAATGAAACAGGGATCTGGCCACAGTCCAAGGCCCAAGTCACAAGTTCAAATCTCCATCTTCGGCCTTGATCCCACGGCTCTTTTGCATACCAACAGAAAACAGATATGCGTTTTTGTTTCCAATTTATAGAAGGAGCTGTCTCAGTTTAGAGTCAAGCACTGTCAGCTTGGTGGAGGATCCAAAGTTATTTTAACTCCTTCCACCCAGTGATTACATTTTTGAAGTCGAGCAGGTTCCTTCTAACCACGTGCAAAGGTTAAGTCTAGTACTGACAACAGTTTTGGGTGGGATTTGATTCACCTCGCCTCGGTGTCATCTCATAGAGAACATACACCTCAGCCCCAAACCTGTTTGTGATGCACCACTAAGTTCACAGGCTCTGGAAGAGGCCAGCAGACACCTTCTTTAGCAGGCTACAAGGGCAGGGGTCATAACACAATCTTGGCATGTCCAGGCCACCCTTTCTCACCCCCACAAACACAGCCTTTGGGGACTCACCGGGACGAAGATTCAAGGCGACCTTCTGAGGCGTGATCTGTGTGACGTCCAGGTGGGTCTGGCCGGAGCCCTTGCTGCTCAGAGGGACGTTCTTCAGCACGTTGATGCTGCTGCTGGGGTTTTCGATGGCTCCGGCACAACCGTTTGCAATCAGGTTCTGCAGGAAGTCGCACCGCGACATGATGGACTTTGTGCTGCCAAACTCCTGGAGGGTGAAGAACGGACAAAAGTGAAGGGGAGGAAGAAACATCAATCCCACAGCAGGAGCTTTGTTTTGACATGCTGGTATCTGTAGCAAACAGGAGATGACAAGGAGAAGCTGGTGTCAATTGTGGTGGCTGTATTCAAAAGCAGCCTGCCCTGAGCCTTGGGCCTGTCAAAGGGATCTACCAGAGAAGAAATCCTGCAAGGGTTTGAAAACTGAATTTGCTCTCAGACCACCACAGTAGAAAGCTAAGCCTGGGTTTTCTCCCCAGCCACAGAAGCAGCAGCAGCACTTGCTCCCAGCCCTGTGAAAGCACAGCAAAGTGTTTGGTTTGCTGCCTGGAAGGCTGGTTGCCATCTCTTGGAGGGGAAAAGGTGAGAAGTTGTTGTTTTTCACACGTGCACCGCCTTGAAGGAGCTTTGCAAAAGAGAGAACAGAGTACAAGGAATTGGCACTGCAGGAAGCAGGACAAACCCACCAACCCAGAGAGTGAAGTCAAGATGTGAAGCTGGAGACTGAGGCTGGGTGGCTCCAGGGACCTGTGCCCTCTTCCCCAGGTGAGATGGGACATGTCCCCACGCAAACACTGCGTGTCCCCTCTCCCTCCCGCCTCCGCACTGCAAGCGTTGGCAGGACACCGTCACATGGAAAAAAAGAAAAGTGACCACATCCAGCGGTCCCTGAAGCGGGGCCCAGCCGGAGGACAGGCTGCCGTGGCAGGGAGTGTCCCAGCACGCATCCCCAGAGCTCCAGCCCTCGCTGTGAGCCCCGTGCGTGGTGCACAATGCAGCCTTGTGCAGGCGGCGCTCGGGAACAGCCGGCCGCACAATGCAGCCTTTTGCAAAGAGCCCATTTGTTAGAATGCCTTTTTTTTTCCAGGGTTTTTTTGTTTTTTTTTTTTTTCCCCCAAAAGGGCCAAAGGGAGCAAATCGCATGCCCAAAACTTGTTGGATTTTCAACAGTCGATTCCTACTTATTTTTGCACTGCAACAATAGAGACAACCGTCTTCTGCTCCGGGGCTGATGGACTGAAATGACATGAAATAATGTAGAGAAGATGTTTGCCGCCACGCCAGCTCCTCCTTCAACTGCACAGCCAAAAACCAGATTGGGCCTGAATAAACTCCACTTTTTGCTGATGCTCCAGTATGGCAGAGGATGGGGGAGACATCAAGGAAGGAGACGTCATCCAACAGATCTCACCTTCACACCCTGCAGGGTGCTCCGGGGGTCCCCCAAGGACAGCCCCGGCTGCGGGGCCCGAGGACACAGACAGAGGCTCTGCTGCATTTTCTCACTACGAGGTCGCAACGCTATTTAAAAAATGTGAGATTTGCATTCCAGCATCCAGCAGCGGGACCCAGCCAAGGAGACGGCACGTCAGATGGATGCAAACACGAATTTCTTGGAATGCGTCGTGTAAACAGATGCACTTCCAGAAAGGAGGACTGGGACTATTTAAATCATCTCCAGCATGACAAAATAAAAATCAGAATCCCTCACAAAACCGAAAACAATGCCCAGCCTTTCGGAGCAGCACGTTTAGGGCAGCCTTGGAGACAAGTTTATCTCGGATGTGGTTTGACTTAAAGTCAGCAAAAAGCCAGGGGGGCCCAGGAGCTCTCCTGGGATGGTCCACCCAGCTGCAGGACACCAGTGGGGAGATGCTCTCCCGCTCTCCCAGTGCCTGGACCGTGGCTCCAGGTGAGCACCTCTGCCAGCTCATTTCTGTTGGCCACCTATGAGAAAGGACACTCTGGTTGTGCAAAAAGCAACACAAACAGCTTCAGGAGTGCAGCCAGGAACCTTTAATTATTCCCCAGGAATTAACACTGGAGAGAAGTATCCACACAGGACGATATTTAGGGCTGCTCGTGTAACTGCAGCCTTTATCAGGCATTTCCAATCCTCGCCGGGGTCTGCTCCAAAGCCTCTTGATGTGAACGGAAAGACTCAACTTCAAAGGGCTTTGAAGGAGGACTTAATTTTCTGGCTGTGGCTAGGGTAGCAGAACAAGAGCCAGGAGGGGTAGGCAGCATGGGGAGAGAAGGATGGCGGCTTCCTCCCTCCAGCTGCTACTCCTTAGCAGTCGAGCTCGTAACACCACGAGAGACAGCTCTGGGTATGGTACTGTTTATATCCATGTTCATCATCCCAGCAAGGGGTGTACACAAAAGCGGCATCCGCACGCCGAGGAGGAGACAGCGCCAGCACATGGGGCGAGGAGCACCCACGTGGGACCTCCGGGAGCTTTTTCGGGGCAGAGCACCCTTGCATGTGCAAACCTGTCTGTTTGCACGACGGTGAGAAACGGTTACCCTTGCAACTGTGTTCTTCTGCAGCCTCCACGACAAAAGCTCTCCAGAGGAAGCCCAGAAGGTCGGGGGAAAGCTCCTGACGGGAGCTGCACAAAGCAGCAGCACCTCTGCACAGGCCCCCCTCGCTTGACCCAGCTATTTTCTCTTAAACTTTCTTCTAAAATGGGCCCACAGGACAAGCTGCAGCTCAGATCAAATCCAGGCCCTCGCTTGTTGGGTGAAATGCTGCATTACCCGGAGGGGAAGAAAATACCCCTATCCTCAGGGGTGCAAATGCCCCGGGGAATGGGTGCAGCTCAGTGCCCAGAGGCTGCAGGACTGGCCCCTGCTTCAATTTCTAACCCAGGCAGGGTGACACCAAGGAGGGGAGTGACGGTGGCAATGTGGCAATGCTGTGGCAACGGCCACAGCACCCTGCAAATACCTCTCATGTGCACCCACAGGTCAAAATCCAAAGCCAAAACTGTGGCTACCGGGTACCATCACAAGCACAACGTTTTCTGCAACAGAGGAAATCAAGGCTGCCGGAGATTAAATAAAAGGAAAAAAGGATGGGAAGTTTTGAGGAGTAAAGGGTACTGCGCAGGTTCAAATAATGCGAAATAAGGCTGAACATGAGCCAGCAGTGTGCCCAGGTGGCCAAAAAGGCCAACAGCATCCTGGCCTGTATCAGGAATAGCGTGGTGAGTAGGACCCGAGAAGTGATTGTCCCCCTGTACTCGGCACTGGTGAGACCCCACCTCGAGTACTGTGTCCAGTTTTGGGCCCCCTACCACAAGAAGGACATTGAGGTGCTGGAGCGGGTCCAGAGAAGGGCAACGAAGCTGGTGAGGGGTCTGGAGAATAAGTTTTACGAGGAGAGGCTGAGGGAGCTGGGGTTGTTCAGTCTGGGGAAGAGGAGACTGAGGGGAGACCTTATCGCTCTCTACAACTACCTGAAAGGAGGCTGTAGAGAGATGGGGGTCGGTCTCTTCTCCCAAGTTACAGATGATAGGACAAGGGGCAATGGCTTCAAGTTACGCCAGGGGAGGTTCAGGTTAGATATTAGGAAATATTTCTTTACTGAAAGGGTTGTCAGACATTGGAATGGGCTGCCCAGGAAAGTGGTTGAGGCACCATCCCTGGAGGTATTCAAGAGAGGAGTTGACATGGTGCTCAGGGATATGGATTAGTGTTGGGTGGTGTTTTGTGTGTGGTTTTTTGTTTGGTTTTTTTGTTGGGTTTGGTGGTTGGTGGTTTTTTTTTTTTTGTTTTTTTTGTGTTTTTTTTTTGTGGTTTTTTTTTTGTTTTTGTTTTTTTTTTGTTTGTTTAATCGGTTGGACTAGATGATCTTAAAAGGTCCCTTCCAACCTAGGTGATTCTGTGATTCTGTGATTCTGTAATTCAGGAGCAGCCAAGCCGAAAGGCAGCTCCACACCAGTTCAGACATGGCATGTTGGCTCAAACCCCAACTCCCCCTGAGCAGAGGACACCTCTCAGGTAGTTAAGCGATTTGGTACGCCCAGAGACCTGCCGACCACCTGCCTGCTTCAGCAGGAAATGCAGCAGGTACCCCACAGCAAGCAGGAACTACCCCAGGCGTTGCTTCGTGCCACAGAGCAGCATCAGTTGGGGAAGATCCCACCTCATCCTCCTTAGTAATGCCGGCTGCTCGCAGCCCGGTGGGCACTTTGAGGCCCGGCCTCTGCGCTACCAAGCTCACAAAAGCAAATGCACAAAAGCAAGTGGACAGAGTGAATGGAGACAACAGTGTGACAATTACATGCTCATCAGTTTGAAAGCTTTGAGACAAATTGCTTGGTTCATGCCACAAAAATGGAGAATAGCACTGACTGTATCTAACTGACTATAACTCCTGACTACACGTCCTGACCATTTTTTGCTTTAATCGATCCAGTTCTGCATTAATTCAGTCTGAACTCTGCTTTCTTTCTCCATTTAAAAGAATTGACATGTTCCCTCTAGGAACACCCTTGATTTTCCTCCCTCATTCTCCAGGCACACGATCCTGAGATGGGAGAGGATGGGGTACAAGCAATCTACTGGAAAACAGAGGGTGCCATCGGGGAAATTTCAGTTCAATTCATCAAAAAGGAAATTTCAGTTTAATTAATCCAATTAATGAGCATCTCTATTTTGCATGTAGGCATATAAATGCACCCACATAGGTAATGCATGGATGAACACACCGCGTACGCACACCTAACGAACAAGAAGAGCCTCTGCATGTTGGTACGCTGCTCCCCAAAGCAGCAAACAATGATAACAGCACCATAATGACATAATTCCACCACCACCACCACCACCATACCACTACTCCCGAATGCTCTTTTGGAGAGCATCTCCTCTGCAACCACTCCAGGTAGGTTTGTCACGAACAGAAACCCCGTCTGTCTCTCACACCTCACCTGGCAGTTCAGAGGACAGTGCTGAAGCCCCCTCCAGAGCTCCCTGCTCTCCCCAGCAAGCCTGACGAGCCCCCATGAGCCTTGGCAGCCTGAGCGCACCACAGAACATCAACTAGCATCCTCCGCTCCCACCCACAAAACCCAGGCTGTGGTAGAGATCACACAACCCCACGGGCCAGCGTGCAGTTTCCAGCCAGAGTCTATCACCAGCAGCGTATCAGCGATTTCTAGTCATTGCCAGCTTCTTCTGGAGCTTGCAGGAGAAGTTGAGGAATTTCCTCAGATTCCAGCACAGACAAAAAAGGTTGCAGCAGTCTCCATCACCCAAGAGTCACATATTTCCCCCAGACAGCCCTGCTTCAAGGCAGGCTCAGGCAACAGTAAAGGCCACACATTCATACCTCCTCTCTTAAGTGCCATTCAAACAGATCATCCCATTTATATCCTGCCTTTCAAGGTATTCTTGCACGAGCCAACATAATTGATGTCGGCTTCCAAATTTCCAACAGCCCAAAGACTTGTGGTTAGCTCAACAGCCCCTGGGGGCTCTGGGGCTGCCGGATACCAGAAGCTGCTATCATCAACTCATCCATCATCACCCTCTTTGATGGGAGCAGAGATGCTGAACACAAGCAGAAGCGAAGAGAGGCTGATTCAAGCCGAGGGGATGTGATGCACCCTCTACTAACAGCTTAGGAGGTGCTAGTTACAAATTTATAGCATGTTGGCTACTCTGGTGTAAGTGTCTATCTATACTCATGCTCTTACCCTCACAATTCAAGGCAATGTAAATACAAGGAACCTTTTCCTACTTGGAAATCCATTGGGATAGGGCTCCTTGTGTCCACAGAATTGCTTTTGTGCACTCCTAACCCCCATGAACACTTGAGACTTTCTGCCCCTTTGTGGTCACGGAGAGCCTGGATCTGGGAGTGCAGAGGGTGACGGAGGAGGATGGAACACTGCAGGAGACTGTGCGAACCACGGTCATCTCTGGGAAACAGCATGGCTTTCCTGCTCGTACCATTCCTCTGCCATAGCTGGGGTGTCCCTCACAGCATCGGCACTGCCAAGCACCCAGGGGGACAAAGAACAAACAGGTATGACAGAATCACCAGGTGATGTTATTCCCCATAGAGAGGAATATTATATATAAGAAGGTATATATACACAGAAAGGTATAATAATATATATAATCTATTTTGTGTATATATATTATATACATGTCTACACTTCCTGTATATATAATACATATATACATATTAGAAAATATATACTTATTTACAGAATTATATATACTTATAGACTTCTATTATATCCTGATGAATTACTAATTGTTGCCTACAAATATGACAACAGCTGGCCCAATTTGCTCCCAAACCTCTTAAGTAAAATGCAAAGAGAGCAGAAAACACACACTAATCAGCTGATTGTGTTCCTACCACAACATAACCAGTATCTGCGGAAACCCCTCCAACATCTTTTGCGCAGGTTTTAAATTGGAAGAGGGGAGATTTAGATTAGATACCAGAAAGAAATTCTTTACTGTGAGGGTGGTGAGACACTGGAACAGGTTGCCCAGGGAAGTTGTGGATGCCCCATCCCTGGAAGTGTTTAAGGCCAGGCTGGATGGGGCTTTGAGCAACCTGCTCTAGTGGAGGTGTCCCTGCCCAAGGCAGGGGGGTTGGAACAAGATGATCTTTAAGGTCCCTTCCAACTCTAACCATTCTATGATTCTATGATCTTAGCCTTGATACTTAAGCAGCAGCAGAACTATAGAATTTCGCTGGCATATAGGCTTACAGGCAACATACTGCTGCGAATGACAGCTAATGGAAATAGAGAAGGAAAACAGACAAAAAGCAATTTAATAAGCAGCAAAGGGAAGGGGAAATAAGGTGGTGAAAGGACTGTGCAAAGAAGGCGGATATTAAGAGTTTATAGTATTACATTAAAACTTTTGAAGTCAAAAATCTCCAGATATCTTTTATAATCCCATTACCTGACCTGATGATCTCAGTTAAAGAGAAATAACTAGAGTTTCCAGCAGTAAATTCTAAAAAAAGAATACAGAATCAGAACAAGAACAAGAACTTGCTAAGTTTTAGCATGCAGCATGTAATGGGACAGCAGCTTTTAAACACGTAGCTCTTGGCACGAAGCACCTTGAAATGTATTTTTAAATAGCCGCTGCAGGCTAAAGGTCAGGAAGTATTACAGCACTTCCCTGTAAACACGCGTCTTCCTACTTGGCCCCTCCAGTCCATTTAGGAGTATTTTTTTTTGGTAACCCTCCTGTTTGCAAGATAAGAGTCGGGCTGCCAGTCCCATGGGCTGCCATACAATTAGCGGTCACAGTGACCACCAGATAAACATTTCCACTGGCAGCATTTTGCAAAAGTTGTGTTATAAGGCCAAAGATTAAAAATAAAATAAATAAATAGTAAAAAAAAAAAAAAAAAAACCACCAACAAAAAAAAGTAAGCTATTGGGCACCCATAGTTTAATAGCTAGCGTTTCTGGATCCAATCTCACCACCGCAGATTAGCTGGCTGGAAGAGGAGCTCTTACAGCTGTTTACAAGATGTCTCAAAAGCAGGATCTATTGCTTTACCCTTTCCCTTCTGCACATTGTTTGCCCTGCTGGCGAAAAACCCATGAAAACTATTACGCTGTCAGATAGCATGGTGTCTGTAGCAGCAGTAGTAGTGGTAGCATTTAGGAGGTTTTCCTTGGAGAGCTGTGGCTGTGCCTACGAGTAACTGAAAACCCAGTGAAAGAGACAGGGAAAGCCAGAGGCCAGGTACCTCCAGAGACACAGATGAGAGCCCGCCTCACCCCATCCTCATCCTCCACCCCGAGGAGCTGCAGCCACCCCGGGCAGAGCCGGCAGGAGGAGGGACAGGAGCAGAAGATGAGGACGAAGGCAGCACCTACATCTTCAGCCCAGCATCACCAGCTACAGCTGGGAGGTGAAGCGTGTGCTCAACCCCACAGCTTGCCTTCCCCAAAACAGGACCAGGACAGCCACACCAGAGGAAAAAGGGTCAGCAGGGAACAGGAGAGCATCACTCCTGGCCGTGTCCATTGAGAGGTTCAAGATCATCCACTGCTCCGGGGTTTCTCACAGCCCAAAGCTGGTTCCTGGCACAGTTGCTGTGCCTACAAGTAGGCAGGGTCCTTCCCTCCATCCTCATTTCTCTCTTAAATATTTAGGACAGATGCAGACAACAGCTATCTATGCATCAGATGTTACCAGGTCTTTCACACACCTTGTTCTCTAAAAATCATAAGCCTACATGATAAGATGTATATTTGATAAGATATATATCTCTATCTATATATATACATACCTCACTCTCTAAAGAGAAGAGCAGTCCTTCGGGAGCAGGGAAAGACATTTGCAATTTCTCACAAACCAAGCAGGCCCTATTAAATTACGGGCGAGCAGCTTCAGCACCAACATGAGGATGCGTTTTCACCCTGAACCGCGCAGTTAAGCTGTGTAACTCATCGCCACAGCACAGTGAGGATGCCAGAAGCATGGGTTGGCTCCCAAAATGACACAACAGATTCAGAAAGGGGAATTATCTTTGTTACAGACAAAGAGCCCACACCAGGCCAGGCCACGCAGCAAGGGACATGTAGCAGGACACCAGCTGGGGGCTTGGGGCTTTTTAGGGAGAGAGCTTTCGAGCAAGGCTCCCTGCAACACAGAGCCCATGCAGGGACCCTGTACCCACCGAAAACAAGAAGGTAATTGAAGGGACAGAAGGAATGAAGGAACAGTGCTGCTCTGTTGAGGATGCACGGGGGCCAGCAGGGTCAGAGACTTATTTCCTACAGTGTCAAAGAGCTGGAGAGAGACACACACCCAAAATATGCTTTGCATGGGAGCCCCCACTGCCCTCACCCACCCTTCTGGCACGGGATGGTGTCAGGAACAGGCAAGGGGGGGAAAATATCTCCCTTCCTGCGTTACAAAAAGCACGGAAGACAAATGAGGTCTGCCCACCTACCTCCTTGGAGCACCAGGCACACTTGGGATGAATGAGGAGACATTCTTCACAGGACGTGGCACTTCCACTGGTGCACAGATTGAGACCTTCAGCAAGACAGAAAAACAAAGAGTTGGGTGGGCTGAGCAGTTACTTCACCCCAAAGCAGTGCTCAGCGGGGTTCTGAGATATTCTTAATGTTAAACACACTGTAAGTTCAAACAGTGGCATGAGCAAAGAATCTCCCAGGAGCTTAAAAGGCTGGAGAAGAAGTAAGCCTCTCTTTACCTGTAAAGAGCTCTTGTTTTCTTTTCCTTCCCCAGGAAAAATGAAAAGGACTGAAACTGCTTTTGTAGGACTGAGAACCACTGAAATTCAACTCTGGTGATTTTTCTTCCGTTTTATTTGGTGGCTTCTGGTTAATCAAAGAGTTCATCTACTCAACTTCCTAATGAAATACTTCCATCACTGCGGACAGAAAGCAACAGCTGTTTGACCAGCCTGAAATATGGCGGTGGCTGTACGAATCCCCTGAGATACCAACTTTTGCACATCTTCTGATTTTTTTCAGCTGAATATATGGAGGTCCTCTCTGCAAAATCTTCATCTTAAAGCAGCCTTGGAAGACACTAGTCTCCCCCTTACACACAGGTGATTTCCACAGTGGACTAAATTACTTTTAACTTGTTACGGGAGTCATTTCCACAGGATATCCAGGTTAAGCCAGGCAGCATGTTTGCACTGGGACGCATCCAAGGCTGGCTGGGGTGGAAGATGCTGCCCCACACCGTGGCCGAGCGCTCTCCCTGCCCATGGCACCGGCAAGGGCTCTGTGCCCACCAAGGCAGCAGCAACCAGGGCAGCGGTGATGCTCATTGCTCCTGGATTGCTAGTGTACTGAGCAAGTTTCACTTGCAAAATCTACGATTTGGGCTTTAGGCTTTAAAAATAAAGTAAAACCACACAAGTTAAGCCGAAGCAAACATCAATGGTATCGGCTGTGAATGCAGCAGCTTGTTTAAGCGTGCCTGTGGCTATGAAAGTGCCCTTCGATACCACCGATGCCCCATCTCCCCCGGGTGCAGCTATTAACTTCTACTGTCAGTAACTGATTAAACAAATCTTCAACTGAGGGTTCAGCACAGAAGCTGCACACTCCAAACGAAATGCTGCAGGCTCAAACTCTCAGTCTGCTAGTTTTTCTATCCCAAACGTCAATAAAAGCATTGTCAGACCTCTATTTTCAGCCAGTTGCATCTGCAGATATTATTGTACCATGCTGCTGCTGGGTATAATCTGCAGATTGGGCAGACTTGCTGATGGTTGCTGAAGAGCCACATGGAGTTTTCTCCTGTCGCAAGAACTTTCTGCCCCAAAAGCTTTGGAAATGGGATTTTTGCTGTATCCCATGTGAATATTTCACTGAAAAATGAAAAGCGGTGGCTGCCTGGGTCGCTCCCATACAGGGCTGGGCTGTGAGCGCAGGAAGCAGTGAATCAAGCTGGACAGCTGGAGGAAAACTTAAGCTAAAAGCAAAAAGGGGATAAGTAGGTCCCGTCAGTAATTCTCAGCCACCGCAGAGGCATGACCGTGTCAGAGCCCTGCACTGACAGGGTTCTGCTGCCCACAAGGTGGTTAACTCTAACCCAGGAGCGCAAAGCCCTGGATTTTCTCTATGGCTCTCATTCAGACAGGCTGCTGGGGCTCATTCATACCAAACAAGAGCCTTCTTAGGGTTGGCTTTTTTTTTTTTTTTTTGCTGGCTGTTACCACATACCCAGCCGTTTCATTCCTTCTTCACATTCGCAAGTTATATTCCAGCTCCTGGACATAGCAAAAGCTCAAAACAAATGTAAAATAAAGTAAAATGTAACTTGTTCAACTGAGTTACAATTTGCGCGGAGATTATCACTTGCATTTCCAAACCCTACAACACAGCTGAAAGTTTTTCCTCAAGAACTGCTGTTCTGGTAGCGGTGCGCTGGGTAATGCAGCAAAAATAATGGGCTTTATAAAGCAAACACTTGTGTTCGTACCCTGGCTCCCCAGCCCTGGCTCCCCCATGGCTTCACTCGCCCGTCTGCATGGAAATAGGATAATATTTACCTCCACTCCTGACCGCTGGATTTTTGAGAGTTTACTTAGTAACGGTAAGATCTGAATGAAAACCAAGGTCTCCTCCTTCCACTAGGTGCCATGACCAAAGCAGCCCACGCTCCTGTGGCCGGCCACAGAGTGACATTCCTCCCGGTGGCAACTTTTGAAGTTTCCAAGTATGCTTTTGTTTCCACTTTGGAGCAAAACCAACCCGTTGCCAGCATTGTTGTGAAAACGGAGCTTTGTTAAGCCCTCTGAATTTGGACTGAAACCTGAGCTTTTGGAGCTGGAGTAAAAACACGCAGGATTTTCCAGATGCGAGCCTTTGCTGTGCTTGATTCAGCTCAGTCTTTCCTGAATCAGGCAAAGGAAGGACCTGAAGATGCTCATGCTAGTCCAGATCCTTCCAGGTGCTGAGGCAAGTCACCAGGTAAGACTGGAAGGAACTCAGTCTGCTCCTTAATTCGGATACGTTTAATGAAACCACACCTAAACTTCAACTAAACTTCTTATAATGGGGAAAATTCCATACAGGATTTAGCTGGGACTACTCCGGAGGAAAATAATCCACCCCACCTGGACCACTGAGCTCCACACCCCACATGTGGTCCTTCACGCTGACTCCTAAATCCTGCGCCTTATTTCATTCTGCAAGCAGTGTCCAGCAGGCATGAAGAGCGCCTCCAAACGGCATCATTGCCTTGGGCTGAGCCACAGGAGAACCCAAAAAAGCAGAGGAAGCCAGGGCATTCCACCAGACAGCTGAGATTTTAAAACATCAAACTACCGATGCAGAGCAAGATAGGAAACTCTCATGAAAAGTACTCAACAAATTTACTCATAAAGATGCTCTGGGCAATCAGACCTCATCTTAAACCTGTTCTGCAAGAAATCCTAGTTTGGGCAGCTCCTCAAACTGAGACGAATGTACTGGCTTGCTTGGGGGGGGGGGGGGGGAAGGTGATGTACTTTATTCTTTACCTGGCTAAGGGTGAAAAAAAAATCATTTTATTCATGCTTGCAATAAGCATTCTAACAGCCTCTTCCGTGAGACGGTGTGCTGCACTATTGAATCATCAGTTCCAAGGATCAGATGAACTAACTAACTAAATAAATAAAAAGCTAAGAAAACCTCTTCAGTGTTTTCGCAGTCGTGTGCCACAGCACTCTGTCAGATGAGCCTCTTGTTAAGACAACTCATTAAAACGTTAAGGACTGAGAGTAAGTACCAGAATGGTGGATTATGGCATTTTGCGGTCTCCTTTCATATAAAAAGTTTTCCGGACTGCTCAGAGGGGAGAGAAAACCCACTTCCAGTACTACTGGAGCAGAGTCACAAACTGTGCCGCCGCCTCCAAGTGCTTTCAGGAGCTGTGAGAGCATCCCCGCTGGGGACGAGGACCGCTCCCCCGGCACAAAGCTTAGGTGGGTGAACGATACACGGTGGGAGTTGGGGAAGGACATAAGGGGAGAGCGTGGAGATGGGTCACTGGCAGAGGGAACGCTTGTGGCTTTACGCCGCCGTTCTTCATCCGATCAATTAATACACGCTGCTCAGGAAACATCCCAGGGAAGCGTGTTTCCCTTAACAGTAGTGGTTATAGCGGGTTCCGATAAAGTATACACATGTAGAGAGAGGTGTATATATAGCAGTTCCGTGCTTTTTAAGGCGAAGGTGTAAAATCCCGCCCCGCCAAGCCCGGGGATGCGGTCCGCCCCCAAAAGCGCTGCTGGAGCGCGGGTCCCCACCGCCCCGCAACCGGGGCCACAGCCGGCGGGGGGGACGCGGGGTGCGGACCGCGGCGAGACTCGGGGACCCCCCGGGGCTGGGGGGGGATGGGCAGAGAGCCCCATACCGGGGCGGGGGGGGGGGGGGGGGGGAGGCAGCCGGGGCAGAGAGCCGCGTCCCGCCGGCACCGGGGCTGGAGGGGGAACGGGCGCAGACACAAAACAGAGCGCAGGGAGACGGGAGCGGGGCTGAGGCAGCCGGAAAGTGGCGGGGAGAGAGGAGGAAAAACCGTAAATCGTAACAAAAGTGGACCGAAGCGGGTTTGGAGGATAATCCGCCTTCCGGGGCGGCGTTTGCAGGGCCCGGAGCGGCGAGGAGCGGAGCGGCCCTTACCTCTGCCGGGCTGCAGCGGGGCGGCCAGGAGGAGGAGGCGGAGGAGGAGGAGCGGGGGGGGCCGGCGGGCGGCGGCGGGGGCCGGCAGCCCCCCTCGGCGGGGCATGGTGCGGGGCGGCCGGGCAGCCCTTCCCGGCCGGGCCCTCCCCGCCGCCTTTTGTGCAGCCGCGGCGGCGGCGGTGGCGGCGGAGGAGGAGGCGGGGGCGGCGCCGCGGAGCTGCCCCGGGGGCGGCGGGAGCCGCCGCTCCGCTCCGCGCTCCCCGGCGGGACGGGGCGGGACGGGACGGGACGGGCGAGCGAGCGTGTGTCGGTGTATCTGTCTGTCTGTCTGTCCGTCCGTCCCGCTCCCGAGGGTGCGCTGCCACCTCCCCGCCCCGCCGCCCAGGGAGGCGGAACCCCGTCCCCCCGCGGGCGCGGAGCGGGCACGGGCTGGCCCACGCACACGCCTGGATGCGTGTGCACAGGGACACACACACACACACACAGAGTCACAGACTCTGCATCTGCACACACGCCCACGTTCCTACACGCAGGCACACATGCGTACGTGCATGCCTGTGTGTGCATGCCCACATCACATGTGGACACGCGTGCACATTTCTTACACGCACACACGTACGCCCACCTGCATACGCTAACATACATGCACACAATCGCACACATGCACGCACACGTGCACACACAGCTTTCACAGACACACACACACAGATGCATGTCGGACTCGATCATCTAAAAGATCCCTTCCAACCCAGATGATTCTATGATTCTATGATATTAGACGGGAACACCCAGACACGTCCATGTACACACAGGCAGACATGCACAGTGTGCACAGACACATGCACACGCGGACACACACGCATACATATAGCTACAGGCACACAAACAATGTGCTCCCTCCTCTCCTGGCTCACAGCACTGATGTCCCCACGGGTCAGTGGCCACCCTTACGTGACATTTTCCTGCTTCAGGGATTTTTCTCTGTGCAAACAAACTGCACCCGACTGTTAAAGGGCTCCCTAGGCAAGGGCACCCAGGCTGCTCTGCCCTGCCTGATGGCTTTTTGGTGCTGCCCACACACCAACTGCCTGCCCCTGGCACAATGGGACATCAACACTTCAGATCGAAAAGAAACAGTGCATTTATGATTGTGTTTGGGTTGCTGGGGAGCTTTCTGTTTTCTTCTGTTTTTAAAAGAAATCGTAAATCAGCCATAGAGCCGATCACTAATTTAAAAGGCAATTTTTAGTAACAGTTAACTACTCAACTAACGGCAGAGACCTTCATGCCACTTTAGCATAATATCTACTAGATCTCACCATTAGATTTTGCTTACAACACACACCCTCAATCCAACACGTTGCATTGTTGTTCTCAGAGAGAAGTGATTAACTGTAACGCCACCTGCCAAAATTTCCCCTTATTTGCACTGATTTCCAGGGCTGCTTCCATAAACCTCGCCAATTTCTGCAGCCTCTCCATAGCCTGGGAGATACCAGGTTTGGGTTTAAAGTGACTATTTGTTGTTTTAGGAAATAACCGCCTACAAAAGTTGTAACATTTTAACTGTCCTGATGCTGCTAAATCAGAGTAACTGCTGGTGTGGCTGTAGGAGCATCACAAGGGTATTGCTTGTAACCAGTGCAAAACCATCAACGAATGCCTCACCAAAACATCTGCTGTGGTAGGAAGGTGGTGCATGGGCCAGGCTCTGACCTACGGGCTGCCCTCGAGCCATTGACTCTGCCTGGGCAAGGGGCAGCATCAGCTCTCCCTCTTACCCCAACAGCCCGACAAGTTGGATCCCACCACCCTTTATTAATAATAAAAATAATACCGACCATGTTGTGCTGATCTGACAATGCAAGACATGATGTGCAGGGACTTCAAAGTGGATTGTTCCTCTGCGGTGTATTTTTTGTATTTCTGTGAAGAGAAAGAAAATGGAATGCAGATCCTACATTTGCATGAGGTGAAATACCTGATATGAGCCTTGGTGCCCAGAGGAGCCTTGTGTAGACCTAGAAGTCCCTTCTCAGATATCCTGGCCATGTCCAAGTACCCCAAGACATAACCACATGTACAAGCATACATAGACAGACTTGTGCGTGAGAGCTTTAATCACCCCGGTCGTAGGAGCAGGGAGACCCTCATCCCTGTGTCCTGCCTTGCCACCCAAGGGACCACTGCAGATGCAAAAGGCCAGGTGGTGAACGAGCAAGAGAAAGGAAAAGCAGGGTCATGGGAGGAGAAAACTACTTGGAGGGAAGTAACCCACCTCGTGAGACTTGACTGTGGCATCTCAAATAGCAGAGAAGAGGATTTGAGGAAGAGGGGGATGACTTTTGGGAGGAATGTATTGCCACGGGACCGGAGCCAGGCAAAGCCAGCCAGGAGCTGACCAGTCACTGGTTATATTTAGCTGGGCTCAGCCGAGGTCGAGTGCCTGCCCTCACTTTCTGTGGGCCCTGTGGCATTGCCACCAGCACCCAGTGCCCGCTGTGCCCAGGCTGATCTCACCCCGCAGCCCCCACAAGAAACCCCCGAGAGAAGGGAGAAGGTCAGGAGCTGCTGCTACACACCTTTTGAGCCATGGGCTGCTGTCAGTGCTCAGCATCTGCTATCAGTCATGCGCCCTTATCATCATATTTTTCAAGCCAAACCCCTGTGAAGGTCCCGCAGATTCACAGGCCATATACCTCTTCCCAGTAGACCACCGCTGACCCACAGACCACAGTGTGGGCCCAGAGCTCTACAGGGAAAGACCCCGCAGTGCTGCAGGGGAGGAAGTGCTGTGGCTTCCCTGACGAGAACGACACTAATACCCTTCTCCGAAGCCAGAGCTGTGCTCTTGCCCCCACATGCAGCAAAAAAGGGGATGCAATTCATGGTAAAGACCAAGCGAGCAGCTGTAACCTCAAGAGGGGGATTTTGCAGTGGTTGAACATGGTTGAACGTGAGGAGTGCACCCACGATGGGGCAGGCAGCTCAGCTCCGGAGCGAGCAGGCAGCCTTGTGTCCCTGAGGTCAGCTGCAGACCAAGAAATGAAGCATCCGCAGAGGCAATGTGTGGCCTGAAATAAGGTCCACAGAGAGGGTGTTGGTATTAATCCTTCCTGTTTACTCATGATGAAGGTGCTGGACCAATGTGTGCTGGCTGCTTTTCTGGTGTCAGCCCTTCATCTTCCTCCTGGGATTCTGCCCCTGAATAAGAGACTGAGAAAGCAAGCTTTTAGTGCCCATGTGTTAACAAGATTATTGAGGACAAAGGGATCATACCAGTAGAAGATGAGTTAGGGGCAGCACCAAAATTTTGGGATGGGAACCCAAAGAAGGGCTCCCCATTCCTGGATAATGTGAAAGGATGACCTGCAATAAAGTTGCTCTTTCCACCACTGCTGCCTGTGTATCTTCTGTCTTGACCATCATCTCTCCTGTCTACAAAACGCCATTCTTGAGGATCACTTAGTCCATGGGACTGAAATCCGTCAGGTTCCTTCAAGTATTTAGGTGCCACAGAGGCCCTTGAACTTGGGTTATGAGTATCATTGCACAGTTCTGCTGAAACAGAGAGAGGAAAACCCCCAGACTGGAAAGACCTGATCTTTGTGCTTGCTTTCTTATCACCTGCATTTTAAAGCTATGGTCAAAGTAGGACATAAACCCAGTGTATCTGACCTAGGCATGCATTTGCAAGTGATGCAATTGTAAGTTAGTTCTTTGGCTCTTTTGTTATCAGTCAAGAAAAGTAAAATGCTTTATCAGAGATACTCTGTGTGTTTTAAAGATAGGTTTTCATTGTCATATCTTCCTCGTGGCAGGAAGGCTGGATAAAAGCATGAGTCATGTCTAGATGTCTGCCATGGCACTGAAGAGGTTCTAGATTTTCAATGATTACTCCTCTTCCTGCACCAGTCCGAGAAAAATGCTGTCCCAGAGATTCAGCCCATGGCCACAGCCTGTTTTGGGGTGACACTCCACCTCTGCCTTAGCATTTCACAAACTATTGCCTTGACCCTGCAGTAAAATCCTAGGACATCTCCGACTTTTTGCCGTTTCTAGATTGTGTGGCATAAGTTTAGAGTTGCTACTTACTAGACAGAAGAGACATCTTCTGACTGGGTATAACTCATTATAGCCTCGTTATTGGATATAACTCATTCAGCCACCATATCTGCAGTAAGTTCAGAAGCCATAGGATGTCAGGCACAGCTCTCTAGTGTGCTGTGAAGATCAGCTAGGACAGCTGAGATTACCCATTTCCAGAAGCCCTAATCAAGCCGGTGATAGCTGGAAGGGGAATCCAGATGCATCCTGGCCTTGGGCACTGCCGACACACAGCAAGTCCTGAATGTCCCTCAGTCCTTTGGTCCAAGCAGCTCTCCATACAACAAACGATGGGCAAAACAGGAACCTAGGTGATGATCAAGCTGGGCTGATTTATGGTTTTAAAAAAAAGAAGTTTTGGAGGGAGCTGGGGTCAAGTTAGGGGGTAGGATCAGGGATATGAAATAAAAGGCAAACTCATTTGAACCTTGGGGACCTCCACTAATTGCAAATAGTTCTTGCATTAGGAAAACACTTTCTCTTCCTTTCCAGTTCCTCACTGTGCTGTTTGCTGCATCCTCCTGGCTGCATTGTAGTACGAAGTGGGAGCTCAGAGGCACACGCTGTGGGCACCATATGGCTTTGCCATCCCCGTGCTGCCTCCCCCCCACAAGCCACCCCACAGGCCTGGCCGCTGGGGTTTTCACTACCATGGAAAGAGTTTGTCTCCTGCTTTTCCCATGGAAGCTACAAAAAAATTCCAAGTCACACAAAATCCATGCCAGTAAGAGGCAACAATTACATGCCAAAAAATGACAGTCATGAATGTCATCCTTTTTAAACAGTATGTGCTATCCTCTGGCTACAGAGGCTGCTCATGTTGTTGCAGCTTGCTATAAAAAAAAGTTATGAAAATATCTGGTTTTACCATCTGAGGACCAACCTCTGTTTACAGCTACTCAAGAGCAATACCACCACTCCTGACCTGCTGAAACAAAGCATTGCAGAGAACAGCACCTAAAGGCATCTTGCTGAGTTTTGTCCTTCTCCTGCATGAAAAAAGGCAGGATTCAGAGTAAATCTCTGTGGAAGTCCATGCCTGGAGCTGCTGGGCTGCAAAGCAAGGGAGGTACACGGGGGCAGATTTTCCTCATGGCCCTAAGCTGCATAAACATGAGTCTTTCAAAGAGTGACAGTGAAGTCAGACGAAACCTGGCAGGTTTTCGTGTTCCTACAGCTCCCAGAGCAGGCTGGGGGTACTTTGCTGCCTGGGCAGCTGTTTTCAGGAGGGGCTTACTGACAGGCTGAACTGAAATGGGTGACTGATGTCTCCATCCATGGGCCACCCCAAAAAATATGCCCTGATCCCCAGAGCAAAGGAGCGTGTCATCAAAGGGACGGGCATAGGGATGCACAAGGCTGTAACACAGGAAGGCGTTAAAAACTAGCAGCTCACTGGAAACCTGCCTGTGGTCTCTGTTAATGGTTAGCCCCGATTAAAATTTGCTCGTTAAAAGGTTTTGCCTTTCGTGTGGATTGTCCTGGAACTGCGAAGAGCCAGCTCCACCTTGTGGCCAGGGGCTCTGCCAAGTCTCAGAGAGGAGGGAGAGGGAGGAGGGTTTGGTAGCCTGAACCTCTGTCCCTACTGCCTTGCATGGTGTAGAAAGAAATATTCTCTCTTCCTGCACCTCTTGCCTCAAATAACTTGGACACATTCTGCTTAGGACTGATGGAGAGCCAGGATCATTTCTGGGTGCATCTAGCAGAGGGTTTCTCATAAAACTAAACTGGAATGGAGAGCCCAAAGAGATTCCCTTCGTACGCGTTCATGTGGGGGAACCATAATTTAATATGATTTAATGTGCCAAGCTAGGCTCGGCTCTGCTCGAATCTCGCAAAATTCCTACTGAATGGAATAAAAACCCGGGTCCCAAGCACCCGGGTGAGCAGAGTGCTCCGGAGGTACAAATGGCTTTCCAAGAAATTCACCCTCAATCTGTGTGGTTTGGGCCTCCTGATGCCCCATGCAGCTTTTTCAAATCTCAGTTGACACTTGGCCATTTAATCCCTATCTGAAATAAATCATTGGGCTCTGGTTTTTTTCCTAATTTTTCTGGCAAACGATTCCTGCCCAGCATGAGCTTGCTGCAGAATCTGTTCACATCAACCTTGGAAGGACAAAACAGTTGAGAAATGATGAAAAGTCTACAAGGAAAGACCTTGCTTTGAAAAGAATAATAATGTACTGTTACACATGTGCAACACAAGCCCTGTTTCATTTATTGGAATGATATATAGGCCATGGTCCACAATTCCTCCTCAGGGACCCGTATTCCCATTAATGTCAGTACAAGTCAGGCACTGAAATACCTGCCTGGACTTGACCCCTGATTCCCACCAATTTAAACATTCCTCTACTTGAGAGGGAATTACGTGCCTTAGCAGTATAATAACCTCTTGAATTTGTTGACTGTCCCAGATATGAAATATTTTTTAACGTTTTTGGCTGATTTACCCCATAAAAGGATCTCTATGCAGAAAGGACTTCAGAGAAAGATTTTTTTCCAAAGTTTCATTTCTGAGGCAGACTTTCTTTCTCCAGCTTTACCCAGATGTGCACAACTAAAGGAGAGGCAGACATTCCCTGGTGTTTAACCAGGCTCATGTCAACAGGCACGGGGAAGGCAGCAATGCCACCGGCAAGGATCTAGGGGAACCATCTCAGGAGGGCTGAGAGCTTTCCCCACCCCACCAAGATGTGACAGACATTACTCTGGGAAGCTGTTAATGTCACTTTAGAAAACTGACTGTCAAAGCAATGACCAGACTGGGAAATTAGCTGGGACAAATGTCTCTCAGGGCGCTACCAAAGCTACTAGTGTTTCAGAACAGGCAAAAAAGGAAGAAAAGGCTCGGTTGCCATTGATGCCCACTGAGAGCAATGTTGGTCCCTCCACAGCCCTCTCTGGAGTTCTGTGCAAAAATTCTTATTCCTCTCAGTTCCCTCTTTACCTTTTCCACCTTATCTGGCCCTGCAAGTCTCCCAGCTGCCCTGGGGAAATCTCTGCTGTGTTTGGACCAGCAGCTGGGCAGATATTTTCTCTCTGCTCCCCTTGATGTTGCCGTAGGGGACACTGCCCAGGGTCTGGGGACATAGAGAAGCAAGTGAAGCACAGCTCCTTGGTAAGCTGTTTTGCTTCCACCAGGAGAGGGAGGGTGGGAGCTGTTGGTCTTGGTTTGCTTTGCATGGAGAGGAACAGACTTTGCTCTCCAGAGGTTGCTCCTTGGAGCTTGTGTGCAAAAGGCAGCACCTTTTGGGCTCAAAAGCAGGAAGCATTTTGCATTTTTTGAGTTATCCACTTGCAAAAAATTCCCCTTGTTTCTTTTATGAGGATATTTATATAAACAGTAAAGAGCTCGGTGTACAACACCTTATCCTGCCTCTCCGTGGTTTATGAGCAATCTGGGCGTAATTAGGGCATACAAGACACACTACGTACACACAGCCCAGGCATCACCTTTCAGCCCGTGCTGCCATTGAATAAAGCATGTCAATGAGTTCAGAAGGTGAGAAATGTCCCCCTGGTCCAGGTTGTCCACCCAGCCCCAGGCTCTGCTCCCAGGGCTGCGACTGGAGGGGCTATCTTGAGGGCCTGGATCCTTTTACAGCCTCTTCCTCCAGCACCCCCACTTTCTCATCCTGTTGTTAGAGGGTACATCCCTGTCATGCATTTGCATCCTTGAATTTGCCTAATCTCTTTTTGAACCTGCAGATAGAGCATCCGCAACTCCCTGTGGCAGCAAGTTCACCACTTGATCTTATCTATTTGACCTTATGCTTCCTGTGACCTCGTTACTTTGCTTACTTACCTCTTTACTCCATGCTACCTTTTCCTTGCAACTGCTCTGGCTCCTCCAGCTGATCCATTGCAGAGTGTGACAGGCGTGGGAAGCTCCCCAGCAGTTTCAGCTGTAAAAAAAGCCACAAAGAAATCCCTGAGCTCCTCTGCTACATCTTCATCATCCCCATCTGCCCCTTTTATACCCTTGTCATCAGCATTTCCACTGATTTTCTAGCTGCCTCTGTGGCTTTGATATATTTGAAAAGCCTTTTATCAGCAGTTAGAGCATCCTTTGCAAGGCAATTTATGGATTCATATTTTTAGCCCTACTTATTTCCTGTTTAATTGTGAGCTAACATGTTTTATATCTTTCCCTGTTCTTAGCCCACTTTGGGATTTTTGGGTTGGGTATTTTTTTGACTAGTTGCTGCAAAAACCAGTATCTTCAGCTCACACCCCCCAAAACCTTGGAGAAGTCAATTTAATCCTCCTGGGAACCCTTAACAAGAAAAGCTGCTCTATCCACAAAGACCAGACACCAGGCTTTGAAACAGGGAGCATTACTGGGCTAAAAAAAAACATAAGGGTGAAGGACGGGAAAATGGGAAAAAATAGCAATTGATGACTTGGCAGTTGCCAAACTTGGTAAATGACAGTCCTCCTCTCACAGGGGTGGCAGATGAACGAGGCAGCGCTAGTCTTGCCTTTCTGTGGTTTGTGGCCCTGGGCTCATGAACCCCAAATTTCAAGCAGGATCCTCCACCCCCGGGTTGTGCCAGGGTCCAGTCACCCTTCTGAGCCTGGGATGAAGCCAAGGTGGTCTCCCCAAAACTGGCTAGGGACAGTGATGTTCACTGTGGCATCTGCCTGAATCCCTTCAGCCCTTGCCTGAGTTCCCCTAAAAGCTCTCGGTACCAGGGGTTTCTGCTGGAGAAGCCGCTCCTAGTGAAGAAAGGAACACTTCTCGCTAGAGGAGGGGCTCCTTTTCCCTCACCCCTGTTCTTTCTGTTGGAAGAGGTGCTATCATTCATCTTGAAAACAAGCCATCAAAGTCAAAGGAAGTACACAAGAAGTAAAAAGTCAAGCCCTTGGGTCTGCAGTGGTGTCTTACCTTCATCGTTCCCTCTTACTTGTGTATGCCTCCAGCCTGGCGCGTCACATGCAGAATCTATGTAAAAACAGTCTCATAAAGGAAATAAGGAGTGATTTTCACCAGCGGGTAACCAGAAAAATGCAAAATGCTTTCTGCCTTTAGGTCTGAAAGGCGCTGCCTTTCACATGCATGCTTGGATGCTGGGCTTTGCTGGAGAGTGTTTGGATGCAGGGTTTTACGTCTCATTTTCAAGGCTGGTTTCAGGCATAAGCAGTGCAAACAGCACGAGGTCCATCAGGCCTGATTAAGCCCATCCTTACCCCACTGTCTCATCATGTTACTGTGGCACAGCTCCTCTAAGGCAGCTGCCCAGACCCAGGCTCTTATCCCGCAGCCATCCACATCACTGTACCCCTCCCCTACCACCCACACCGCTTGAATATAGAATCATAAAATCAGAATTGTCTGGGTTGGAAGGGACCTTTCAGATCATCGAGTCCAACCATCAACTTAACAGTGACAAAAACCACCACTAAACCACGTCCATCAGCACCACATCTACCTGTCTTTTAAATACCTTCAGGGATGGTGATTCCACCACTTCCATAGGCAGCCTGTTCCAATGTTTGGTAACCCTTTCGGTGTAGAAATTTTTCATAATATCCATCCTAAACCTCCCCTGGTGCAACTTGAGGCTGTTTCCTCTTGTCTTATCACCTGTTACTTGGGAGAAGAGACCAACCCCCGCCTCTCTACACCCTCCTTTCAGGTAGTTGTAGAGAGCGATAAGGTCTCCCCTCAGCCTCCTTTTCTCCAGGTGGAACAACCCCAGCTCCCTCAGCCCCTCCTCATAAGACTTGTTCTCCAGACCCCTCACCAGCTTTGTTGCCCTTCTCTGGACTCGCTCCAGAATCTCTGTCTTTCCTGTAGCAAGGGGCCCAAAACTGGGCACAGTACTCGAGGTGATGCCTTATCAGTGCTGAGTACAGGGGGGACGATCGCTTCCCTAGTCCTACTCACCGCACTAAATGATAAATGTGCGCAGGTGTATCCACATAAGTGAAGAACAGCACGTGACTTTAGCAATCCCAACGCCTCCGTGTGAGTATGTGTTATAACCATGCAAACCTCTGCCCCAACTCCTTTAGTGCTACTGAGTACACCCTGTGCAGATGTGCCAAGCAATTACCGTATCCGGTGTAATTTTTGGTCTAGGATAAAAGTAGGTGGCAGGCTTGAGTGCCACCACCTTCCCACATCCTCTGCATGTCTCTCGTGCCTGCAGGACACCCTGTATCTCCGGGGAGCAGATGGACAGGAGATCCCAGGATGCGAGAGGGGTTGTGGCAGTTCCCTGAAGCCTCTGGCCCTGCCTGCAGGCATGTCCTGTCTCACACCGATGGGTGAGGGCCGCACTCGACTCCCTTTCCTTTGCCCAACCGGATTTTGAAGGATGGGCAGCTGAAACAAAACGTGAGCCAAGCAGTGGCAGCAGCCATAAAACACCACAAAAAGCTATTTTCCATGATCATATTTCCCAGCAGAATCAATCACACATTGCTAATAGCTAAAGAGAAGTGAAATATCTGAGAGTTTGCCATTTAGGTACAGAATTCCAGTGCAGATAAAATAGCCGCAGCAGCCTTTGAAATGCTAAAGAGTAGTAGGCTTACAGGAGAATCTGATAGCCCCTCCCCAGCACAGGCTAAATGAGAACTGGTTGCAGTTTCAGAAATTAGCTTTTAACTAGAGCAATGAAAATTCCTCTGTAGCTAAATGACGCAAACACCTGGGTATTTTTGCATCTTTTATTATCAATGTCTAGATATCACATCCTCAATAAAGTTTTACTGCATTAAAGTTTCACTTATTGTTGAGTTTTCAGCTGTATTTCCAACCTCTATTGCTTTGAGAAAGAATAAGAGATAACGCTTAAAAGCCTTTTCATGTGCCTCTGGAGCAGGCTCCTGTTACAGGTATTTTGAGGATCCTCTGCACTAAGCTGAGGGAACCAGGCAACTTACGTCAATGAAAGACCACGACGTACGGGCTGTTATTCTTGATATAGAGAAATCTTTTTATTAGACTCCACGTTTCAGCCTGCCACACGAAGAAGGGGAGGAGGGGGTATCCAAGCAGAAACAGCCGGCTGAGTGAAGACGTCTATGCTGAGCTTCCTGACTTTTTGCCATTAGTTCTGCCTGTATCTCACCCATTTTTCAGTGTCCCACCCCATGCAAACGCCCCAGATTGTTTTGCTGGCAGCAGAACCTTTTCCTGCTGATGAAAAATCAGGAAATAGAGGCAAAGGAAAGGACTTAGCAGAGGGATTAGAAGCAGGGAGCATCTTCTTCACCAGGGCAATGGTGGGGACACACAGGGCTCAAAGAAAAACAAAGGTATGGGGGACCATCCATTAATGAAACTGTTGGGGAAGAGAGGTGGTCCCCCTTGTAGGGCCTTTCGAGCTGGAGGAATCATAGACTCATAGAATAGTTTGGGTTGGAAAGGACCTTAAAGATCACCAAGTTCCAACCCCCCTCCCATGCGCAGGGACACCTCCCACTAGATCAGGTTGCTCAAAGGCCCATCCAGCCTGGCCTTGAACACTTCCAGGGATGAGGCATCCACAACTTCTCTGGGCAAAAGGAAGGACAGAAGGACAGGGCCTCTCTGCCTCTTGTGCTAAGGGCAGCTGCCACGTCTTGCTTCGCTCCTCGTGAGGAATTTCCCTCTCAGAGGGAAAGTCAAGAAACTAAGACCAAATCTCTACCATTCTTCGAATAAGGTATCATGAGTAGCTACATCCAGCTAGCCCTGCTCACATAAAGGTCACCTTGTTCATCTTGAAATGCATGCAGCCAGTGGAGGGTGACTAAGGCCACCAGAACCTGGCCTCCTACAGGCACCTGCCAATGATAGCCATGTGACAGCAGCAAAGGGGACAAATACAAGAAAGAAACAGTGAAAACCCAGGAAAACAACAGAGAGGAAATTGCACCTTTTCTCTCCAGGCTACTTCTGAACTACTGTTCATTGCAGGCAGTTCAGAGAAAACAGGTTCTATCTTCTTTTGATAGAGAAGACACATGAGAAAGATCAGGACAGTTTAGTTCCCAGTTTTCTGCTTCATAACTGGCAAGTGGGAGCTGGTCCTGATCACCGAGAGCATTGGAACAACCTGTCTGCACGCACATCCTGGTAACCTCTACAGCCACATGCAGTCTTCTCTGCCACTGGCCCCTAACTTGTCTTTTAAGCTAAAAGACATTATTTTTTTAGCAGTGTGACATTAACAGACCCATATGCACGAAGTTGCCATCACAGACAGAAGCTTGTCCAGCATTTTCAAAGGTGACACAGCGGCACTAACTACCTGTTCCCACCAAAAGCAATCATAGGAAACTGGTGCCAACTTACAACAATAAACATTTGAGCTTCGTTAAGCTTAATAATATTTCTGATAGGAACCTGTGAGTGAAAGCTGGGTGCTGATGCAACCAGTCTGTGCACACTTGTGTCTGAACTCTGCACAAGTTTTAACATGAAATAGTCTCTGGAGTTGTAAAAAAACCACTTACACCATGTGGCAGCAACATAAGAAAGCCTTGGTACTGAGAAACAATCATGTTTAATAGGAAAAGTTAATCTGCGTATATAAAAACCAAATCACAAAATATATCATAGAGTTAAATGATGCTTTAAATGAACTTAACTTATAAATATATTAACATATTTATGCATATATATATTTTACATATACAAGGAAATGTTAATGCTAGTCAATAGATAATGCACACTCGGTAAAGGACAGTAAACTGTGGATTCTTTTACAGACAGATTTATTGAGTATATGTAAAAAATGAAAAAAAAGACCCTCAAACTTAAGATCATTCAATCAACATAAAGAGTGCAAGAGAAAAAACCATGTTAACACTTGCTACAGGAGCTGAGAATGTATAATCAATGTTGTAGTGCAAGATGGAGAATAGTGTTTGTTTGATGATGCGTTTCTTGATGTTGTATTGGGAAGAAAGGTCAGATGAGTGCCATTGTCTCACGCAATGCATGTTAGCCGAGATCTGAATGCTTTCAATGCTTTCAGATAGAAAACATTGCGGGGGGTTGAGGAGGGAAAAGAGGCTGCATCTGATACAGTAAAGACGAAGAGGAACAGGTTAGGTTCTCATGAAGAACTGTTTTGATCTGCCCAAAGCCATGCAGGTCGCCCGTAGCTGAAATGGAGTGAGCACAAGTACAGACAAAGCTCTGGGTGCTGACATTTTTCAGCATCACACATATAGGCTGGACCATCTTCCAGAATAACTTAAAAACAGCGGGGTTAAAATCCTGGTATCATCTTGTCTACATTCACTCACTTGCCAATGTACCAGCCTCCTGAAAGAAGTCTAATGTTTATTGAAGCCCATTACTTCTTCTAAGAAGTCCTCTTCTCCCTACCTTCTGCTTCATGTTCCCCTTATTTCAGAGAGTTGTCCATGAGCTCTTTCAAGCAGGCGCCTTCCTTCAGAAAATCTTCAGAGAATATGGGGTTATGGACTTTGGTGTCTCTTCTGCTGAAGTGACTGCATTGGTGAGAAGCTGTGAAAATGTTTGATCTGACCCATTGTTGCGATGATCATCCATCCTTCTATGGCTTCAGTCTCTTAGTATCTGCTTTGCATCCTAAAGCCCCCAGGCTCCCTTGATATGTCATACTACAGAGAATTTGGACAAGAAAAGAAAAGAAGAGAAGAAGTAAAGAGTAGCTCTGGGTCAGAAAGCTTCTTTCTCAGTTCAGCATGTAGCACGCTGCACATGATAGCCCTTTCACCAGCCCTCAAGGAAAACAAAACAGGCAGATTTTTCATGAGTGAAAAGCTGAATTTTTTAGAAAGTTAGAAATGCCAAAATCCATGTGAATCTGATCAATCAACTAACTAAATAGATGGTTTTCTTCTCTTAATTGGTAGCTTTTTAAAAGTGGGTGTTTTTTTAAAACATCAGGTTTCTGTGTTGCTTCTATCACGGTTTAGGCCTCAATTCTGCAAAACACGTAAATGTATTGCTGTTAAACAGATTTTTCTTCACTAAACAGGAGTGGTTTCTTGCACTGCAGAGCTTGCACCAGAATGTCATTTAAAGGAGATTCGAATGGACAATGTGCTTCCTATTTACTCGCTGCATGCAGAACCCCACAAATCAATCATATCACAGTGCAGCACTTCTCAAGTCCCTGCTCCCTCTGCAGCTCCCTTGCTAGAGCTCAAGGATAAAACAGGCAGTTTTTTTCAGAACACACCTTCCAGCTAACGACACTCCTCCGCTGAATAGGCTCCGCTGGGCTATAGCAATGCAAAATCTGTACTAGCCTTTTCATGGCACTTTACCCTTTTGCAATGCAGAGGGCTCAAATGCATCCCTCCTGTGACTCAAGGATAACTACTGGGGCTTTAGAAAGGTCTTCAGAAGATGAGTGCTGATCTCTGTATTAAGGGAAGTTTTTTCAACTGCAGCTACAATTGTTTGGTTGACATTATACCACTTTGGTCTTCTAGATCAAGAGATGATGGACAGAGTGGAGTTCAGGTTCCAACAATGTCTGTAGCCCACAACACTACAGTTCAGGAACACAATTCCTGTAGGCCCGTGTGAAACACTTACCGTATCAGCATAATCCGTCTCTGGAAAATGACCTCTATTTGCAGAACGCATCTCGTGTGCATCATTTGGCTGATAACCTCGGTTCGCATGGCCAGAAGTGGTCTGGACTCTGGGGAACATTGTGTTCTGTCTATCATCAGAGGCATTTGGGTTGGAATATCCTGACTTTATCAGGCTCCTCTTCTCTGGATCTTGTTTACGTTTGGCTCTTTAGAGGAAATGAAAGAACAAAGGAGGTTTTAAAAGAACTTTTAGTGTGCCTTACTTATCGAGTAAGTCAAATTTATTGAGTTGTCCACTCCCATCTTATTGTGAATGCTCAGTCCCGTTCTGAAACATGCAATAGATTTTTCTAGCATACCTGTTGCAAAACCCTTGTTACCAACGACAGAGTACAAAGTTTGGCATCTCTTATCACAGGTGGGGCTAAACTGCTAGGAGAGACAGAAGGGGACTTTGGCCTCTTTCAACTAGTTCCTACATGAAGGAGTTTCCTTCACCACCACTAGCTCTAACTGACTATTCAGAGGAAGAAATGAGGCATTCATTATGCCCAGTTAAGAAAAGTTGCCCTCGTGCCTGCAGCCAAAGCTGGACATTCAAATGATGCATTTGAATTGTCTGTGACCACAAGTCCATGCATTGCACACACACTCGGCACCAGCTTGTGCATCCGCTGCTGAGCTACATCCGCTATGGGCAGTCTTGTGGGCACGTTCACCTGGACCCACTGAGAGCAAAGGCAGAGGAGCTGCTTGGGTGCTTTATATTTACTGTGTGGAGAGAAGTGAGGAGGTGCAACTGCAATTGGAAATGTGCCAGTACACCAGGAATAGCAAGTTTTAAAAAGATGTTTGGCTGGAAATGCAACCTGTATTGAGCTGAAAGTGGCAGCACTTGAGCTGAAGTGCTAGCAGAGAACCCTGCAGAGGGCCTGAATTTGGGCCACACAGTCTTCTGATATCAGCATCCTTCTTCAGTCTCATCCAGATGCCATATCAGTACTGGCCAGGGCAGGATTAAGATTGTATTGTATTGTAGGTCAGGTATGTATTTTCAAGACTTGGCTGAAGCTTTCATAGTCAAATTCACAGCAAGAGAATAAATACTTCTGGGAAGAGCACACAGGCAAAACCAAATTCTAATGGCTAAATGACTTAAATTAACTTGTCTGCCTAACTAGGCATGCAACAACATTTGCAGCCCTGCCCCTCCCTGAATTTCTGTTTAGTTCTCTACAAACATGCAGCAGTGCAGCTTCTATTCAACTACAAGAAATACTCTTACCTTACTGAAACAACAGACACTGCTATCACTAAACTCAGGATAATGGCTCCAAGCACTGTACCCACTATTATAAGTATGAGTTCACTATCTGAAAAAAAGAAACAAAAAAACCACAAACAAAACAAACAAGAAACATCAATTGAAAACTCACAGTAAATATTGAAAACCAAGTTCTGTCCCTGTCCTCTTACTATTAAAGACAGAAAGAAAGAAAAAGAGAAAGAAGGGAGGGAGGGAAGAATGAGCCAATCTCCAAAACTTTTAGGCAAAACCAGAAGCAAACCGTTGAAGATCTCATAGCTTCAGACACAGGTATGTTAAATATGTGCAAGTTTAAGAATGCAGCAGTGTGAGACTCGAAAGGGCCATGTGAGGATATACCTCTTTCTTAAATAAAGCCAAAGGAGTTGTAAGAAGTGAAGAACCATGAATGGTTTTCAACTTGCCTTTGACTGTATTAGATGTTCTGAGTTTAGGCACATGCAAACACTAGAAGGCATAAAGAATGTTCTCTCCTAATCTATATGAAGGTGGAAACTAGAGAAAGTGCAGCAAATAGCTGCCAAACTGACTCAGAAAAGGAAAAAAACTTTAGAAGGCCTGTCTGGTTAGCTTGTCCAGGTGATTACAGTTATGGCATAACAGTCGGGGCCATCATCTCTTCACCAGTATAGAGTACTAGATACTATGCAGTGCTTGGAAGGTAAAGTACAAACAAGAACCAGTGGTTGGATATTAAAGCAGAAACATTTCAAATGAGAGCAAATCCACTGACATTTTAATAGAGGGAGTCATTAATTACAGGAGAAACTATCCATTAGTGGTACTGAGTTCAGCATTGCATGTCTTTAGATGAGGACTAAATGCTTTTCTGTCAAACAACCTGTGTTTGACTGGAAACTACTGGGCTTAATGCAGAGGTCATTAGAGGAAATACTACTGTCTGTCAGAACATGAGTTTCAAGAAGGATTTTTCCTTCCAGGCAGCAATGGAATTTCACTCCTTTTTTCTAACACTTTCCTGGTATCAATAGAGGATGGTGGCACCCCTAAAGGTTCCTACTTGTTATCTCATGCAGACTAAACATTAGCAGGTATTTTTTCACGCTACAATTTAAAACCAGAAATTATTATACTTACTGTTATTGCAGTTGTCCCCAGAGTAGCCCACTGGACACCTATGTGAGAGAAAAAAGGAAGGAAGGAAGGAAGGAAGGAAGGAAGGAAGGAAGGAAGGAAGGAAGGAAGGAAGGAAGGAAGGAAGGAAGGAAGGAAGGAAGGAAGGGAGGGAAATGAGTGACATTAAGTAGATGATCACAAAACAATAGTATATTTCCACCTTTTATCAGCAATTTCTCCACAAGGTGTGTTCATTACAGGTTTCCTCCTCAATGCTATCTTAATATTGAATTCTTTATTTTCATTGTTAGAATAAAACAATCTGAGATTTTTAGAATAATTGGTGAGCTGGACACTCACAGTTTCAGGTTCTCAGCCTGAAAAATGTTAAAATGACCTTATTTCTCCAAAGAACTAAGCCCTACACCTCTGAGCCACTTAGAATCACTATCCACTGTCTTTATCAAAAGCCTCAACATCAGGTCTATAAGGACTGGCAGCTCTTTATCTTCCTCCCATATTAGTTTCTTATATTTAAAATATATCAACTTTCTGGTAAGAAGCGTTCAGTGTGTATCAGCAATAACTACAAAAAAGAGTTGACTTAATGGATATGGGGAGTAAGGTTCCTTTGCTTATCCACAGGAGCAGAGCACAACCAGTCACTTTCTCAGCTTCAGCAGCAAACACCACTGCTCTCTTCTGATCCTGAGCTGGCAGAAATACCCACAGAGGGAAAACCAAGATGAAATAGCATAGGTCTGAAAGTTAGCAGGAGACAAAGTCCCCACTGATTTCAGTGGAAAATTTTCAGGGATTGGAGGCAAGTCTTGCTCTGATGCTTGCTACTTACTAAATGCTTCAGGATACTAGTTCTCATGGCTCAATTACTTTGAGGGAATAGTTTATGTATATGTGGGCAACTGACAAGACAAGTGTGAATTAGTTTATCCTCTTCACTGACTCACAGATGATCTTGGATCTCCTTGACTTTCCTCTGAGGTATTATGAGTGCACACCACTATCTAATGCCAAGCAGTTGAAATACCATAACCACCTTGGGCACCTCTCTGATTCCCACAGCTGCAGGCTGTTCTAGATTGAGGGTGTTAGATGTTCTTCTCCCCTATCTTTGCCTAGAACACAGGAACACAAGAAAAAGCTGAGTACTCACTGTACACATTTTCCATCCTTTTTTTCAAAGTTAGGCTTGCATTTGCATTGTGGAACCCCATTTTCTTTTTCACAGTACTCATTTGTTTCGTCAGAACAGGTTTTTCTGCAATCTGTATTTTCAGAGGGAAAAAATACAGAGTGAACTGAAGATAGCCCCAAAAAAATCCACATTGGAGAAAATTCTGCCTCCTCTTTTTTTTTTTTTTATTGCACTGTAAACATACACAACTTTGTTGTGCTTCAAAGCACCAGAACGGCTTCTTTAGGGCTATTCCTACATAGAACAGAAACTCAAATAGAAAAGCACAAAATTAAAGTAAACAGTCTTTGTTTAAACCATCTAGCTTCATCAGAATGGAAATTTGGCTAGGCTGCATCTTACATAGGCAAGCAATGACCTGCAGTTTGATTTCACAGCAGATTATTTGTATTGTAACTGATCTAAAACTGGATCAGATTTCGACAGGTTAAGGGCCACAAAGGTCTACACTGGATCACATCTCACTGGCCTTTATTATAGCCAGCTTTCATGATTTTATCATGAGCGTTTGCAATATTTGTTGCTTTTCTAAAATTTTGTATCTTAGACTTTTTTTCCTGTAGTGTGAAAATTTTAGTTTTCAGAAGAAGAAAATAAGGTACATCTCAGGGTTGGGGAGGGTGGCTAAAAATATAAACAGAGTACTCATTAAAAGATTCAAAAACAACATGAAATAAACCCCCAACAACTAACAGATCCTAAAAAACACATAAATCATTCTTCTCACAAAAACCTGTCTAAACACGGGTAATGCAACCCTAGAACTACCAAAACGGGACAGAGCTTTAACAGATTGTTGTGCATCATGAGACTTCCTGTTCTGTCAGTGTCCCCATAGCTGCCTCCAGCAGCATTCCCAAAATATGCCCTGGCAGAAATGGCTGTGAATATAGGATTCAATTTGTTCCATCCTTTACCTATTTAGGTTTCAATCCTTACCAAGAGTTTAACAGTGCATTTAGAGAGTTGCTTATTCACTGGTTTCAGTGATAATTTTCTCAAGTTTTAGTAGTTTATTCCACTGGAATAGAGCTATGGATGTGTTTAAAGTGAAACATGAGAATGTGTTTCCACAGCTTTCTTAATAAGACACACATTCCCTGATTTTTAGAGGTTGGCACATTTGCGAAGTGCCCTTTTCAAAAAGGGACTGAGACAGGGAATAACCAGGTTGGCCTTTCAGGGATAGATAAAGTAACAAGATTCTTACCTGAACAAGAACGAATATCCCATGGAGTTTTTGAGAAATTATCTTTGCATTCACATGTAGGAAACATTTTTTCTTGGCAGTCTGTTGTTTCAGTATCACAATTATAAGCATCACAATAGGTTGCAGCTTTAAAAGAGAAAGGGGAAGCGAACTGAGTACTAATAATATAATTTCATAGAAAGCAGTGCACTTGCTCAGTAAATCATAAACCAATGATCTAGCAATTAAAAAAAAAACTTGTGAGTCCTTCTTCTGGGGCATCAATACTGCAGGCATTTGGACCAGCCCTTTCTTTTCCCTTTCTTTTTACCAGTTAAGGTTCTGTTTCCATCCTACCTTCTGATCTTCTGTTTCTCAGCCTCTTACAACTGTCTCCAAACCTTCTTGCCCCAAAGTCCATGAAGAGAGAAATTCTACCCATAAGTTCATATTCTGAAACACTGACTTTCTGACTCACCTTAAAAAAAAACTATAAGAAAAACCCCAGCACGATTCCCTTAGTTTTTTCTACAACTGAACTGTGAGGCACAGATCCTATACAGTTCTACATAGATATAAATGTTTATGAGCATGCAGGTCATTTCACAAGCAATATTAGTATGCTGTTTGCCCAGCATGTTGCTCGTGAGCTCATGAGAGCCATGTCCCAGTGGTGATGATGCATTACAAAGCTCAGTGGGTGGCATGCAATGGAGGGATGTGATCACACTGGTGCTTTGTGAGCTCTCAGGTTTTCTTCTATTTTCCCCTCACGTTTAAGTATAGCATGCAGGAAATGTCCTGATTGAGGTGGATACAGTCACCTACAGAGACCAAACTCAGGCCATAAGCCATGAAATGGACTCCTTTAATTATAAGCTACACCTTTTGTGAAAGTTGATTTCAAAATAGCAGCATATTACAAAAAAAAAAAAAAAAAAAATAGAAAAAATATAGGAAAAAACACCCATATTTTATTCACAAAATCATTCTCCAAGTATTACAGTCTTAGTAACACAAGACTTTGCTCATTTAGACCAATGAGTAACTTAGCTCAGTAGCTAAGCAGTGAGGCCGCATTTCAATTACCATGGTTAATTATGGAAGAAGAAGTCTAAAGAGAGTTTCAACCTATTTTGCCAGTAAAATACTGGCTTATTCTCAGAAGCACAATATAAGTCTGTATATATTTTGTCCTGATTTTCCAGCCACTTAACACTCAGCAGGTTAAAATCAACATGCCATTGCTTACTTGGAAATAAGAATTTTCCTTCTCTCCTTTACACAGGAAGTACAAAGCCTTAATAAGACAAAAAAGCCTAGTGCTGAATGATTGAGTCTTCAAAATTATCCAAGATTGAACATTCAGCTCCTTAAAATCAATAAGGTTTATGCTCTGATGGGCTTTGCTGCACACAGAAATGTTCTAACCAGTTTTGAAGATAGGAACTTCTGTTTCTGCTGATTATTTACTTCCAGAGTAAGGAATTACATACCGCTGTACCCAGAGACATCAGGTGAATTTTCTGATGCACTTTTTATTGCGGAATTAATTTTCTCATTATCTACATCTGAGTTCTGCGTAAACAGGTTTATCACTGTTACATTTGTTGAAGGAGAAGCTCTGACTTTTTCTGGATATCTGAAAAGTACAGATAGAGTCATTTTAAAGTCTCGTATAATCCATATGGATAGCAAGCTAGATGCAAAGCCAAAATAAGATTTCTGCCAAACCTCCCTCTCTCCCCTAGCTCCTTTCATCCCACGATGTAGGTAGCTGCTAAGACACCTGAAAATGAGTTCACATTCTTGCTTAGGAACCCATCTTTCCAGCAGATCCAGATGTAAATAGGTAGCTGGTATGTAAAGGCTGTTGGATTTAATGCTAACAACATCACTCCTTTATGTGCTGTTGGCACACAACTGATCTTTTTTTACTGGGCTAATCTCAAGCTAGCTGTAGTGTGGAAGAACTCATCTGTTAGACCCTAACCTTTACATGCTCAGATCAGCCTGTGGTGTCATCCAGGCATGACACAGAGAATCCATCCTGAAGCGTGGTGAGGATAATTCAGGGTATGACCGCAGTGAATTCAGAAGGGTCTGTTTGCAATCTAGAGTTATCTATGCTAACTGCATGCTAGCTGCGTTGGGTTCACCCAGACAGCAACCTCCTTGGGGTGTGAGGTGGAGAAATTTGTTCTTCAGCTGAACTTCGTGCTGCTGGGATATGCACACAAACACCTTTAAGTGGTAGATTGCTGTAGCTCCTTAAAATGTTACTGTGCCCCACGTTTGTCACAACCACTCTGCTGGAAGTTACTGCCCTCACAACCCTGCTAGAACAACAGTCTGCTTAACTGCTTAATCCATGGGGTTTGCTGAAAGGGTTTACACTGCTGTGTGTGATAGCATGACAGGGCCAGAAACCTTCAAAATACAAAAAGAATGGCCTCATTTAACCGGAGGTGTACTGAACGGAACCCATCCCATATCCTTTCTTGAACTGAGTACTCCATGGGAACCAGATTTAAATGGGGTGGTGTGGGAAGCATGCACTGTGCAAAAACCAAACTGGCAGACTTACTGAATTTTCACGATGACTGTCTGTTCAAAATCTGTTAAACTGGTGAAGGCATCCTTAAACTGTAAAACATAAATGAATTTGAGTTAAAGGCAAGCAGAAACATAGACCAAAATCACAGGAAGTGCTGAGTATTCAGCTGTAGTTTTAGTCCAAAACACACTACTATAGGGACAAATAAAGCAAGCGGATCAGTCACATCCACCGTGCAAGGTATTGCGGAAGAGGAGTGGTGGGGTGGTGCTGTAGAACAGGAAATATAGGAAAGCAGTGGAGGTACGAAGAGACATGAGCTGAATGAATGTCAGGCAGTGTGTTAGGGTTGACTACAGCCAGCTGGAGAGCTACAGATAATCTCTTGCAGACCCATCGCTTAAAAGGGTGTCTCTGTGGTACCAACCTGTGTACAAGTAGAGGGAAGAGCGAGAAGTAGGCATCCTTACAGATGCCATGTGTCCCTAACATGCAGTGAAGTGGGATCGTCAGGGGTTGATTTTGTGGGGAAAATCACAGCACTGAGGAAGGCACTGGAAGTTGGACGAGGTCAGCAGAAAAGTCACTGCTCTCCCTCATTCCATGTGAAGCAGGGAACAAATGGTGGAGGCAGATGCCTCCAACTGACACACAAGCAGAAGGCACCATAAAAAAAGGATAAGATGTCTAAGTCAACTTCTTTGACCTTCAACATTCTTTGTAATAAAATAAAAATTATTTTCTATGCTATTTTCACTTTTGCCTACTATTACATATGTATTTTAGTGCTGCATAGCATGCACTTCTGTAGCCATGAAATGAAAAAATGTTGCACCAAAAAATTGAGGAAAATATTTTTTAACATTTTGGAAGGACAATTTTTGGTTACTTTCCAATAAAACATTCATAGGAAGCAATACAATTACATGAAGAATTTGATAACCATTTTTGATGAATTCTGATCAATATTTGGTGAATTTTTTTGATCAGCTGTCTGGTAAAATCACATTATTCTTCTTCCTTACTTCCAGAAAACAACATAAGCAAATCCACTTGTTTCAACATGACAGTATAAATTAAACTACTAATCTCATTTCTCCAAGAAATCCATTACCATATTTTATCTATAATCATAGAACGCTCAAAATGCATAATATCCATTTCACTAACAGCATTAAACTGATAATACTGGTATGCTTATAGAGGAGGCTTATTATTTAGGTATTTAGACACAGCTGGACAGCCATTCTGAAAAGTTTGTGCGGTGTGGAAACGATAGCTTTCTTTAAAAAAAATTTTTTTTTAAATGAAAAATTGTTCATTTTTACATTTCATCAGAAACTAAATGGGTTTCAAACTTCATTCAGCCACATAGTTTCTGGAGAGGGAATGGTGAAAGATACAGAGCAATTTATGTGAGAACTTCCCAGAACAGAAGTGGCACTAAAAATACAGATATTACTTATTTCAGGGATATCCCTTCACTTCAACAAGAGCCATGGATGTACTCATCTGCAGGCAGAATTCAGGTCTTCTATGAATAGGTCTAAACTAGTGCTTGAAACAAGTAGATTTCTCAAGTGAAACTATTCTAGGCTCCATATTCAAGGCAGTGTGTACCCTCTCTGTCTGCATGACATTCAAGATAGCATTAAATATACAGAAAAAGAAACCCAAAACATCATCACTCACAAACTTTGTTATCTTTTGGAACACCTCTTCATACTGTGTGGAATTTACAGTTTGAATGTCGTCACTGTAAGATACATTCAGCATAATGACCCCTGGGAATATTTTCCCTGGAATGAGAACGGAGAATATTAATTAATTAGAAAGCATTCGAATACTAAATAAGGTTTCACCTTAGAGTTCTCCAGCCTTCAGAGATGGGGAAATTCAATGCAGAAATCAATCGGTGCTATTTTTCATATACTGGAGGAACCAGTAGGGGACAAATGTTTGCTTAAACAACTCAGATGCAATGGGGGACGTACTCTGGCTACCTGGAAAGCAGGCAGGATCCTGGGCTCAATCAAATTGGCCAGACTGAAACTGAATAACGTTAAACTGTAAGCATGGCCTGAAGCTAACAAAAGACTCCATCTAAGGTGCTACAGCATTTAGCGAGAAAATACCTATGTTAAGGACTCCAAAGTTGCAACCACTAAGCAGCTAATGTGATTCACCATATCTGAGATGGCGATTCAGTGTCTACCTGCCTCTTTGGGCTCACAAGTAAATTTGAGAACCGTGCTTGCTGGCACTTAAATAATTAGCCCTCTTTGCTTGCACGCTTGGCCTTCAGCAGCATCTCAGAGATGCATTTCAACAGGACTGTGGTGAGTGTTTAGCAATAGGGAAAATCAAGATGGTTGTTTAGAGGTCTTCATGGACCATTAATATTGATGTCAGGTTTGCACTTGCATTTTTTCCTGCTTTTCACTTATTTTGATCTCCAGCACCCTGACAGAGAGCTCACCTTCTTTTCCTAGCGAATTAACCTCTTTGGCTGTTACTGTTTTGTGAGATAACAATCTAGGTCAGTGTAACAGTGGCTGTCTGCAAAGCAAGGCATTATTCAGCAGTCACTTTCCCAGACTGATTGTTTTCAGTTATAACGTGAGAACAAGGGGTATGGGAAGAAAAATTCACCTAAGCAGTTATCTGTGAAATAACCAGAAATATAGATTGCCCTTCTGCAACTCACCTTGGTGACAATTGTTCTCGCTATAGTAGAATCCATATTGGCACTGGCAGGTAAAAGTGCTGTGTAAAGCAATACATTCAGCCAAACCTGTTCCACAACGATTTGGGTTGCACAAGTTCCCTGCTACAATAATGAAAGATACTAACGTTAGGATTTCTATGAAGTTGCAATAGCCAGTCCATATATAAAGTAGTTCATACATTAAATAGTTCATATATGCTTCTACTAAAAGAAACTACCAGGTATATTTTATAGAGTATAGATGGAATTAAAGAGCACATGGCTATGTCTTGCTTACTTGATGTCTGTATAGGAACTGTTTTCCCTACACAACCCAGAAGGATATTACAGTAAGGACACAGAGTAAGGCGGAAATTCATCACCTGTCATACTGAGCATTCACAATCTAACTCTATTTAATACAACTAAAACCAAAACAAACATAAAAGTATATCGAGGGTTGCCAAAATCAGTGACTAATTTAGAAAAAGGCAGGCTACAATAGCCTGTGCGTTTTCAATGCTGCACTGGTATGTACTTGCCTTGTTATAATATAGAGTTATGGTAGGGTCCTTTACTGCAGACACATTAATGAAATGAAAGCTCCCAAGTTAATCATCATAGCATACATACCTCAATAGATACAAAAGCATGCTGCTAAGGAATTTGTTGCAGGGCTTACAGCTGTCACCATACTATGACCAACTATATTAACTGACCACTACACCATACTTATAGAGCAGTAAAACCTTGTGGATTTGTGCTGACTGCTGCCTTCTAGTTACTTGCTGGAGTTGTTGCTGAAGATGATGTTGTGTTCATTCCCAGAAAAGAGAAAATAACTTAATATGGCAGCCCCATTAGTGTCCTGGTTACACTGAGACCATAGAGGACAGCATGGAATGATGCCTCAAAACCTTTCCCAAACCTGCTTCTACCTTGCCCTGTACTCTAGCCAGTCCCTTGTCCTTACTTCCTGCAACTTGCCGCTCAGTGTGACTTACCCTGCACACCTGCCTGTGACATCTCTTCTCTGGCAACCTCTCTTTCCACTTGATTTGCCCTATCCCTGCAAATTTTCTCAGTTCAAAAGCTCTGCAGGCTCCACAAATCTCTCCCTATTCCCCAATGCCAAGCTTGTCATTGCCACCCCAAGACAAGGGTAAGGTTATTGTTTTCACCATCACAGCATCTTCAGTATATCCAGACCATTCTGTGGCTTACGCCTCTGTCCAGAGCCAACCCACATCCTCTTCAATTCCAACATGTTTAAACACTTGGGAGACTAATAGCACTATAGGAAACCTTCCAGCTAACCCTTCTTTGAAAATCATCCTGAGAGAGGCTAGCCTGGAAACACGCACAGCAATAAAAAGGAGAAATCTCTTAGAAAGATATGATAGCAAATCCACTAGAAGAAAAAGATTTAGGGAGTGGCAGGACATTAGAATAATCTCAAATACATTTTCAATTTAAGTTTCTATAGGGCACACTCTTTGCCTACAATGGTCACAGTTATACTTTCCCTCAGTAATGATATATTCTCCAAGGATTTTAAAGTGTGTGTTTCAAACCTATACACAATTTATTAATTTATAAGTAATTAAAAGTTATGTTTCAATATATGTTATATGTAGGATGGCAATTACAGTTCTCTTCCAAATCACCAAATTCTGGTTTTAACCCTGCCTGGTTTCTTTCACTTAACTCCACAGGTACATTCTAAGAGATGAGGTAGAGATTTTCTGCAATGGGGGAAAATAAAGTACATCTCTTTCACCCCCCAAAAGTGGAAAGGAAAACACTTAATGATGTTTAACTGGCTAGAGGGCTTATCTCCAGATACTCTGTTTCCAGAGCTTGTACTGAAGCCAAATTCTTTTTCTGGAGGCAGAGAGCCCAAGCAGAAAGCAACAATGCTTGTGAAATCATCCCCAACATTTTCCCCTTGCAGCAAGGGCCAACAGCAAAGAATGGAGGGGAGACACAGCATTGAAAAGGAGCTCTTTGTCTCCCCTGGAACATCCCACTGGGATGGGAGCTTGGTGGGGCATGGAGAATTCCTGGGAGAGACTGATGCACGGTCCCCTGCCACGGTCCCTGGAACTCAGCCCCATGCTGGTGCATGCTCTGGCTCCCTCCCTGCCAATGCTCCAAGCAGGCACAGGAACAATTCCCTGCAGGGCCCAGTCACAGACTTGCCCTGGGCACCTTGTCTGCAGGAATCTTCTTGCACCCAGGACTGGTGCAGGAGACAAAGGTGCCAAGCAGGAAAAGAGGGAAGAGTGGACAGGACTGACAGATAAAACTGTGAGGCAGCAACTGCTCCTGTATGGCAATGATGTGAAAAACTAATGTAGATCTTGGGATCTGCTCAAGAAAGCAAAGGCACTAAGCAAGAAGAGACAGGGTTGCTGAAATCATCATCAACACATTTCCTTTGCATTAAGCACCAGGAGGGTCAGAGGACGAAGGCAGGAAAGGAGATGCAGACTTGATCTGGGGCTCTGCAACTCCACCAAGAAAGAAACTTGGGGAAATCCAGGCAGGGGAACACATCCTTGTCTGTGGGGATTTCAGAGCAACCTGGGAATGAGTTACTCCAACCTGTCCTTATAACGGGCCACCTGAAGGCTTTTCGCTCCTTACCTGTAGTTGTTGAGGTTGTCGGCTCTGGTGTGGCAGTAGCTGTTTCAGTGTTGTCTTCTGATGAAGGGAAAAAAGAAGAGAGATGTCAGCAGTGCTTAGGGTTGTGTGGAGGAAAAGCCTTGGGGAACTCTGTGTGTGCAGGACAATCTCTGAGTAGGTAAGTGGGGGAACTGCTTGGGGCTGAGCAGCCACAGCCCTGGGCAGCCTTGCCCTGCCTTTAGGCTCTCCCTGGCCATGATGCCTGTGGAGTCTGATGTGTCCATGGCCCCTTCTCCCCAGATCCCTGAGATTCAGCACGTCCCACATGGGCAGTGCGTTGCTCGCAGCTCAGCTGCACTCACTGGCCACAGCTGTCTCAGCCACTGGCACACGCCTGTCTCCTTGCAGGAAAGCCCCATCCACCTGCCCAAGGCAGCACCACACAGACAGCACCAGCTGCCAGGGCAGGCTGAGGGCACCCATCAGGCCATTAATCTGCTACCTACAATGGCCTGCTCGGTGACACTGTTTTGGGAAAACCGTGAAGCAGCAACTGTTTCTACATGGCAACGATGTGAAAAACTGACATAGGTCTTGGGACAGTTCAAGGAGGTGAAGGCACTAAGCAGGATGAGACAGGGTTGCTGAAATCATCATCAACATATTTCCTTTGCAGTAAACACCAGGAGGGTCGGAGTAGAAAGGCAGGAAAGGAGATGCAGACATGATCTGGGGCTCTGCAACTCCGCCAGGAAAGAAACTTGGGGAAACCCAGGCAGGGGAACACATCCTTGCCTGAGGGGAATGCTGAGCTCCCTAGGAATGGGATACTGCAACCTGGACATATAAAGAGTGATCTGAGGGCTTTTTGCTCCTTACCTGTACTTATTGGGATTGTCGGCTCTGGTGAGGCAGTAGCTGTTTCAGTGTTGTCTTCTGATGAAGGGAAAAAAGAAGAGAGATGTCAGCAGTGCTTAGGGTTGTGTGGAGGAAAAGCCTTGGGGAACTCTGTGTGTGCAGGACAATCTCTGAGTAGGTAAGTGGGGGAACTGCTTGGGGCTGAGCAGCCACAGCCCTGGGCAGCCTTGCCCTGCCTTTAGGCTCTCCCCGGCCATGATGCCTGTGGAGTCTGATGTGTCCATGGCCCCTTCTATCCCAGATCAGATTCAGCACATGCCCCACATGGGCAGCGGGTTGCTCCCCAGCTCAGCTGCACTCACTGGCCACAGCTGTCTCAGCCACTGGCACACGCCTGTCTCCTTGCAGGAAAGCTCCCTCCACCCGCCCAAGGCAGCACCACACAGACAGCACCAGCTGCCAGGGCAGGCTGAGGGCACCCATCAGCCCATTAATCTGCTACCTACAATGGCCTGCTCGGTGACACTGTTTTGGGAAAACTGTGAATCAGCAACTGTTCCTACATGGCAACGATGTGAAAAACTGACATAGGTCTTGGGATCTGTTTAAGGAAACAAAGGGACTAAGCAGGAATGGCAAGGAGTGCTGAAATCATCATCAAAACTTTCCTCTTGCAGCAATGCCTAGGAGGGTCAGAGTAGAAAGGCAGGAAAGGAGATGCAGACTTGATCTGGGGCTCTGCAACTACACCAGGAAAGAAACTTGGGGAAATCCAGGCAGGGGAACACATCCTTGTCTGTGGGGATTTCAGAGCAACCTGGGAATGAGTTACTCCAACCTGTCCTTATAACAGGCCACCTGAGGGCTTTTTGCTCCTTACCTGTACTTATTGGGATTGTCGGCTCTGGTGAGGCAGTAGCTGTTTCAGTGTTGTCTTCTGATGAAGGGAAAAAGAAGAGAGATGTCAGCAGTGCTTAGGGTTGTGTGGAGGAAAAGCCTTGGGGAACTCTGTGTGTGCAGGACAATCTCTGAGTAGGTAAGTGGGGGAACTGCTTGGGGCTGAGCAGCCACAGCCCTGGGCAGCCTTGCCCTGCCTTTAGGCTCTCCCTGGCCATGATGCCTGTGGAGTCTGATGTGTCCATGGCCCCTTCTCCCCAGATCCCTGAGATTCAGCACGTCCCACATGGGCAGTGCGTTGCTCCCAGCTCAGCTGCACTCACTGGCCACAGCTGTCTCAGCCACTGGCACACGCCTGTCTCCTTGCAGGAAAGCCCCATCCACCTGCCCAAGGCAGCACCAGGCTGAGAGCTCCAGCTTGATGACACTGCTTTGAAAAAAATCTGTGAAGCAGCAACTGTTCCTACATGGCAAACCTGTGAGAAATTGATGTGCGTCTTGGGGACAGTTCAAGGAGACAAAGACACCAAGCAGGAGGAGACAGGTTGCTGAAGTCAACACTTTCCTCTTGCAGCAAAGACCAGGGGGGTCAGAGTAGGAAGGCAGGAAAGGAGATGCAGACATGATCTGGGGCTCTGCAACTCTGCCAGGAAAGAAACTTGGGGAAACCCAGGCAGGGGAACACATCCTTGCCTGAGGGGAATGCAGAGCTCCCTGGGAATGAGTTACTCCAACTTGTCCTTATAACAGGCCACCTGAAGGCTTTTTGCTCCTTACCTGTACTTATTGGGATTGTCAGCTCTGGTGAGGCAGTAGCTGTTTCAGCGTTGTCTTCTGATGAAGGGAAAAAGAAGAGAGATGTCAGCAGTGCTTAGGGTTGTGTGTAGGAAAAGCCTTGGGGAACTCTTGTGTGTGCAGAAAAACCTCTGAGTAGTTAAGTGGGGGACCTGCATGGGGCTGAGCCCTGGGCAGTTTGGCCTTTAGGCTCTCCCTGGCCATGATGCCTGTGGAGTCTAATGTGTCCATGGCCCCTTCTCCCCAAGATCCCTGAGCTTCAGAATGTGCCCCACATGGGTAGTGGGTTGCTTCCAGCTCAGCTGCACTCACTGGCCAGTGGCACACGCATGCCTCCTTGTGGGAAAGCTCTCTCCACCTGCCCAAGGCAGTACCACACAGCCAGCACCAGGGTGCCACAGGACTGTGTACAGCCAGCACGCCTCCCACTTCCCTACAGTTGCCTTCTCCCGAGGATCATTCATGTGAAAGTCTGAGGCAGCTGGTCTTTCCAGTTGAGGGTCAGGCATGATGGGAAGTTGGGTGCTGCCAGGAAGGGTGCGCTCGTCTGAGCCCAGGATGGAGGAAAAGCTGAGTGGTGGGCAGTCTTCCCCTCCTCAAGGTGACCCCAGCAGGAGCTTCAGCCCACCTGGATGTGGCATCTCAGGACAACCTGGGACAGGTCTAGGTGGGGCATGAGGATTCATGGGAGAGACCACTCCGCAGTCCCCTGCCACGGTCCCTGGAACTCAGCCCCATGCTGGTGCATGCTCTGGCTCCCTCCCTGCCAATGCTCCAGGCAGGCACAGGAACAATTCCCTGCAGGGCCTGGTCGCGAGCTTGCCCCGGGCACCTTTTCTGCAGGGATCTTCTTGCACGCAGGACCGGTGCAGGAGACAAAGGCACCAAGCAGGAAAAGAGCTGCCTCTTCAAATCTTCCCCAACACTTTCCCTCTTGCAGCAAAGGCCAGCAGGGAAAGAGGGCAGAGTGAAAAGATTCATGCTCATTGTACCTTGATCTGGACACCTTTGTCTCTCCTGGGGGAGGAACCTGGGGAAACCTGGGCAGGAGAACTTGCCCCTGCCTGTAGAAAAAGTAGAGCTCCCTGGGATTGAGTTCCAGTCTCAGCCCCCTTGGAAGGGGCTGACTGAGAACTTTTGCGCCTTACCTGAAATTATTGAGGATTCCAGCTCAGGTGTGTCATTATTAGCTCCATCGCTTTTTCCTGATGAAGGGAAGAGAGATAGTAGCACTGCTTAGTGTTGTGTGTGGGAAAGTTCTTGGGGAACAGTCTTGGGGAACTGTGTGTGTGCAGGGCAACCTCTGAGCAGGTAATTGGAGGACCTGTGTGGGACTCAGCAGCTAAAGCCCTGGCCAGCCTTGCCCTGCCTTTGGGCTGTCCCCAGGCCCAATGCCTTATTTGTATCATGCTTTCCCTCATTATCCTTCCCCCACACTCTGGCATTTGAGTCCTTCCCACTAATAGCAGTTTTGTACCCTTCCTGCCTTTCTCTTCTAAGAGACTGTGGCATGCCGAGTTGCCGGCACACGCATGTCTCCTCCCAGGAAAGCTCCCTCCGCCTTCCCAAGGCAGCACCGCACGACCAGTTCTGCCTGCCAGAGCAGGGTCAAGGGCATCCCATTCTATTCCTATGTCAATTTGCTTTTCTTATCCCTTAAACAGGCAGCAACTTTACCATTATGCATCTTCAGTAGTTGCACTGCTTTTAATTAGACTTACATGACATTGCACTCCACAGTTAACATGTTCACAGTGGCTCTTCAGATTCTGCTCCAGACCTCAGCTAAACCCACAAAAAATACATTCGCTGCAAGATATACCTATATGATAGTTTGCAACTATGGAAGATGCCCTCAGGAGAAACATCATTAAAAACTCTAAATGGACTCTCTCAGAACAGTGGTGGAATAATGACTGCCTTTGCTAACACCTTCTGTGCTGTAATAAGTTCAAGCGGACAGTGAAAGCAGAGTGTTTTTATACAGCATATGTACATTCTGCTAAATTATCATCAGTGGTAGCAAGACCCTATTTCCAGGACTACACTTGGAAGTGTACAACTTGTAGCTCCGTAGCTTGGAGTTTTGACAGTATACTTTTTTTTTTTTTTGGTCACTCTTTTCCTTCCTTGTTGTAATTCTTTCTGAATAAAGAGAAACGTGGCTGATACCAGACAATGGTTGAAGAAAATTTTCCTCACATTTTGGTTTTACCATAACCTGTTACTGTGTTTACTCTTCTGAAGTATTTTATCTATTTCTTTTTAGGATGTTTATTTCACATTTAAACTGGGTCATTTTAACTCTTGATATGAGGAATGTTTGTGGGTTTTGTGTCTATAAATAAGGAGAACAAATAATAAAACAGTCTTGCTGATAGACATGTGAATCATGTGATCTAACTTTAATCTAAATTAGTTAATATATCAGTTAGGAGTAAACATATTTACTCTCAGTTAATGTTGCTGCAATCGTAATTTAATCTAAGTCATTAACAGCAGTCAGCTGGAAAACTAATGTATTTCTGGCTAAAACCCTTGGCACTAACGCAGTCTTATAGCTGGTATATTAAAAAAAACATTGCAAAACTCAACAGACATTTGAAAAACAGACCCCACTTTTCAAGAGCTTTGTAGGGCTTTGAAAATCCAAAGTGAGGCAAACTTTACAAACTTTTTTCTTCTGATCAGTAAAGCGGATGTAGAAAAGGCACATCAGAAAGTCAATGCCTGAAGTAATCCATTAGTCTCCTCTAGGTGAAGGGGAAACGAGCAATTGTGCCAGTTCTCTGCCAAATCTTCTGCCTCCACTGGTCACTGAGTCCTAGAGGCAGCATTATTTGTTCCCCAGTCAATGTTAAGAAATGTTCATTTTTCCTATAACCATGATAATACAAATCTACGCTGGCCACAGGCCATGGTTTCGGAGCATTTAGATTGCTGTCTCAAAATGGATGTTGGGGCAGTAACCTCATACAGCGCTAGCCCTTGGTCTACAACTGTCAGCCTTGTAGAGGCTCTGGCTAACAGCTGTTCAGGACTACTACCCTCTGGATCCAGGAAGGATCACTCTCATGGCAACAGCAGAGCATGTGAGCTGCAATTAAACCTTGCTGAAGGTAACCTGTGGTTATTTTATGGCTCTGTCTGCCTAGACCCAACTTTCTGCGCAAGGAAACAGGATGTGTTAATAGACTTAGGTGTTTACTGGAATAACAGAGACATCTGGCTGCTGATAGGGCAGGGCCTTTGGAAATGCTATTCAAATGGACACATCCTACAAAGTTTTTACAATGTTTGCTTAGAATGAAAAAGGTTTCTGGGCAGGCCCATCCTGACACAAAGTCTGTTCAGGTAAGCGAAAGTAATCTCTTGGGTCAAGATTTTTCACATCTTGGTGTTACCCATAAGCTTCCAAACAGAAAACCAAACAACTAACAATCTTGAAGACTTCTATGCTTATAATTTATAGCTAAAAATTGGTCTGTAGCATGTTAGATGTTGCTGGAAATACCTATGTTCACTCACACTAGCCAACAGAGATCCACAACCATCTGCTACCCGTTGCAAGCTTAACAGCACCAGTGAAGATCTTAATTTGGTTCATATCTCTGTAACTTTATCTCCGTATTAGCTGGGAGTTCCTGTCCTCTCATAGCTTCAAGTCTCCATAGAACTCTCCATATAGTTGCTTAACTCTGCTTCTGCTAATGCCTTCTCTCTCTCCTCTTTGTCACTGAATATCAGGGACAGGCAAGTTTGGGTGGAAGGCTCTGGCCCACAACTACCAAGTTTGCCACTGTGCCCAAAAAGTACTAAGTGGCTTAAGGAATGACACCTGCCTTTCAGTTTGAACAGACCACAGTGCAACCCTCTGCCACCCGAGTCGGCAGTGCAGTTTCCATTAATTAATTTCAACAAGAGGGAATGAACGTTCTGCGAGGCGGATCAGGCGGTGCTGCTTTCCAGACCAATTGTTTAAGGAGCCTCCAGGTGGAAGGCCAGCAGCAGTGCTCCTTTCCCTGGGTACCAGGGTGGAACAGTCGCACCTTTTGTTGTGACTGTAACAGAGCTTGAATTACCTGCATTTAGCGCGCAAGTCCTCAAAACTGCTCTTGGAATAGGCTAAATTAGGTTAATCACAAGCACCAGTGATTTTGCATTGTTCTGCAAACAAGGAAAACTGTTGGCTTTCAGTGACATTTTTTCATTGTTAATTAATCAAAATCTAGACATGCTGAATTGTGTAGTGCCACTGACCTCCAGCATCACAGCAGCTGCTGAAAGTACTAAGCAATTCATTCACTGTCACAGGATAGCTGCCCTGATAAATCCCAAAACAGAAGATAGTGTTTCTTACCTTTCGGAAGGCTCACCACCAAACCGAGCAGCACAACGAGGAGTACATGACATCTCATTGTTGCTTCTGTTGCTGCTGCCACTTGCCGCTAAACCTAAGAGAAAGTGCTTTTCTCTTCTGTCGTCAGCTCATTTAAGGTTCCAGCCACAGGTAGAGAGTTCAGCCCCGAGCTGACGTCATGGTGGCAAGCAGCAAATGATAAATCCAAGCTGTGTTTTTCTTCTTCCTCAGGCTGGGAGGAGATCTCTGGACCTGCAGTGCTCTTCCTTGAAGTCATAAATTCTTAAGACCTGTTGACACAAGGAAGTTACTGCTAAATAAGCTGTTGTGGGAACTGACAGCATGACAGCTATCCCCTCCCCTCCATACTGACACCTTCAGTGCAAATTAAATGGAGGGTGCTGTATAATCTGTTCTTAAAGTGCAAGAAGCTATCCCATCCCAAGGCATGCTAATTGCACACTTTGAGCAGAGTACCTGGGGTCCACAGGCTCACTTGCTTTGCAATAAATTACCAGTACAGACAGACTCTATGCCTCAGACCTCAATTGTTCTTTCCTTATAAGCAAAATTTTATGCCAAAGCACTTCTTACTGCTCAACAGGGTAAAAAGCAACAGAAAACACAACTTTGACATCAAAGAAATAGGACTGACCTTGGCCCTTCTGGCAGTGATTATGGGTCTCTTGCTTGCTGCCATCTTACGTGTGCTATGGGCTCACTAAAGCGATGTGGCCAGAGAAGGGGGAGCGAGCAGGGCAGCTGGAAGGTGTTTGACAGGGGGTGGTAGTCCTCCTTTCTTGAGACAAAGTGTGTTTGTGCCAGGGAGACACTTGGAAGCGGGAATGATCAGGCTGGAGCAGGGAGTTTGCAGCAGATCTAGAAATGCGAAGGAGCCCAAAAGGCTGTGACACAGGGAAAATAGGCGGGAGGCAGAGACTTTTTGACATTGCATCCCAGGAAGCCTCTGAAAATTGCTAGATAGAGACCAAGATGGGAAAAAAGCTCTCTACAGGCAGGATCTGGTTTTTGCAAACGCTCTTAATTTTAGCTCCCTCACCAGCCTGAGTTCTCTAGCTGAACAGTGTGTTTGTTCTGCTTTGTGCTCCAGTAAAATCCACTGCTTGAAACCGTTAGAAATCAGATGGCCCACAGTGGTTTCCACTTTCTCTTTTTCAGGCAAAAGTGTCATTTCTCTCACTTTGAAGGTCTGGGTGCCCCTGGATCCTGCCACACTGCCAGTAAAGTATTTCAGTGAAATAAACACAGGTTATTCTGTCATTATCAGATACGTACAAGAAGGATGAGCAATCCGCTGGTGTATCCTCTGCAAAGCCACCTGTAAAGGCTGTGAAGCTGGTCTCCTCTGGCAAATTCCACTGCCAGAAACACTGGCAGGTTATGAGCATGTTTCCGAATGAGAAGTAACAGCTCTGTGTGTTAAATGCCTCTCCCTTTCCTTCACCTGCCTTTGTTCAGCCTGCTGTTTTAAGAGCAAGACATGCAGTGTCGTGCACTAATCTCAGATATTCAGAGAGTGGCTCTTCTTGTATGTAGGAGGGTGGGAGAGCCCAGCAGTATTACTCAAGTCATTCCTGAGCTTAGGGTTGTCCTAAACAGGAGCAGGCTCAGAGGAGGGCCAACAAGATAATTAGAGGGATGGAACACCTCTCCTGTGAGCACAGGCAGAGAGAATTGGCATTGTTCAGCCTGGAGAAGAGAAGGTTCCAGGGAGACTTTATTGTGTCCTTTTAGTACTTAAAGAGAGCTTCTAAGAAAGATGTGGAGAAACTTTTTAGCAGGGCCTGTTATGATAAGACAAGGGCTAACGCTTTTAAACTAAAAGAGGGTAGATTTAGACTAGAGAGAAGGAAGAAATTCTTTACCATGAGGGTGGTGAAACACTGGCATAGGTTCCCCAGAGAGATGGTAGATGCTCCATTCCTGGAAACGTTCAAGGTCAGGTTGGACAGGGCTCTGAGCAACCTGACCTGGTTGAAGATGTCCCTGCTCATTGCAGGGGCGTTGGGCTAGGTGACCTTTAAAGGTCCCTTCCAACCCAAACTACTTTATGACTCTGTGATTGTAAACATTTTACTTGCACCAAACCAGGAAACACCGGTGGCTTACCGACAGCAAAAATGGCTGGGTGCCTCCCTGCTGGCATGGGGAACGAGGGGCCTGGCCTCATCCCTCTGTGCCCTGCCATGCGGACCTGCTCAGGGTGCCGAGCCCAAAACATGGGGTCTTTTGTCTGCATCTTCCTTTGCCCCTCTGACCCTGAAACCCCTCCAGGACAGGCTGCTCCCTGCACCTACCCTCTGTCCCCACAGTCACCCCCTGGAAGCACCTGCCCTGCCCCATGGCAGCCTGGGACTGGCCAGCAGCTCCTGAGGGAGCCCCATGGTGGACGCCCTGCACGGTCGCTGGGGTGGTTATGGGGGGTGGTGGAAATCCCAAGCTCTGAGGGGGAGCTGGTGTTAGGGTCTCGATATGTGTCCCCCTCAGGGAGTTCAGTCATGGGGGCTGCCCCTGGCCTTCCCCAGGGTGCTGCTCCTGCCCTGTGGAGGACCAGGCCAGGCTGGGGTGTCCCTCAGGAGATGGTGCTGGGGGGAAGCCCTGGGCTAGAGGTAGCCCATGCTTGCTGTTATGGAGCTGTGGGGCTGAGGGTGGTAGGGGACCAGGAGCATCCAGCATCCATCCCACCGCCCCCAGCCAGGGAGCAGGGCTGACCTCTAAGGGTGGCCAAGGTCAGAGCCAGCCCCAGGGCAGCCTGGAGTGTGCTCGGGGCCCCCACAGCCCCCCTCTCACTCCGGCTGCCCCTCCAGGCCATGCTCGCTCCCATGCCAGTCACCCATCCCAGCCCATTTAGTTCCTCCAAGTCCATTTGTAAAAATCCCCTTTGCCACCGAGATGACAGAAAAAGAGAAGGGAATGCCTGGGAAGCATTTGGAACCACAGAACCGTGCCTCCCTGCTCGGGTAGCACCCAACTTCCACCCCCAGGCCACCACCGCCCTCCCGGCTTCCCCTCAGGGGGCACCCGAAAACTAACCCCGAAGTCTCATTAGAATAAAGCATTTCATTCCTGAGGAGACGGTGCTGTGAGCCTCCAGGGACACCAGCCATCTGGAGACTGTCATGGTTTAACCCCAGCTGGCAACTAGGACCACACTGCCGTTCACTCATTCCCACCCCCGGCAGGGTAAGGAGAAGAGGGAGAAAAAAAATCTCATGGGCTGAGATAAAGACAGTTTAATAGAACAGTAATGGAAGAAGAAAGTAATAATAATAATAATGGTAAAAGAATATACGAAATAAAGTGATGCAGTACAATTGCTCTCACCACCCAGTGATCAATTGCCCAGCCCGTCCTGAGCAGCGATCATGGATTCCTGCCCCCTGCCCAATCCCCATTTATATACTGAGCGTGATGTCTGTCATATAGAATACTCCTTTGGCCAGCTTGTCCTGTCTGTGCTCCCTTTCAGCTTCTATGGGAAGCTGAAAAAGCCCTTGATTTAATATAAACATTACTTAGCAACAATTAAAACAATGTGTGTTATCAACATTATTCTCATACTTAATCCAAAACACAGCAGTTGCTAGGAGGAAAATTAACTCTGTCCCAACTGAAACCAAGACAGGGAACCGCAGCATGTGCTTCAGCTGGAAATCGGTGTGCAGAGAGGGACAAACCTGGCTGTGGAGTGTGTTTGGCAGATGTGTATGCCACCGGTCCTCTAGAGATGTCCATCCCCCATATCTAGACTCTTCAGTCATCACGATACATCCCAATTTTCCAATGCTGCCTCAAGGTGCAACTAGACTAATCTTAAAATCTCCATGTTGGCTGTGAGGTGAGCACGTAAGACCAAGAGAACTTCCCAGAGCACTCTTGAAAATGAGGGTGAGGTCTTTAGCAGGTGTAAATGGTGTGGCTTTGCTGGCTACACTGATATCTACTGGTTGAGTGTGTAGTCCTGCACATTAAAATTGTTACCTGGTTCTTCCTGTTTATCACAATCATAATTTGGGAAATGTGAATCATTTGCAATGCAAAAGGCATCAGTTCTGACAGGAAATAGTGCGCTGAACAGACACACGCCTTCATGTACTGGATCTTTTAATCTCTGTTTTCTCTCCCCTGCCCACTTTGTGACACGCTGGTGGTCACAACAGGTTCTCCACAGAGAAAGGGTTGCATATGCCCTATTGCTTGCCAATTCATGGGGGAATTATAATAGAGATTTGATGGTTTAGAAGAACAGACACAGAGAATCACCAAAACAGGAGAACTAATGTCAGTGAAAGATCAGCAGCTCTGATGAAGTTAGTAAGCACACATTTAGACAATAGACAGTTGTCTGTTAGTGCAGACAGACTCACACACAGGCACAGCAGTTGCGGTGTCTTTTAAGACATTATAGAGAAAACTTTCTTTGCAGAAACAACTAAATAACTTTCCAGAATCTGTAAAACCAAACTGTTGTGCATCAAAGCTCAGATATAGCAGTGAAGAACACTGACAAATTACTATTATGGAATAAAAACTGTGCTATATTTAATAACAAACACAGTAGTTGTTCTCTTGTCTTGATCTTTGTTTATGACAATAGAAGTAAGTATGAAAGGTTAAGGGCCTTCTTTATTAGAAGGTGCATAGTCCTGTGCAGCCTTATCATTTAATTGTAAGTTGCATGTAATCAAGGGGCAATCACACTGCCAGAAAACGTACATCGAAGTAAGAGCAAATGTCTTTTATAGCTCTTCACGTGCATCAGCTGGATACTTTCTTCCTGTGTATTTCTTCAATCCTCTTCCTTACTAGATTCCTATATATTTTGCTATCTCATGTAAATTTGGTTCATCCACTGTACATTGCATACAAAAGTAGAAATACATGTTGTAATTAGCTAAAAGTTCAAAAAGCCCTCCAGGAAGTCTAAATCAAAGTGCTATATACATACAGAATCACCCATAATCAGGGGCAGCAGATGCGCTTAGACTTCTTTTCAGGTGGTTCTCAAGATGGCTGAGGGCACAAAGTGTGGATGCATTTGATGATGTCAGAGGCACTGGTATACAAATCTGAAGTGGGCAGGACTGTTAAATCATGTGCTTGTCCATAACTGCAAAGGGCGTTTATCTAGTCTCATGGCAATATTGTTACCAGTCCTTTTGCACTGCCAATTTCCTTAAAAGATACCAGCGTCACACAGAAAACAGAACAACTTGCAATAGTATTGGCAACAAAACTCAGGCACTGTTAACAGTCCTTCTCTTGACAATTGAACAGAACCTCAGGATTTAATCAGCTTACTCTCTCCTTTATGCTCCCACTGGAGTCTTACTAGACAAGGAACAGGCATATAACACAATTCTGTACTATATCACCATAGAAAGTAGACTGTAGTTTCAGATGTAGCAAGAAGTATGGTCTAGACCCACCATTTCTCTGCAAGTGGCACTCACTTCATCTACGACAGCTGTCTAGTGTGGGGGGTCTTGTGACACTACTGTCAAGGGTGAGGGATATCTTACCATGGGGTGAGCTATCCTCTGCGGATGCTTGTCTTTTTTCCTGGAGGCACCAGATGGTGGGTTCAAACTGGCCACCTAACTTTTGGTAGAACAGATGAATCCCACCTTAGTCCCATCTGATTGCTATCGCAGTTGAGCGTTGTACTCCTCTGGAGCACTATAGGAAAAGATTGTTCCAGATGAACATACCTGCCATTACTTCAGATGCTCTTCCATGTCACACATCTTCCCAGCAGCCTGGGCTGGATATTGTGTTATCTGGATTTAAGGTACCCTCCTCCTTCCTCTGAGAGACATTCAGCTGTACACTCTTCACAGTCCCCAGTGGCACTTAGTGAGGTAGGACTGATTTTACTGGGGTCAGGTCCAGTCCCTTGGCCTTGCAAACTGCTGCATCAACCTCTCCTGAGGTTTTCCTCCCCTCCAACATGCACTCACACATGCAAACACACAACTTCACCAATTCTCCTGCAATTCCAGCAGGATGAAAAATGAAATTGAGGTAAAAAATTAAAATTAAACTGAGTTGCTTAATGCTACTGAAATAAATGTATCAGAACAGAACTTGTATTTTAGCTGAGCAGAAGTTCATTTAGCACAACTAACAGAACTTACCCATTTCCTCTTTGCTTTTCATTTTAGTTACTCAATCACAAGGCACCACCAGAAAAACAAAAGAACTATAATATTTCTTATTTCATAGATTATATTTCTAAGTATAATTAAAACCATCTAAAATTGCACATGCATCTCTCTACAGGGAAAGCTAAAGACAATAAAAAAGCTGAGACATAGTAATATTCATAGTTTTATTGTATCTTTTTATAATACTGACTAGAACGCCAGATTTAATAATATTGGATGCAGGTATAAAAATAATCCAATCCTTAAAAATTATATTTTGCTACTACAGTACTGTATAATTAGTGGAGACTGAAAATATGATACAACTTTAAATAATACTGGTTTTGAAAGTGTCCTCGGAACCCCAGCGACTTGGAAGGAAACATTCAGAGATACAGAGAAGGAAAGAGGGCAGTGTCAAGAACATAAAGCAGGTTTACAGTCAGGTTGATAAAAGAAGCACAAACAAATGCTGAAAATTTACCTGTTGAAAGAGAGCTCACGAAAGGTAAGCTTTATTACTGCAATTCTGAAAGCTGCTCAAATAAACCATTATGATTTTACACGCCAAGTCAGACCTTCTGTTAAGAGAAAGTCTTGTAGAATTTAACAGGGCTTAAAACAAATGACTGAGTTTAACAGAATTTCCTTTAGAAAAGTAAACTATTAAATATTGGTTAGGGTTTTCTTCTTTAAAGTAAACCTACCCTAGCAGATTTCATTGGAGACCTTTTGTGTCAGGCATTGTTCAAGAGAAGTGATCCGTTTTTACTGTATTCCACAGGATTTTTCCATATAGGATTTTGCAGATCTGGGGGATGCCTGCTGTGGTCATTCACCTAAGCAAGACTCCCATCCCTTCCAGCACTTTACCAGAACAGAGACCAGCGAACTTACCATTTACATACTACTTTTGAGGATCATCAGGCACCCTCTCTAGGTTTTCCCTCAACAAGGTTATTACACACATGCAATACAAACTAGACACAGAAGAGGTGTCATCCCACGTATGACCTTACAGTACAGAAGCCACACTTGCCTTAGACCTTAGACATTTACTTCTCCAAAACACGTGAGCATACTCCTCCTTCTTTTTTTTTTTTTTTTTTTGTTATTTCTTACCCCTTCATGGATTTCTGTCCTACTTTTCAATTTCAGCAGTTCAACGGAACAAAGAATTAAATACACATTGCAAGGCTCCCAAAACCTTAAAAGCACACAGCACATATCCCTTTTGAAACTGGGAGATCTTCCTTCATTTCTGAAGGGACAAATAAGAGTGAACTGAAGAGCTCTTATCTGTGACTGCAGGAAGCACCTCTACACCCCTAGAAGATCCTACCCGACAGGAAACAGGTTGGCTGATCAGTAAAACAACTACACAAAATTCACATACATTGTCTTCTCAGGAAGGTGTTTCAGATCCTGAACCTGTTTTGTTCAATCTCACATAATACAGGTTCTGCTACAGTAATAAGTATACTTAAAAAAAATAAATACAACACGGAAAGGCAGCAACAGTATCACAGAAATAGGCAGAATACAGAGCCACAAGAAAGCATGTACTACACACAGGTGACCCTGGTGGTGGATTACTTCAGTCCCCAAAAAAACTTCATGGGAGAGTTACCCTGGTCACTATAATGGATGCTGGATTAGGTCCTTTGTGTGTAAAGAGGAAAAAACATTAGTCAGCATAGGAAGAGCATTTAAGTAAAATGCATCCGTTTTTGTTAATTTAAGGAAGAAAACTAAAGATTAAACATCATTATGAGGGAATGAGAAGTCCAGCTGGATTTGGAACGGATACAGCCATTGACTAGCATTAGAGACAAGCCCAGGGGAAGCACTTGGTGTGTCTGCAGCAATGATCAAACCTGCTCTGCTGCTCACTCAGGTCCCAGCAAACAACGTTTACATATATTGGCACAAACAATTTCACAAGATGACAAACACCTCTCTCTATCTGCAATTTATTTCTATTTTTAAAGCCTTTTACTACCGTTTAGTGTGGAGGCAAATACCTTTTAGAAGGCTGGTCACAAGGGGTGACTCAGGACGTGACTGTGACAGCGGGACTTACGGGAAATGCCGCAATGAGATTCGTTGCTGCTGTATTACCTAATGCTTTAACTGTGGATGGCAAAGTGCATCAAAATGCTCCTGTCCTGTTTTTTCCCTCATCCAGCCCAATTCAGTGCTGTGAGGTTTCAACAGCACGCAAAAGGCCCCTGATTTTTCCAGTGCAGCTGGGAGGGCTGGCCAGGGTGAGCAGTGGTGCATGGCAGGGACACAGGAAGCCTGCGTGTACGAGCCTCCCTTTTGAATGATCCCTCAAACCTGCGTTTTGCTACTCTGTTCACTGGGGCTACTTTTCCTAGGCTGAGTGCCGGGGGTACTTCTGTGGGCGAGGGGCTTTTGTCAGCACAACTGGCAGACCACCGTAGCAGCAAACGTGTGTCTCCCATCTTTTCTTGTCAAGCAACAGAATTAGCATTTTTTCCAAAGTTAATAAAAAACACACCCACACAACTGCCCATGGGCCCTTGCTGACTACTCCCTTAGCTTTTCACAGTAGCAAGGAGCCAGGGCAGATTTCTGAGCAGCATTGGCATAGTTTTTCTTCCTTTCCCCACATCTGGCTAAACGACTTGCCTCCTCCTTACAAGAAACATGCCATTTCTATCTTATCCTCTGGGACAGTGGAGAGCAATTCCCCTTGGCAAAAACATCCAGTGTGCTCAAAATTTGCAATTTGGAGCAGCTAAAAGTAATCTAAGCAGTCTGAGAAATAAGACGCATTTATTTAGACATCCTATGGGGAGTTAGGTACTGAGCAGAGAGGCATCCGCATTTGAAAGTGGGCTTGAGGGCATGTGAAGATCCTTCTCACATCCGACAGGAGCAGCAAACCCCACTCTGCTGCCAGAGGGTGCTTAGGTTATGGCAGAGATGGAAGCAGCCAGAGAGGATCCCGGTGGCAGCTTTAGCAGAGGCAAGCTGCACTGAAACAGGTCGCATCCCTGCCATGGCCGGGCAAGCCCATTGCTACTGGGATGTGGTAATAAACAGTTGATGTAAAGTAACTGGCATAAACTATCAAAACACACTGCAGAGCACCCACACCTTCTGCCCTAGTGGAACCGGGAGCCGGTGGGGCTGGGGTGAAGACAGAAGTGTAGCAGCACAGGGAGCGGCTGGGCTGGTGGAAATCTGGGGGCTGAATCACCTTGGGCTGTATCTGCCAGCTCCACAAAGACTTCCTGGAGCACCCCGTGGGAAAGCACCCGCACTCACCCAGTGCCGACACTGCATAAATCCTCTCCTGCCCGCTGAGCAGGGCCTCCTAGGACACCCAGAGAAGGTGCTGCATCTCAGGAGAGACCCTTTTCCTTCGCCTGTGGACTACTTCCTCCTTTCTCACCAAAGCTAAAAGGAAGGTCAGGCTGCGATAGATACATTCTCACATGAAAATTCCCATTGTTTACCTGCTCTGGCAGAGGGAAAATTTCACTGCAATAAAGTTCTCTCTTTTGGAAAAGGCTAAGTTTTGCAGTCCTCACTCAGAAAATCCTGCTGGGTTTACTGAGACCCTTTCACTCCAGATACAGCATTAAGAAGAATTTGAAGATCATTAATTATTTGCAAACTTTTGTGTGATTTCAATTAGGAACAGTCTTAACTCGTTTCCATTCAAATCCCTTGCAACTTGCAATTTTCTGTGAGATACAGACCAGTATTTTGTTCATACAATCCATGTTACTCTTCATACAGAAAGACTGATCTGCAATTATGAATTGATACTTCCTACTTTGTCCTTTGTACTTGGCACATGCAGGAACATTTCCCAGTCTTTGAATTAACCCAGCAGTTAAACATTTTTGCTACTACGACCTGCAAGGTTGATTACAGATCAGATAGACATGAAGTTGCATGCATCATCACCATAAGATCATTTAAGTGCAAAGCACACTGCCCTCAGCACCCATAAAGTCCTGTTTTTCTGCAAACCCACACTGCTGTTTCTACTTAGTAGATTAGGGCTGAGGCATAAAAAGACACTGCGTTTGTGTGCTGTGGCTGCTGCACCAAACCATGTCTTCTCAAGAACATTTGTGGTGCCTTTCCTGACTTGCAGTTTTGAGAAAACAGAAGGAAATGTGAACAGGGACCAGAAACCTCTTAGCCCATGCATCTGATGACTGCCTACTGCTAGCTGCCCTTCCTCCTGGTAGCTGTTGCTCACTTTTGATAGGGAATACAACAGCCTTCAAAGTGCTGGGAAAGGATCTGGGGACTCACAGCATCTATAGTTCATTCTAAACTTATAAATCTCCTTATCTCTTCTTCTCCTCTGTTTGTCGGGGGAGAAGGGCCATCTGTCATTCTGGTTTTGGCCAATTTGGCCGAAACCACAACAAGGGCGCAGGTACTACTACCTGCTCCCTGACAGAGGGCTCCTCATCACCCCAGGTTTGCCTCCAGTGAGCAACTACACAACACATCAGCATCTTACTTGGGGTTAGGCACTTTGGGGGACGCATCCCATGGTCCTTAGAGCTTCAGTGAGCTGAGCTTCTTTATAAACTTACTTGTAGGCACTGTGTCTTTTTGAACACTGCGGGGGGGTGGGGGAGAAGGGAATATCAGAGGGTATGTGCCCTTCAGTGAAACTAGCTTATGTACGCACTACAGAGATGGTGGGTTAATGGCTAAGGAATTGTGCTATTTGTTATCCTCCTACAAGCAGCCACCTTGAATTAAGAGCACAGCTACATTCAGGGGAAGGATCTGCATCTGGACCCTGTATCTGGACAGGATTTGGATGACTCAGGTTAACATTGCAGTAAAGATAAGCAGCAAATATACTTCATTTACAAGATCTCTTTCAACACCCAGCTCAGGTAGGAATAGAGTCCACGAGTTTTCAACCTGATCTTTGGTGAGAAATGTAATAACTTACATTCTTCAGTTTTTGTGGATGTGATTAATATGAATTAACATACCTAGATGAGGAAACCTGCCTAGTCTGAATCTGAATCACTCAAAACTAGGATGGAAGAAAGCAAAACCCTTCAACATAAGTGATCTTTGTTCTGCTAGAACTGAAAGCACCATGTTTTTCTCTGCCTTAAATGCAACTGACTGCAGTGAGCCTTATTTTCCAATGTACTGAAAGCCTCTACAGCTCCTACTGAAGTCAAGGTGGGCTGTGGAGGCCTGAAAACTATGTCTCATCTGCAGTGCCCAGAATTCACGTTCCACCTGCCCAACCAGAGGTATAGCATTATTGCGCCTTCCCAGATTCCTTGTAAGGAGCATGCTGAATTCCCAGCTCATGTTTTGCTTCCCCATGAGCAACTATTTAACATTATATTGCTGTTTCTAAAGGCATTTAAAACCCTGCAGGGAAACAGAGCCACGTAAGATGCTATACAGAAGCATTATGACGTTGTGTAGTGGTATCACTTCTGAACAATGCTGGTTGACAAAACAACAACATGCTCAGACTCTTCCCTATATAGAGGAAGTTTTCAAAGCAGCACACAGGACCAACTGTGGGTTTTTTTCAGTTAGAATTGCAGTGGTAAGACTAACTTTCCCATACTCGTTGGAGACAACTAACTCATGAATTCAGTCAACATTTCCAGGCATCAGGCTTCAGCAAAGACCCAGCCATCTGCAGAACTTCTACCACTAAGAAGGCGAGGGCCAGAGGATCAGCCAACTTCCCTGTCGTGTATGAAGCAGAAAGCAATGCAGCAATGGAAAAGGGAGTGGACAAACTTGCCCTACCAAAAGGAGTTGCATGGTGAATCTTTGCGTGAAGGCTGGCTAAGAAGACAAGCACAGTCAACAGTGAACAAGATCTGTAAACAAAACACTCCCTAGTGGTATTCAATGCAGAGTGGTGGGCTTAGTTCACCTGCCTGTACTGATCCATGCTTGCCATCTAGCGTAAAGAGTGAAGGAGCAGCACAGAACAAATTCAGAGTATATGTGTTAACTTCCATCTGGGTCTTTTAGTGATGTGCACCTTGGGCCATTCCCTCCTCCTTCTCTTTCTCTCTGCTGCTCAGCGAGTGTAACCATTTCTCAGGGCAGCAACGCTTGACATGGAGTTCAAAGTCCTTTCTGTTAAATGGGAAGAGTAAGATTGACGTGGGCTGAACTGCCCAGGGGACAGATTGTACCTGGGGATCAAAGGCCACAAAACTGTGTCAATCTTCCACTCCCTCTCCAGTCCCTGCTAAAAATAGTCTCTTCTTCTGGTTTCGTCACTAATGAAGGATGGATTGTATTGTCCAGGGTAGATGCATGAATGTCGAGATCCAGGCAAACCAGTGTAGGGAGGATAAAGTCCGTTTCTTTCCAGTTCAGGATTTCTCAGTCCAGTTGGCTGTATTAGCAAAAAAATTAAATAAAAAAGGTCTTATTCTCACACGCAAATCTTCTTTCAGGCACAGCCTTACCACCTTTCCCAGCAGTTATTTCGGTAGCTAGCAGGAGCAACAGTGATCGCTAATGATCTCTATAACCTAGAATGATTTTTACTGTGGGAGTTATGCATTGCCTGAAGGGATTATTCTGAAGCAATCTAGTTTCAACATCTTGCCACTTAGCACACTTGAAGTTCACCTGACGCCACCAAGTGCAGTCTAAGTTCACAGTTAATTTTTAATCCAAGACAATTGTGCTGATAAGCTCAGGCAGTGAAACAACTCTCAGGAAAACGATACTGTCCCAGAGCCATCGTTAAAGGAAACATCTCTAGAAAATCAAAGTTAGTCTCCTGCTTTAAGTATTACCTGGGAGCACTTCTCTCCCCATTAACCAAAGGTACCTATTCTCCCAACACAGGCACTTGAATTATACGTCAAATACGAAGTGATATGACCTTGCTTTCTCTTCCCTTCTCTTACTTAAGTAAATCTCCTGGGGACACTTGGTTGAGGAACTTTGATGTCTAAGACCAAGACTGTACAATCCTTTCACCCAGTAGATAACATCAAGCCACCTGGTTTGACCCATTACAGAGCAGATCCATGCAAAGCTGTCATCACCTGCTCCTTGATAAAAAGCTCCCCTTTCCAGTCACCAGCACAATAAAAGTCTTAACAAATGTTTAGGAAATGCATTTTCATTTCCAAATCTCTCATTCTTACTGGAAGCTGGATGGAGGGGTACTTCCTTTCATGAGGTGCAATCCAGTAAACTTGCTCACTGGAAAACCTAAAATACAAGCCAGAAAAAAAAAAGTTCTGCTTGCTGCTCTCTTCTCTGGAAAGTAGGAGTCCAGAATGTGTAATTTGGATGAAATCCTGCAATCTTCACTCACATGAGTAACCTCCACACACCTTAAGTACATCCAGTGTGTTGCTGTAGATTAGTGACAGATGATACAACAGCATCACAGCTCTGGATACAGACAGTAGCAGATGGTACCAAGCATGACAGCAGGTCTTGTGCTTGTGTCTTTCTCTGCCCTGCACAGTCCACTACTCCCTACCACTTGTTTCCCCAGAGCTGGAGGGATGCTCCTTATGCATCCTTCCTGCTGCTGGAAGGGGCCTGTACCCCAGAGAGCAGGAGGAGTGGAAGAAAAGAGGGGTCCTCAGTGATTAGGATATTCCCATCTTGGGGTGAAGTTCCCCAGGAAGAGGTCTCAACCTTCCAGCACCATCAGTGAACATGGAAGGGAGAAAACTACCTACAGGAATTCCTAGCAGCCTGTCCAAAACCTTTAACTCTCCTTCTTTACTCTAGGATTGGGCTTTTTAGGAGTCTACCAAAATTTTCCTAGGCATTTCCCTAGCACTCTTCCTAATAACACCTCTTTATGATATTCACCACACGTGTAATAGCTGGAGTCCATAGGACTACCAATACCTTGCTGTCTATGGAAGCCATTTATTTGCTCTTTTAAAGGGATCTGTCCTTCCAAAAACAAAGGAATATGTCTTTGCTGTATTAGGCAAAAAAGGTTAGGTATATACCGAATAATACACATCTGTCATCTGCAACAGGTTCTTGGTGCTTCCGTTCTCTTGCATCTCGATGGTCTCTCTGCCCCACTCCTGTGCCCGGGGGTTCTTCGGATATTCAGCATACGGTGACATCTGGAAATCTCCACTCTTGAAAATTAGTTTACTTATGTCATTTTTATTCTTCCTGTTTATAAAAGAATCAAGGAAAGTGAAAACATACAACTTCTCCTGCTTTCTTGTATGCATTTCTGATGTGATCTCAGGAGGCTTGCTTCATGTTATGAACCTTGGCTAGGAAGAAAGATCACCTCAGAAAGGCTATATCCAATCTTCTGCTCCAAGGCAAAATTAGATATGAGATCAGCTCATGCTACTCAGGGCTTTATCTGGTGGGATTTGAAATCTTCAAGGATGGAGATGGCATAACCTCTCTGAGCAACCTGTTCCACTACCATACTGTCCTCTAGGTGAAAGAGTGTTTCCCTACATTCAGTTTGAACCTCTCCTGTTCCAACTTATGCCTGCTGTCTCTTAAAAATGTTCACTTGAGTCAATGAAAAAGTCATGGAAATCCAGGAAGAAAAAAAATGGGAGCCCCTATGCTAGTCAAGTCTCCAAGTGCTTATCTATAGCATTTCTAAGCACTATGTTAATTCGTGAGAAGGAAGGTCTGCAAGCTGCCAGTTTGAATGACACCGAATGCCTCAACATGAGTACCGTGTTGAACTGGAAGCAACGCTTCCAGTTCAACACAGAGTACCACCCAGGAAGCCTGCCAAAGGTCAGGACTCATGCGAAGATCAGCCCATCCCTGCAGAGATCTGCACTCTGGAGCCTGGAGGTGTACTGACCATCAAACCTCCTGGCTGGGGCTTGCTGGCATCCTCCTAGCTCAAAACACCTGGGAACAAGTGCACACCGCTGTGCCAACCAAACCATTGCCATGTCTATTGTACTGATAAATCCAGCTGCCAACTTTAACCAGAGAGCTTTGAAATCCTAGATTTGGGGGCTGCAATGGAGGGGAGAGGGTGTTACTGCAAGGCAGCCCTTTTCATGATATTTCAATCATGAAGCACACCTTCCTTGGCAGCACATCTTGCCTCTAGTCTGAAGCTACCTGCTGGTATGGGAACTATGTGTGTACATGCATGTGTGCACCTGAGAGGGAGAGAGGCACAAAGTGAGGGCACATCCAGGACTTGTCCATAAAGAAAAATGAAAACAGCCATAAATACACTCAAACACCACTTGAACAATGGCCAGCAACCTCTCCTGTTGCCTAAACTTCTTCTGTCTACTTAGCTTGCTGTTTGGAGACTGCTCCCTGGCTGCCTTACAGCTCTGAGTCGGAAGGACTCCTTTGCCTCCCCATCCTTAGAGGGAATGATTGCCAGGTGCATCCTTAAGAGACACTGAGTTGAAATTTTTAGCCTGGTTGCTTGGAAAAAAAAAAAAAAAAGATATGCCCCAAATGAAAGCACAATGTAATACGTTAGTATCTCTGATGAGTCCACTTGCTTAGCTACCCTGTTTTCACCTCTGTTTTGGTCCTTTGGGGTTCACAGATGAAGCCCTAAGTCTGGTGTAGGCCACTGAGAGGATTCATGGGCTGGAGGTGGTACCTACCGGCAGCAGGTGACAATCAGTGCTATGCCCATGATAAGCAGAAGTCCCCCTCCTGCAGCCGCGATCACCACAGTGATGAGCTGGTATGCTACAGACAGAAAAGACAGAGACTCAATTAGAAACAGCCATGTAGTTGCAAATACTAATTTAAATATATCCACAGTCCTCATGCAAAGGGATTAACTGTTTATTTCCCATCTTCTCTCCCTCTGTAAGCACTATTGCCTTAAATTTCCAAGTGAAATGGATGGAGTTGGGGATCTCCTGCTGAAGGAAGGACAAGCTCTTGTTTCCCTAGGGAACAGATTCCCTTCACTAATAGATCAGAATCAATCGAACAATATTCATCTCTGAATATCTTGCTTCTAGAGTGCCCACTATATGTGCTATCATGACAGAGTACCCAGAGAAAGGAGATCTCCTTTCCTTAGGAGATAACATAAAGTCAAATTTGTCAAAGATGGTCAACAATATCATTTTTAACAGAAAATGAAGAAACAAAAAACAAGAGTAGCGCGAACCTACTGCGTTTTAGACAGTCATCTGCAATTACTTGTTTCAAATTTCCCATTTCTGACACTGCAGAAATTAAAAGAAACAAAACTCGGTACTCACGGTTTCCACAGTTGAATCCACCTAAGCCAAATGGGCAGCTGGTAACAGAAAACAACAGGGAGTTTCAGTGGCTTAGTTGTGCTGGCAGGCCACCAAAGCAATATTAAGAAGGATGGTGGGGTAGGAGAAGGGCAGAACAGTGACCATACCTCACACAGGTATCGTTTTCCAGCTTATATCCATCTTCACAGGCTAAAAACACAGAGGAGAGAAGGGCCATGAGCACCGCGTAGTGGTGGAGGGGAGGTATTTCCCATCGCCGCTTCCCACGGCAGCTTCATCCCAAACAACCCTGGGGACCAACAAACTGGTCTGTGCTGCTGGCGCTCTGATGTGATGCAATATCTCCTCTGGTTTAGGCAAAACACCACGCACTTAAATTCACCTCCCGCTGGCTTCGACGGGACCATTTCAGGGCTTCCCGGCAGAGCTAACCCGGAGCCTAGCACAGGCTGGGCAGCTGGTAATGTAATTCCCAGCAAAACCTCTTCTTGCCCAAGTGGAAACTCACTCCACACTTGTGTTGCTTCCCACAAAATAGCAGTGCCTCCAGTTTTTGTTCTTCAGAACAAAATCTCATTTGAACAGCGCTACTTCAGCATTGATGCACGCTATTCATTACTTTGAAATGTTAGTACTGCAACAAAATGTTACACAAACACAGTTGGGGTAACCCAAAGTGGTATGTTATGTTTTGCCTCGTGTCACCTTTTTTTAGTTCTCTTTCAAATTTGGAGGTAAATCAAATTTTGAAATATCATATTTTTACTACAGGATAGAAATTAAATTTACTAGGTCTAAATAACCCAGAAAACTGCTATGTACAAACTGCAGGTGAAATACTGAAACCATCGCTTCAAAATAAAATAATTTCCATGCTTATGGACAGCTATCTCATCACCCGAATTATCTGAGAAAATTATACTACCCTTCCGATGAATAGCAAAGGTGATGATACTTTGGACATAAAATTATAAGCTTCAGATTACTGATAAGATGCCTCTGCCTTTTGCGGAGGCAGTGAAGGTGGTCACCTGAGACAGCTCAGACAAAGACCTGGGAAGTGACACAGACGGAGTCCCTTCGGGCAGAGGGACAAGCCAGGGCCAGCACGTGCAGTAACCCTCGTGAGCCTGCATGACATCAGTCACCCAGAGATCTGGGGAATCCCTGCAACACACTCCACAGGGAATAAAACTAGATTGTTAAGAGAAATAAAACATGCCCATAAATTTTTTCCCCTCGAACATCTGACGCAGCCAGTGACTGGATTTTCAGACACTCTTAGCACAGGAGGGGAGGAAGGAAGAAAAGAAGGACAAATATGCAACTTTGTCCATTAGGATGGGCTGGCAATGTCATAGTAAACCAAGAAAGAGCAGTAGTTCTCTGGCTGGATTCAGAAGTTTATGGGTCTTCCAGCACCAACAAGTGATACTGATGCCAGCAGGGAGCAATGTGACTGTGACCTCCCCCTCATAATACAGGTCACAGAACTCCCCTAAATTTAATTCCCGTTTCAAATCAAATAGTTGAACCAGAGCTACAGTTTAGAGAACCATCCAAGATAGATTTTAATATTTTCAGTGACAGACAATCAACCACAACCCTGGGTCAGATGCTCATAAAGTTAATTTCCCCAGCCATTAAAAACATTCACCTTCTTTCTGGTCTGAATTATCCCAGTGTCAAATTCCAGCCTTTGGATGTTTTCCTGCTAGGCTGGGAAGGGTTATATGATCACATTTCTCCTCCTCCTCCTCAAGTCACTCCTTTGCCTTTACAAAGCCAAGTGCACTGAGATCTTTGAGTCTCCCTGGTTATTTCAGCTTTGCTCTGAACGCTCACAGGTTCTCTTTGACCCTTTTGATTTCTGGTTCCCAGAAATAGATGTTGCAAGCCCAGGGATAACAAAACTTCCGCTCTTCTGCCTGCCCGTGCCCCCTAAATGCACCCAGGGACCACACTAGCCTTAGAAACCAGAGCTGAGGACCTCTTCTTCACCCGCCACGCTCCCTTCACAGCTCTGCCCAAGTCTCCACTTTCCAGGGAACACGACCTGCAGTGTCACCTGCCTGGCACTCTGCTCTTGGATGACTGGCCTTACTTGTGGTCATATCGAAATGCTGTTTGCCTATATCCCATTTACTAAGCATCTCATGTCACTAAGCATGCCATTTTCCCTGTGAAAATGTTCAGCAACTGGCACCAATGATGATGGGGAAGCTGATGTGCATTACAGCTGGTCTTGCATCCCCTCTTCTGCCCTATATAGCCTTGCTGCTCCTCCACCACCTCTTTCACTCCTTTTATTCCCCCAGAGCTGGGGATGGGGAGGACGAGGCTCTTTGCATAGCACACACCTCCCCCCCCCCACCCCCGCTGCATTTCATCATGATGCTTTTCGCACTGGATTTATTTTTCTCTCTCTAAGATGGTTTCTTTGAAGTCAAGGAAGAGACCAGAGGTAACTGGGCGAGATTTAAGAGCCTCAGCCGTACAACAGCCTGGGCAAGAGTAGCAAATCCCAAAGGATCCTTGCCCGGTTCATTCATAACACCGATGTCTTAGCAAAATGGGACTGGATGTCCTTTCATTCCTTTCACTCGCTAACAAAAGCAGACTGAAAACATTATGGAGTAAATGTTCTACCAAAGTGAGCCAAAAGATCAGGCAATAATGAAATCTGTGGTAAAGCGGAGGGAGGCATCACCTCAACAGCTCGTTGGAGTTGCCTTCTGTAATGAGCGCCTGCAGACCCGTGTACCCCAGTGTCACCAGTGTCCCAGTCTGCTGCGTGTGTGTTGGGAAGGCCTGAAGGAGCCTGCAGGCAGATGCTGGAGCCCAGCCTAATCTCAGCCCCTCAGCCCTAGCCAAGTAATATGTGTAGGACACGTACACCTTGAGCGGTCTCAGAGCTGGAGCGTGCCTTGGACAGGGGCAGCCCTGGGACCCCATTGGCAAGGAGCTCTCAGGCCAGGAGGCTACAGGGGCGGAAATAGGAAAAAGCAAGACTCCGAACATACATCTCTGTCTTATTTAAACGCTCGGTGCTTATGTCTTTTCCTCTCCTCACCCAGCCTTTTCCTGCCACTTTGCTTTCTCCTCTGGCATCTTTCCTGCTCCTTTGAACACGCTCCCAGGAGAGCTCGTACTGTCACACTTACTCGGCAAGCTTTCATACATGAGCAGGGAACAGAGGAACGGCTTAAGTGTCAGGGGCCAAGCGAAGCTATCGAGTTGTGCTTTTCTACTCAGGATTCCTTTGCTTTTGCCTTCCTGAAAGAGACTCAGGGGTCTCTTTGGAAACCTGCTTTGCTGCTCCTTGCTTAGCTCTGGAAACACTCTGTACTATTAAAAATAGCATGCCCTGGAAAAGTTGGCACATTGGGTTTGTCACCCTGTTTCTAAAACAGCTCTGAAGATACTGGGAAGACTGAAAACCCAGAGACGACCAAACTGCATGTCAAGCGGCACCACGGTCAACACATCGAAACTCTTGTGGCTCAGAGACCCAACATTTCCTTGGTCAAGGGGATGCTTTTTTTAACATGCCCCAGGGGACAGACACTGCCAGGCAGGACAGAACAATCCCTAGGGGTCAGGGTGGCCAATCCCCTGATCCTCAGTGGCTCTCCCAGCCATACCTGCCTTCCCACGGGGGAGACCGGACAGGGCAGCACAATAGCCATTTCCCTCTTTGCAAATACTATAATTGGAGTTACCACGCCACATTTTCATGACCCACAATGAGGGTCAGATGTTCAGGAGACCTCAGTTCCTGTTTAGTTACTAAGAGGGCAGAGATTTTCAAAGAGGCTGGCATATTGTATGCTATATTTATCAGAAAATAGCCCTAAATATCAAATGAGGGCCACAGCTTGGCTTTTGAAAAAGCCTTTAAAAATCCCAACCACCTGGCTCACCCAGATGGGAAAAAAGTGATGCTGAAAATCTGGTATCTTGCCAGAGCATGGCACCATGCAGTCGGTGCTATTGTCACGCCACTGCACTGCAGCCTAAACTCCACATCAACCCTGTCCCTCAGACACTCTCAGGCTGGTCAATAAGATGTTTCCTACTGACAGCAGAGAGTTGAAGAGGGAATTGAGGTCCCACTGTGTGCAGATAGGGTTTTTTATAGTTTGCACAGCAAACAAGAGCTGTAAATAGGGAGCAACCACATGTACAAGATGGTAGATCTCCAATCATCACACCCAAGTGCCTCACAGCCTTTCAGGTATTTATCTTCACAACACTGCTTGGCAAGGGACATGGACAAGAAAAATGGAGTAATTCATCCTGGGTCCCCACCATCGGTGCCAGAGCCAGAGTTGGGCAAGAGCCTCCCAAGTTTCAGCTCAACTCCCTGCTCACTGCATGAGTCTCTCACTCTGCTTCTGAAGGGTAGATAGAGACAGTCAGTATTTCCTAATAAACATCCTTCTCCCAACACACAAGATGAAGGGATGAAAGGAAAACCCAAAGGAGAAAGATTTTGCCTGGAGCCACAGAGCAGAGGAGAAGCAGGACCATGATCCGTGACCCAGAGATGCCCATTTGTGAGATGTCCATTCCAGAGCCTGCAGCACATGAGTTATTTCCAGACACATTTTTCTCACTGTCTGATCAGATTTGGAATTGACAAAGCATCTCTTCCTCTTTCAACAGCAACCCAGCAGACACTGCCAGAAACAATATATAACCACTATTGCAATTCTTATTGATAAGACATCAGAAAACTCAACTTCTTAAGAAGCCCTACAACAACCACTGGAACTAGGGTTGATCCTACAGAAGTTGTTTTGACCACTGGCACATGGACAAAGACCTTGTTTAAAATGTAGCAAAACCAGATTTGATGATCTGAGGAGTAGCTAAAAAATAATATAACCCTTAAGCTTAAAATTTCTATTAAAAACACAGCTTAAAAATAAATTACTAATCATTTTCAGATACTTATTTTTAAAATATTGATGATGTATTAATATAAGCTTGTGAGTTTAAAGCACTTCTCCTAAGTTCGCTGAGAGTTCAGACAAAATCAAAACAGGCAGAGCCACACGTCATCTCTGCTCTGTGCCACTGAAATGGAGCCCAAAGCAGCTGGGCCCCTTTCTCCCTCTTCTCGATCGCTGTGACTCACAGCGTGCTCCAGTAAGAGATAATATTATTCCTAGAGAGAGGCTGTATCTTCAGTGTCTGCTGAAAAGTCCCCTAACCAAATAAAAGAAACTTGAGCTGCTAATATTTATTCATAATATTGAGCTTCTTGCACGCAGTGATAAACACACACACTCGCTTCCACTGGAATAAAAAGTTTAAGCAAAATTCAGGCAAAATACGCCACACAAAGGGCAATACCTCTGCAGGAGTGGTCCATCTTGTTGTATTTGAAGTACCCGCTTTTGCACTGGCAGAGGGCGACCCCATCAAAGTCGGTGCATTCAGAAGTTTCCTTGTCGCATTCGGGGTCTTTCTGCTTGCACAAGCTGCCGACTGTGGGGAAGAGGCGGCCAACGTCAGCGCGGTTCTCTCTGAACCCACCGTCACGCACATTTGCTTTCCCCAGGCATCGCATTCAGCTCCTGTGCCGCTTTAATCTCCTTCCCTTTTTTTTTTTTTTAATAACATTTGTTCCATTAGGAGACAGTCAACATTGCGCTGTCACCCTTTCTTGCGTCTCTACCATTGTTTGCACAGGCAAACAGAGGGGGCGAATAATAAATGTTTCAGCTCGGAGGCAGAAGGGGAAATGAAAAAGAAAAATTTGGTTTGGCTCTAGCTGAAACGCATTCACCCCCTGAGACAGTTCAACAAATCAATTTTTAAGTTTATATCAAGCAAAACATTTTGCTCAGCCCAAACCAACTTTTTTCCATCTCCATATTAAACACTGGATTTTTTTTCATTTTACAAACAAAGAGTTTGTCCTTTCATTTACATTACTTCGAAACAGCATTATCATTTAGAAAGTCTGATTTGTTACAATGAGCATTCAGGAAAACTGTGGGTAAATGACGGAAATCGTGTCACCGAGTTTACATTATTTACTGGGGGATCAGACTAAATGGAATGAACAAATGAAAAAATATTCATGAGAAATATGATTTTATGGAAAAAGTGTCACTCCATTTGGCACTCACCTTTTATGAACCTGTCCCTGCTAGATCCATCTTTTTTTTTTTTTTTTTGATCTGACATCTTTTCTTTCAAGTAATTACGCAAGAACATAATTTGTTTCTCATTCTGCTTATTTTAAGTTAGAAACAGCCTTTACCAGAAGCATTGTTTCAGAGATAGCAGCTAGATATAATCTGAGCGGGTCTACCAAAATAATTTAATTCAATCTATGGTGGAGTGTGGCTTTAAAATATGGCACGTTAAAATAAAAGCACAAGCTAAATTTCTCATCTTTGTGTCTTTACTTTGCCAAAACGATCCAAGGGGTTTCCCACTAGACCCAGGCCAAGCCTTGAACCCCAAAGTCCTTGCAGGAGCCCATCTTTCAAGGGTACTCCCTTCCTGCATCCTGCCGGTTACTCTCATGGCTAAATCTCCTCTATTGTACCCTCGTAAAGCGAGGACCAGGACGTGCAAGGCAGAGGGCCACCACCTGAGGTCCACCTGGAAAAGGTTCCACAGTGATGTGCTTCTCCAGGTCTCTATGTCAGACCCACAATCCCCTTTGGCAGGTAGAGGATTTGGTGCAGAAATCAAAAGCTCTTAATTGTGAACCATTTTTACACCCTGCAACACTGAAACTGGGAGGCAGGAGAGCACGGCTCCCCACTGTGGTGGTTTCAGCTGGGATGAAGTTGACTTTCTTACTAGCAGCTGGTGTAGTGCTATGTTTTGAATATGGGATGGGAAATAGTGTTGATAGCGCACTGGTGGTTTTGGTTGTTGCTGAGCACTCAAGGCCTTTTCTGCTCCTCACACCGCCCTGCCAGCGAGGGCTGGGGGTGCACAAGGAGTTAGGAGGGGATACAGCCAGGACAGTAGACCCCAAATGACCAAAGGGATATCCCATACCATGTGACGTCGTGCCCAGTATATAAAGCTGGGGGAAGAAGAAGGAAGGGCAGAGGTGGTTGTTCAGAGTGATGGTCTTCTGCCTTCCCAAGTAAACGTTATGTGTGATGGAGCCCTGCTTCCCTGAGGATGGCTGAGTACCTGCCTGCCCATGGGAAGTGGTGAATTAATTCCTAGTTTTGCTTTGCTTGCATGTGCAGCTTTTGTTTTCTCTATTAAACTGTCTTTATCTACACCCACGACTTTTCTTGCTTTTACTCTTCCAATTCTTTTCCACTTCCCAGCGAGCGGCTGCATGGTCCTAGCTGCCAGCTGGGGCTAAACCACGCCACCCGCGTAGCCTCCAGCAGCTCTAATTGACTTCATTGCGGGGATTTGTCGCAGCCTTCACGCTGTTTCCCCGGCTCCCGGCTGCACGGGTGGAATTAAGACTTAAGGTTTTTTGATCTGGCCGGGGCCCAGTGTCACATCCCGGAGATGAAAGGCTGCCCTACAATGCCTCTAATCCTGTGCTGCATGATGTTTTCACAGAGAGGCAGACTTCTCACACATGTGGCAAAGATAAGGCTCGATATCTGCATCCCTTTTGTACTGCAGGGCTCTTAAGATGACTCCCATTTATATAAGATAAAAAAGATTCAGAGGGATTTTACCAAACACCAAAATCTTTGTCCCTCTTATAAACGGAGCCAAATAAAACATCCCTTTCCCTTCCCATCACAGTTCCAGATGCTATTTACCTCTGTGGAGCGGTTTCAGGCTGGAGATGAACTGGCAGGCTTCGGTGGGGGATTTGCAAGCTCGAATGTAGCTTTTCACGCTGCCGACAACGTCATAGAAAGTCACGTTGGATGCTAAAGAGAACGTGGATTGCACTGAAACATGCACAAAATTTGCCTCCCTAACAGAAAACAAAACAAAACAGCCCTGAGTACCACGGGTCAGTCTGGTATCATTGTTAGCACCTTATACATAGGACTCTCATTAATGCACATTATACATAGGACTCATTAACACAAGCAATGCTTATCACAGACACAATATTGCATACATACTGAAACAGCCGTGCATTGTAACAGACCTTAAAAACAGGACAGAAGAAACTTACACACAGAAAGATAAATTTGGGGCTGGAAGGGGTGCCGGTAGCTCACTTTGAAACCAGCCATAAATTCCTCCCAGGCAGCTCACAAGCCTGTCCCCAAGCTACTCAGGCCAGGAGGAAGGTACCAAGAGAGCTGGGCAAGGTGGTCAGGTGTTCCCCATGCCCTGCGCTACCACCAGGCCGGGTTGCATCAAGCCCAGCACCGACTCAAAACGATGAACATGGATCTCAAGTTGAACATCCTGAACGCTCGAGTTTCTCACTCTTCCCCTGGTAGCTTTAGCCTTACCTGGTTGCCTTAACTGTGGAGTGGTGGTACCCCGGCAAGCCCGACAGCGATGCATCAAGCTGCAAGGAAGGAGAGAGCAGTTGTTAGTGTCCCAGGGGATGATGGAAGGAGGCAGCCTAGTGGGATGCAGCATGGATCAGCCCTCCTGGGTCACCGATACCATCCCCTGTGTTTGCCAGAGCTTCCTGCTGAGGCCAAGGGGGCTCCGAGCATCCCAGCAGTTCATCTGCTCAATGAGAAAGATGCGCCATCCTGTTGTCAGCAAGGGACAACTGAAGTCACTGTTGCACAGCCTTGGAGAAGAACAAAGACCTGGGAGTTTTGACATGAGCACCTGCCTAGGGTCCCACTGTGCAATGACTGCCAAGATAGAGGACAAGCCAGAAACCAGGAGAGCCCTGGGTGAGGCCGAGCTCAAGGCAGCACCCTCGGAGACTGCTCATCTTCCAAGCAGCCTCCCTCTCCCTGGATCCATGCAGTTGGTTGTGCTCTCTCCTCAGCAAAAGCTTTGCAGGCAGCATCAAGGCGACTCACCCTGGCTCACCCCTCCTTTGGCGGCATCTCCAAATCAGCTACTCCAAAAAGCGTTGGGATGAACTACAGCTAGCCTAGGAACTGCTAACAGGGTGAACTCATGCATGCTATGATCTGGCTAAATAACACACTGAGATGTATATATCCCCAGCCCAGGGGTCTTTTTGGAGCAACTGAAAGCACAGGGTACTGGGAAGCCACCAGCTCATCCAGGGCTTGCTCTGAGCAGACTGAGGGACATGCGGTTGTGATAGAGTGGCTGGGAAACTCCACCAAGAGGAAGGTATTTTTAGGTGGGTGCTGCTGCTGTGCTACGTCCCACAGGGTTTAGCTAAGAGTGAGGTGGCACCAGCTGCAGTCCAACCTGCCCCAGCACCCGTGAGATTTACAGACAAACGATGAAGTTCAGAGTTACTGTTATAATGCTTGACCTTGGAGGAGCACTAATGCCCTTTTGAGGTCTGGAAAAAGTAACACAGCCAGAAGACACTAGGAAAGGACAGTGGCTACAGAAGCGTGAACCCAACCACACCACTTCCATGAGAAGGGCTTCAGGATTTTCTGGGCAGATACGCTGTCTGAAGCCCCATAGGAGCCGCACCTCTCCACTGCTGTCATAACAGCCTGGACAGGGCAGGGGAGAGAAGCGTGCTGGGATTTAAAAGCGTACATCTCACCAGTCCTAACTTACACCACACCAGGATTGTTTGGTGATTAAAAAGACTAAATCCACACTACAGAGTCTTGCGGCTTCCCATGACAACCATAAGAGGAGCAAAGGGAGACCTGTCCTATCAGCATCGCTGAAGTCCCGGCAACAACACTCACCATCGACAGGATTTCGTCCTCGACATGGAGGAGCTCTGCGTACTTCCCATGGGTAATATTAAGTTTCAGGGGGACCTGGCCAATAAATATTCTTACTAAAAAGGAAAATAAGACAAGTTAGTTGGAACACGTCTCCATGCCATGTGTAGCTGCAGTTTCATCTGCCTCACATGAGAGACTGTCTGCATGGAAAAACCCCTCAATGCAGATAGAAAACTCAAATCTGACATTCACTGCCCCAGTAAAGCAAAGTCCTAGCCTTGGGATTTTTCCCAAGGGTTGCTGCAATGTTCCCACAGCCCCAGTCAAATTCCAGAGCTCAATGCTGCTGAACCGCCAGCATTTCACCGCAGAGTTCATACATTTACTATAGAAACACAGACTAATTTAAAAAGACCCCTGAATACAGAAAGAGCTGGGTAAGTTTATTAACAAGATACTTTCAGGTACCAAAGCTATTTATAATAATTTGGGGTAAACCTGCCAAATCTCTTACCCCTCCCTCTCATGGAAGGAAAGCAAATCAGCAAGTCAAAATAAAGCACTGTAGAAAGGACATTTTCATTTTTCAAATTGTTGGACAGAATGAGCAATGACATTTGAAAAGAGGTCCAAAAGATGCATTTTTCCATGCTTAGATTTATATTTGATTCATGGCAGCAGAATGCAATAATCCGAGTTGTCCAGACTCAGAGAGATAATATCCCTAAATCTTGTATTAAGTGTCATGAGATACTTGGTGGAAATGAGAACTCAGAGCTCCAGTTTTATGTTCCACCAGAAAAACAAATAAGGTCGCAGATAGCATTATAAAGCCTCCAATTCTTTACCATTTTTCCCAACCACAGAGCCTATCTTCATCACAAATTTTGTATCAGACAGCTCTAATATAACAACTCCAGGTAAAAATAATCACCTTCTCAGTATTTACATAATCTGCCCATATCCCAGTTCAAGGCATAACCAAAACAACTCTCTAAATTAGAAGCTGACACATTCCAACTTGAAGAAATGTTTCAAAACACCCTTCAGGGACACCTCACCCATGTTTCCTTAGCAAAATTTCCATGCCTCTAATCCTCGCTGATTAAGGGTCAGAAGAAACTCTTAGCAAAACAAATTCCCCTTTACAATGGGACATTGTAAGTCCTTGAGATTGAGAGTCCTCTAATAGAAAGGAGGGGGTCAGAACCTGAGTTCCAACTAATAACTGTGCTGCATGAAAAATGCTAAAGGTATGAAACAAGACCTTGATCTTGCAAAGACTTTCACGGCTGCTTGATTTTCCGCACATGGCTGATCCCGCTGAAGCCAGGTTACACAATAGACCCACTCACTTCTCCCAGGCCAAGCGCCGTCACCCGGGTTTGCAGGGCTGGGAGCTAAGATAAGCTGCTGCTGAACACTTTTTGAGGGTTGTAAAACACATGAGGAACAGAAGGGGCACATCTGTCCTCACTAACAAGCCTCTTGCTGTGTTTTTTAAGAAACCCTCAGCTATCACTGCGCCTGCTCCCCGGGGCACCCCAACACAACAGGCTTTAGACACTGCACTTGTATAAACACTAAAAGGCTCTTGTTAAAAGTGATGGTTGGGAGGAACACTAAGTTCCCGAACTAGTCTGAGCCCAGGTTAATTTGTTTTAGAAGATTACAGATAATTATTTCCATCTTTTTCTTCCCTGGTTTTTCACTTTTGTTTTCTTACCTATATTGCACTTTCCTTTTTCCAGCTCATATCCAAGAGGACACTGACAGATATAGGAGCCATGGGTGCTGTTGCAGGTGGCCAGCGCAGGACAAGGGTTGGAAAGACATTTATCCACGTCTACGAAAGCAGAAAAAACCCAGGCTATAGTTATAGAATCACAAAAATCATCAACTGTTGGGCTAAAAAAGATCAACTTGGCTCCTCTTCTGTGACCCCCTGAGCACCATCAGATGCTTTGTTGCATCATTTGCACTTACTATTTATCTGGTTCTTAATTATTCTGTTGGAGCTGAAAGAATAAATACAGACCACGTTCCCTTGAATATTCATTCAAAAGCTCTTGGGATGCAGTGTTGATCCATGTTAATATTAACACCCAGCTTGTCTACAGCACTGCTCATCTGCAGATCTCTGGGTGCTTTCCAAAGACAAACAACCCTACAGTTATGGATGGAGACACCGAAGAAGGGACCTTGGCAGCCAGAGCTAGACACAGGAGCATGGGCTCCTTCACCAAAGTCCTGCCCTTTTCATCCAAGCCCTGTTTCCATGAACGAAAGCTAGTGCTTGAACACTTTTGCAGTCTGTAGATTACGCAGCAGTGGTGAAGGCATTCTCAGCTGCTGTCACCAACTTTACCGGGGCTGCAGCCCCCTCTATGCCAGGTTGAGGATGTTCACAGCAGTAATATCTGCCTGTGCCACCACTCGTAATGCACTGGGTGAGCAGGGGCTTGAGGAGCAGACGCCAACTGTGAAATATGGTGTTTCGGGGGATTAATGATGGTAGTCTTAGGTGCTCCATAGATTACACAACCCATACTACAAGTTCTAGAGAAGATACCCAACACCTCCCTTTGAAAAAACCCACCTCCTGGTCAAAAATGCTCCTTCTTGCTGTGTGTACGACTCACCCGAGCACAAATGCATGCCGCACATGCATGCAAAGGCAGACCGTAGGCAGGACTGTGGACTTGGCAACAAGGCGCTACAAGATGTGCTAGACAGTTTACACACCACTTGTACCTATTCTGCAGCTGCTGCCAAGCACTGCAGCAGAGGCAGGAAGGATGGGCTTTGTGGTCTAAGCACAAAGCGTGAGAGTCAAAACCATGTGTGTGTTTCTGACAGCACCGAGATGTCCCAGGGCATCACACAGGTTCTGCAGACCAGACAGTCCCAAGCCGACTTGGGACATACCATTTGACACAATCTCTGTGTCTCAACTAGCCTGGCATGACCACCTCAGCATCATCGAGAAGGAGATTTGGTGTCTCTGATCCAAGCAGCCAGAAATGAGTGGGTGTATTTTAAAGTGTTGGCTTTCACTTTGCCATCCTTCAGTTTGTGCTTTGTACAGTAGGGACCATGGCAGCTGCTTCTCCCACAGCAGCGAGTGCCAACACACAAAGCACCACGTCTCAGGCAACAGAAGGATCTTTTTCATTCTGGTAAATGGCAAAACTTGGTATTTAAAGGAAAGAATAACTTGGCAGAAGTGTGAATCAGTTGGTAAAAAGGATACACTGTTAGTTTTGGATAAAAAAAAAAATAATCTAATCTGTTCCCTTACATGAAGCCATAGCTATAATTAAAACCAATCAGCCTGAGAAATAACCTTTAAATACTTAATTATTGGAGGGAATATATACTATTGCCAGTATTTTATTGTGATTAATGCAATTAGCACACACAATATCCTACAGTGGCATGAGGGCCAGGCTCCTGAACTGTAAACACAGAATCAATTTCCATTCATATAAAACGTTGCTGAATGTATTTACTTGAGAAGATAAGGAGCCTGGCAGCAGTAATAAATGACTGTAACAACGCACTGAGCAAGACTACGGTACATAGCCTACCAGGAGAAGCAACAGGCCCTTGAGTAGGAGATTATTTAGTGAGGTGGGGAGAAAACGACCACAGGTTGTAATAGTAGAAAAAGTTCCAACACAAATACCAAGTTATGGCCAACCACCTTCTCTCATTAATGAGATAGATACTGATTGGTATCGATCAACATGGGTGACTGATCAACTAAATATAAAGTGCATCCTACACATAGGTTGAAGGCCTGTCAGCTTTATTTTCTTGAAATTCTCAATTTTCAGCTTAATGTTTCTATCAGAAATGTTCACCAAAATGCTCACCCTTTCCAGCGGTTCAGCTTGATTGCTAAACCCTTAGCTTAACAATACCAAACATGGAGACTGAGTCCTTATCCTCAAACCCTGCTGACAACAGACTTGTCATACATACATACGTAACCCTTGGAAGACCCTTAAAGGGGGACCCAGGCATTGCTGGCCCCCTCATCCCCCGCCTCACCACTGATGAGTGCCATTAGATATATTACCTGTTGCCAGAGACGATGTCCTCAGCCCAGTAGTGCTACTTGAAGGAGGAACAGTGGTTGGTTTGGTAGCAGCCAAAGTAGTTGCAATGCTCACAGTGGTCTTGCTGGTTGGAGGGGCTTCAGAAGGACTCACAACAGGGATATTTTCTTTGGTGACTTTACCAGGCCTTGCAGTGGTAGGATCCACAGCTTCTGTGCTTTCATCAGTGGTATACATGTGCTTAGTGGTAGTGGGCGTTTGAGGTCTGTGATCTTTCGTGGTGCTAACATCACCTGGGGTTGGCTGGTGACCGGCCGGTGTTGTCAGCACAGGAGGTTTCACAGTCGTCAGTGCCACCGCGGGGATGATGACGCTGTGGTTTGTTGCACTTGGTGAGGGACTAAGGGGTGCATCTGTCGGCCCAGTCCGTGGGGCATCACCAGCTGTAGTGGGCAGCAGCGTTGCGGTCCCAAAGCTGCCTCCCTGGGTGGTGGTGGCTCTCAGTGAGGTGGTCTCCATTACCGTCATGGGAATGGACACAGATATGATGCGTCCGCCAAGCTGCTCCATGGGCGCCGTGGGGAGAGGAGGAGACCTGGTGGAGGTGAAGGTGGTGCTGTTTTGGGGCTGGTGCGTGACATTGTGCTTGTTGGTCCCCCTGGGTGAGCTCCCAGCCACGGTGGCTGTGGAGGGTGCCTGCCTGATCCCAGTCGTAGCTACAGAGGTGACTGCTTGACCACTATCATCAGACTGAGAGATGGATGATGGTGACGAGAAGACAGGCGATAAAGATGCTAATGAATAGGATGGGGAAAGCAATGAGGAGCTGGGCAAAGAGGACGACAAAGCCTGCAGAGGGGATGAAGATGCCATCACAGAGGACGAGAGTGGTTCAGATGACTCTGATGATGTAAATAAATAAGTTGGTGGTGGTGTTGATGACAGCGAGTGATGCAGTGATGACACTGCAGAAGAGGCTGGAAATGCTGATGAAGACAGAGATGATCTGCCAGTGGTCAATAACTCAGAGTCAGTGTTGAAGAGAGTTGTGTTTTGTACGGTCCCTGGAGAAGCAGAAGTCAACAGTTTGGACGAATGTACCAGCAATGGCTCTGTAGATGGTTCAACAAAACTGCCATCGCTGGATACGTTGTTCCTCCTGTCCTGTGCCACAGAAGACCTCGATGAATCAGAAGGGTTGGAAATCTCAGAAAAAAAGGTGGAACTTTCTGAGGAGTCAGCAGAGGTGCTACTATTTGAGATAGACAGGAGGGTCCTTTCTCCTCCTCTGGTATACGTGGTTGAAATGTATGTGCCGTCCGTATGAGAAACCGAGGTCCGTTTCTCAGCATCGATGCTACTGACCGGCTGACGGCTACTTGAAAAGCCTGCAGTAAAAGGACAAAATATATTAGAAAAATGGAGTAATATTAAAGTATTTTGATGTTATATTAAAATCACTTGCAAAATACATAAAATTTTCTTGTCTGTGAACTTGCCCGTGCTCTTCTAAAAATTTAGAACACCATCCAAGCATGGGTGCCAAATCAGGAGTTTTCTGCGCTCCTTCATTCATTCTAAAATGGTGAACTCAGACAGAAACAAGGCTCCTGTGAAAGGTGTAGGCTTCTAAAACACTCTTCTTCCAGTATTGCTTTTCTAATGTGATTGAGCGCTTATCTTTCCACACTATTTTGTGGCAAGCTAAGCAGGAAAACCCATCTGTTCTCTTTATCACTCATAATTTATAAAACCCATATCCTCTCCCTCTTATCCTCTGTTCCCAACTAAAGAATATCCATCTTCTTCAGTCAGTTTGTTTTCACACGCAGTGAACTTCATGCCTCCGCAGGATGAAATTATTATAATATGTTAATTTTCAGCTTATCATAAACTCATCGGTAGAAAACTTTGCAGTCAGGAAATCCTAAATGAGTAGCACATCAGTCTGCAAAAAATTCAGATTATTTAGCATAAAAGGTGCAGTCAATCTTATAATACGAATTTCAGGGTGCACAGATAAATTCAGCAATCTCTAAAAATAAAAAAAAAGGGTAATGAACATTTGATTTAATTCTACAAGTGACTTAGGTCAGCATGAAACAGTTCTGAAAGCAGCACGCACAAGAAATCAATTAGGACACAAAAAAATAATACGGCCATCAAAACAGGAGAGTTTCCCTGCTCAGGCTCATGGTTTCACTTCTGGAATGATTTCCCAGCCAGGTGGGGTCTGGCTTTGAGTCCTTGGATGAAAACATCCCCCAAAGTGTACCCACAGGTGGCACTGCATGTACCAATGAACGAAAACTCTGTATACAACGTAGGTAAAGGCACGACAATGTGAACTCCTCCACCAGGAGACACTAACTTACTTGTGAGGTCGTTTTGGAAAGAAGAATAAGTGGGCATCTTGGAAGAACGTGCGAAGAGCGTCTCCGTTGAGAAGTCTGAGAAGCCCCCGTTGCTGGCCGAGGCGTTGGCCGTCCCGCTCTGCTCCACCGACATCGGCTGAGCCGGCCCCGTAGAGCTGGCGGTCTCGGTGTAGGAAGCAGAGCTCTCCGTGCCACCAGCCAGCACCCCGTCTGTCACTGAGTGCAGCGTCTTCTCTCCACCACCAGCAGACGTGGATGAAGTGTACGCGGGATCAGTGATGGGGCTGGACAGCCTGTCCTCGGCACTTGAGCTGCTTAGCGAAGGATGGCTGCTGCCCACGGCTGGAACAGGATCGAAAAGCAGGAATGTGATTTTATCATCTCAGAGCATAGAGTACTTGCGGTTTCTACAAAAATTCTGGTTTGAAATGCAGTTTAATAAAATTGCACAGATAATCACAGATTAAATCTCACATATCTATCACCCTAAATGTGGATTTAACAAACAAAGCGTCCTCCAAAGAAACAGGACTGTCTGAATGCAGAGGGACAATCAGTACCATTAGAGTCATAACGGCATATTTATATTCATAACTACTGCCCCAAACCAGGCAGGCAGTAGCTATGTCCTACAGCAAGAAGCTAGGCTTCTCATTTCTGAGACTTTTTTGTTAAAGACCAACAGCTGCAGATATACAATACCAAGGAGCAGAATCACCACCGCTTATAACTTCTGCCTACAACACCCGCAACAGCTCTGACACGTGCTGGTGGTCATATCAACCCCATGGAAGAGGAGGAGGGAGAGGTAGTGGGTTTTTCCTAGTTCAAACACCATCCCAGAGTTCAGAAAAACTCACTGGATGGTTCACTGGCAGCTGAGAAATAGGTGGAGACCCTGGATGAAAGGGTGACCTTGGTCTCCGGGTACCCTGCTCGGCCAGATGAGACGTGTCCTGCTCCAGGCCATTCTGTGGAGGATGGGAGGGGGCTGGTGTGGGGCTCCCCAGCTGTGTCCGGGTGAGATGTGGGATTTGCTGCTGGCGTGCTCCATGTGCTGTGATTAGCTGCAGCCCGAGATGTCCCCTCCCCATGGCTGGAGAGTGTGGTTGAGATGTACGTAGTCTCAGTAGGAGCACCAGAAACTCTTCCTCCCTCTGGAATTGCAAAGCAGAGATACAGACAGATATATATAAAAATATATATTTTGTATATTATTAATACCTTTGAGGCCTCTACAGGGACTGAAATCTGAATTTCAGTTCCCACAGTGGAGGTGGAGCTCAGTTACCAACATCACTTATTTGCTAAGCAGGGTTCCCAGGTGATCTGTGCTTTTCCCCTTTACACCAGAAAAATAAAACAGATTGGGGTGCATGGTGTTTCTGAAGGAGAACAGTGGCAGGGAGATAGGACCTGGTATTGGACATCAGGCAGAAAGTTCCCTTGGGAGGACCAGTGGGTGTCAAACCAGCTCTGGTGGAACCCTGGAAGCAGAGCCAAGGCTGAAACACACGATAGCTGGGATATAAGGAAGGGTCTACCGATCCCTCACCACATCTTATGCCAGGCTCCCTCGGTTTGAGGGCTAAGGTCAAGGCTCCATTGCACAGGGGCACATGTGGCCCAGAAGAGCTGCCCGGCCATCCTGTTCCTGACACGAGAAGCGCTGCCCCGAGGCAGTGAGACAGATAACTTGCCAGCTGTGCAGTGCTCAGATGCCCTTTGCTATAAACCTGGCTTGCTAAAAAGGCAAATCTGGTTTAAAGCTAGAAAAGGGAGGGTGGGAGCTCAGGAGAGGGTAAGGAGGAGGGGTGCCCTCCACGGCAAATCAGGAAACCACAAGACCCACCTGAAGCACTTGGTGAAGGTGAAGACACTGAAATGCCAGGAGGAAATGCAGTCAGCGGCTTCGTTGGAAGCTCACTGAGTCCAACACCACCCTGTGAAACATTGCTCTGCCTCCCAGGCTCTCCAGCTGATGCAGATGGCAGAAGGACCACATTCAAGGAGCTGGTGCGGGCTGGAATGGGAGCGGAGCTCCCTGCCACACTGGATATCACATGGGCGTCTGACATGGGCTCTGTGCTCCTCTGCCCACTGCTGGTGGCTGTCACTGAGCTGGGAGTACTGGTGAGAGTAGCATTGGGCAGGCGTCCTCCTGTAGCTGAGGTCCCTTCCGCTGAGAAAAGGCAAAAGAAAACAGATTTATAGACAGCCATAAACACGTGGGCGCTGTCTCTTCCATCACCACCTTTAGGTTGACGGCACAGATATAACAAGGCAGAAGATCTAAACCTGGAGAAAACCATGAAAACACAACCCTTTCATGTGCAAGGCAGTGCCGCTCGCAGGAGGACACCCTGAAGAGGGCACTAGGAACAAGTCCTGGGAACGCTGTTGGGTTTGCTTCCCTTTGGTGCTGCTCTCAGTGCCGCAGTCTGGCCAAGGGCACTGTGTGCCCATACCACCATCGCAGCACCTGTGGTGAGCGAGGTGGGGTTACAGCGGCACCTTACTCCCCGGTACTCGAAACAAAGCACGGCAGGCTTGTATGGGATCAATAAAAACTGCCTCTGCATCCCAGGGGGGCAGTCGGGAATGAGTGGTGTTGCCTCCTGCCTGTATAAGCACAGCCAACGGGGCTGTCTTCAAATTGTGCTGTCTCAGAAAACACACCAAATCTCGGGGCCACACTGCTCTTGCAGTAAGGCTGGGTTATTCTGGTGACTAAATGCAAAAAACAGCTAATGCATTTTTCTCTGGAAGTTGACATTTTCCTCCATAATGCCCAATGCCATTGTCCAGCACCTTCTAGCATGCCCTTACTGCTCCATACAGAGTGGACGTTTGAGGTCTATGGAAAGAAGTCCCATGGGGACAGTCAGAACTCACCTGGAAAAGCATTTTCTGAAGCAGACAGCGAGCCTGTGAGCAACGGGTCCGTGGATGACACAGTGGCAACTCTGCCACCACCAGCCTGGGCTCCCAAAGAGGACTGGGTATGGTCTGGAGAGCTGATGGTTTCAGTACCAGTGGTGGAAATCTCTGTTGTTTGGGCCAGCCTGGTGCTGGCTGGCAGAGACCTTAACGTCCTCCCTCCACCTTTGGTGGCTGTTGCAGAAATCGAGGTGCTGGTGGTAGGGAAATCGGTTCTTCCCTCTGTTGACAAGATGCTGAATGACACATGGCTTCCTCTAGCAGCTAAGATGTGGGAGAGAAAATTTACATTTTTACAAATGTGAAACTATAAATAAACAAGCTTTCTTCCAGTAACACCAAGAGGCAGCAAGTACTCGCACAATAGAAAATATGAGAAGGTGTCAATCCAGAGAAAATAGGACATTTCCAAAGATGTGAAACCTCCTTACAGAGATCTGTCTTCTAAAAAATGTGGTTTGATGCTGAGAAAAGTGCTATTATATAAAAACTGTTGAACTGCTACGCTGTGCACTTGATTTCACCATTCTGTGCCTGAGTGCGCTCCATGCTGCTAGAACAAACAAATACCCTAACAACCCAGAAAAGCCTGGAAATGAGTTCAGACAAGGCACAACAAGTCTGAAGAAATGGGATCAGGAGGATCAGACCCCTTCAGCACCACAGAGGGGTCTAGAACCAAACAGCGGCATGAAGGGCCTCGGAGACCACATTCAAAGTTGCCTTAAATTTGTTGAACTGGTTCAGTTCCTGGGAAGAAGCATGGCCCAAGGGGTAGGACAGAGGGCAGGAACTGGAGTCCCTGGTTCTGCAGAAACATGATCTAATCCTCCCTTGCTTAGTTCTCTTGCCTATAAAATTGAGATAGCAACTGGAGATAGTAAAAAAGGGAATCGTGATTTGAAAGTTAATTATTTTGCTTGGCATAATGAAACTTTCCACACGTGCCCCTTCTGTCGAAAACCCAAACCACATATTTCGGTCAAGCAAGAGCTGAAATATTTCAGACACAACATCACACTGCATCTTCCATGCAATATATTCTGCATAGCAGAAAAGAGTCAGGCAATGTAAGATACAGTAACAGTCCTCCTTTTACCTACAAGAAAAAAGGTATTTCACTTCTAACTTGAGCTCACCTGATGAAGGACCTTCTGAAGGAGAGTGAGAGCCTGTTAGCGAAGGATCTGCCACCCGCTCGGTGAAATCTGTGGTTTCTCTGGACCCACGAACTCCATAGGTCTCTCTCACAGAAGACGCGGATGAGGACTGGACTGTGCCCAAGGTCCTGTATATGCCACTGCTGGACGTGGAGTCTTCTGCTGCCCATCGGCTGCTCGTGGCAGACCTTGGGGGCCTCCCACTGCTGCTGGTGGCCATGGCTGAAATGAAAGCGCTGGTGGGAAAGGAAGCAAGGGTTTTTTTCTCTGTCGTTGAGCTGTTAACTGGTCGGTGGCTGCTTCTGACACCTAAGATACAATAAAACCAGGTTTGATTTGAGCATATAGAGCTATACATTTGAGGGATTTCTTTGTACGGTATACACTTCTATACTGTTTGTTGAGAAACTGAACAGTTCTCAACCTGGAAAAGGCACTGCTCTGGGAAGAGGTGAATCCCTTACATTCGAGCACATGTGGCTAACAAAAAGCCATGAAAATCTCAACTTAAAACCATGGTTTTTAATGGCAGGCTGTGCACAATACCTGATTTATGCATTTAAGGCACCTTTGAGCCTGTTTAAATCAGGACTATATACCTTTAACTTCAAAGCAAATCTGGAGGATGAGCTAAAAAAGGCCTGGTTTAGGTTTTTTAGTGACAGTCCAGAGAGCCAAGTTGCTGTCTCAGTGCTGGGGTGATAGCACAGCCATGGGGCCGAGCCCCCCACAGCACCAGGCACCCTGAGACATGCAGAACTGGACACAGCCTCACCCATAAGATGCTCAGAAACACCCCAGCCTGGTGTTCGACCCAGCCTGGTTTACCCCTCATTTAGCAGGCATTGCTGCCCCAGAGCATCCCCAAACCACAGCACTGGGGATGACGATACCTCACCAGCTCGGCAGGAGCTACACTACAACACGCTGAGCGATGGGCTTAATTATTGTGAATTAATGGTAAATTGTACAATCATAGAATCATAGAATGGTTAGAGTTGGAAGGAACCTTAAAGATCATCGAGTTCCAACCCCCCTGCCATGAGGTTCCAACCCCACCTCCCACTGGACCAGGTTGCTCAAAGCCCCATCCAACCTGGTCTTGAACACTTCCAGGGACGGGATATCCACAGCTTCTCTGAGCAACATGTTCCAGTGTCTCACCACCCTCACAGTAAAGATTTTTTTTCTCATCTAACCTAAATCTCCCCTCTTTCAATTTAAAACCACTACCCCTCGTCCTATCACTTCACTCCCTGATAAAGAGTCCCTCCCCGTTTCTCCTGTAGGCTCTCTTCAGGTACTGGAAGGCCGATACAAGGTCTCCCTGGAGCCTTCTCTTCTCCAGGCTGAACAACACCAACCTTCTCAGCCTGTCTTCACAGGAGAGGTGGGGTAGAGCTCACTTGGGACCACTACAAGGGCATGGGGAGGGTCAGCAGTGTAGTGGTGGTGGGGACTCCCAGACCGCCACCTCTCCTACAGACCAGCCCACATGGCAGACACAGCACCGGGCAACAGCTGCAAATCCTTGGCAAAAGTGTCTCCAGCAGGGAAAAAGTGCACGCACGTATATCTAACCGATGGCTGCTTTCCCCAGCACCGGAGCTTCATTAGCAGTGAGGACATTGATGTTTTTCACTTTCTCACCCAAACGCCAAGATCCACTCCCACCCTTCCCACCAGCCCCGCTGCCAGCCCGATGCAGCCAGTAATAAAAAATATCCATGTATCCAATAGCAACTGATGGCTGTATCTAAAGAAAAACAGCGTGGGGATGCAAAATCTCATCCAGCCCCAAAGCAGCCAACTTTCAGACTAACAAATTTACCTCTGGAAGTACTCTGGGAGGCAGAGAGGGAGCTTGTGAGCAAAGGCTCCCTGGGAGGCGCTGGGAGATCGGTGGCTTCCCGTGAGCCGTTAGGACGGTGTGTTCCAGCCCCCGAGGAGGAGAAGGTCCCTCTCAAAGAGGTGGTGGGGTCGGTGCTGGTAGCAGAGCCCCTTGTCACCCCATCTGTGCGGCCGTTTGCGGGGGACCCCGGTGCCCCCACTGCCACACTGGGCATGTCAGCACCACGGGCGTCTGAGTGCAGCGTCGCCTCTTCTGCAGCTGGGATGCGCTTGGGTTCGTAATCGCTGCTAAAGGCTAAAAAAAAAAAAATAAAATATATAAAAGAAATATAAAACTGCATACATGTAAATGAAAACATCTGGGTAGGTTTCATCCCGCTATCAGTAGATGTAGACAACGTACGTGTGAATATTCAATACGGAAATATTTAATACTGGGAAATCATTAAGATGGGGAAAAAAAGTGGTCTCTATATAAGAACTCCTGAAATTATTCCTTGCAAAATTCAGCTGAAAGTTTTCAAGGAAAATCTATCCTCCTCTTCCAACAAGAATAATATTTATCCATACTTTCACTTCTGTGAAATGTTTTTAAATGTACAGAATGTGCCAAATACAATATTATTCCTCCTTTCTTTAAAATAAAAAGGATGTATTTTTTTGTTTATAAAGAGTCTTTAAATAATGTTCCGAGTTATCCAGCTAGCTATCAAAACTCACTCGTGGAAGCGCTTTCCGAAGCAGACGGCGAGTTCATGAGCAACGGGTCCGTGGCACTTCTGCCACCACCACCCTGGGCTCTCAGAGACATCCCAGGGGACTGGGTCTGGTCTGAGGAGCTGGCGATTTCGGTCCCAGAGGTGGAAACCTCTGCTGCATTGGCCAGCCTGGTGCTGGCTGGCAGAGACCTCAACGTCCTCCCTCCACCCTTGGTGGCTGTTGTGGAAACAGAGGTGCCAGCGGTGGGGAAATCCAAAAGTCTCCTCTCCACGGCCGAGACGTTGGATGGCTGGTAGCTGCTTCCAATGGCTACGGCACGATAAAAAAAACCCTGGATTTATACGTATGAAATTATAAACAGATGGATCCATTTTCTTCCCAGATGCTTACAGCGCACATACGGATATTAAGCACAGGAAGTTTTCAATCTGGACGAAGTGCTCTTTTGGAAAGGCATTAATCCCCTTGCTGCAGGAAGACCTTGCACAAAACCCGGGGCTCGCTGCCAGGACAGCGTGGCTTCACGAGAGCCGGGGCAGCTCAGCCAGCAGGAAACCCCCCGGGACAAGGACTGTGGAGACTTGCCTTTTAAATCCCACCTTTGCTCTAAGACTGGTGGAAATCGGCCCAGGCTCTCTTAGTACTTTTTGGTAGCTTGAACACAGCATAAAACAGCAAAGTGGGGAAAGCTGAGCATGTGTCCTTCCCATAGGAGCCTGCAGCTCACGACAGATCCCAGGGCTTAACAGGACATAGGGAAAAATGCTTAAGGAAGTGCAAAAAAGGGTAAAACAACGAATCATAAACTAACCGAGCTCACCTGTGGCAGTGCTTTCTGAAGCCGGGTGAGAAGGGGTGAGCTGGTGCTCTGTGGAGGGCCCCTGCGCCAGGGCCACCGAGGAGGAAAACCCAGATCTCAAGTTCTCTGCAGCCCCGATGCTGCTCCCAGAAGCTGTGATAGAGGGAAGGGACGTGTCAATGCAAGAACCTTAGAGATGCGTTTGCTCCCAGCAAGCCCCGGACACAAGACTCAGCAACACCACAGTTTTCAGTAAGTTCATGTGGAGGAGGGCAAAGTCTCCATTTTGGAGAGCTCCAGAAATCAGCTGCTTGCAAAGCAAGCAAGGGGAAGCCACAGAGCCCAGGGATCTCAGTGTTGTTGTCCTGTACAGGCATCTCACCCTGTCTAGCCAAGAGCAAACTCACCCGGCGTGGCCATGAGCGTGGGTTACCAACCTCACACCCCACTACAGCACCACTCGGGTGGGACACACAGCTCAGGTGGGGCTGGGACCTCACCTTTGTTCTGCAGCTGACACTCAACCAGCCAAGATATTTTGCAGTTGCAGATGCCCACCCTGTTGAAAACACAATGATAAGGTCCAAAGACCTTTTTTTTTTTTTAAGTGGAAAACTTTGGGGGTTTTGGACCAAGTGATTTTTTCCATTGCTTTTTCCTTCTTTCAGCAGGGAATTTCAACTAACCACCCAAATAATAGCGAACAGAGTGCATGCAAAACACAGCACTTTCTCTGTTTCAAGAAAGCAAAAGCCATATAAAGGATAAAACAAATCCGTGGGCCAGCAAAGCTCACCTCCAAAAGCACTGTCCGTGGCAGGCGATGCTGTGAGCAAAGGGCTTGTGGAGTCCCCTGTGACATCCCTGGGATGTAGCACGACACGGTGTGCACCAGTCTGGGTACTGGAAGCTTGGGAGGAGGACTGGGGCTGTCCCGGAGAGCCAGGGAGAGAGGTGCTGTGGAGGGGTTGCAGTATCCCCCCACTGCTACCCGAGGGGCTGGATGAAGTGGCTGCAGTGCCTGTGGAAGGGCTGCCAGGCGGCTCTGTGCCCACCCAGCCGCTCACCAGTCGAGATGGGCTGCTGGTGCCTGCAAGGCAATGGGGAAAGCAAATGAGAGCACAGAGGTGGGCTGAGCTTCCCACCCAGCATCCTCCGCTGTCACCTTCCACCTCCCTCCAGGAGCCCATGGTCCCCTTGCCAGTAGTCTGCCTACAGCAACTTTTGTGTTTGGGAGCTGCACTGAGTAATTAATCATTTTCAAGGCCAGGAGGAGCTGCATGGATCCTTCTCTCCACCTTAGTGCATGAAGCAAGCCAGAAACTGTTCTGGGCACATGGTGAGGATGGAGGGCCCGACGCAGCGCACAAAGCTCTAGCAATGCAACCAATGTCTAGCTTCTCTGGGCAAGAGCAACCTCCTTGTTCCCAGGCTGAACTGGGATGGCTCACCTGGGCGAGGAGTTTCTGCAGGTGAAGGCAGCAGCACCATCCTCGTTGTGTTGTCAAACCCCGCCAAGTCCCAGGCCCCGCGGCGCCCACCCAGTGTCCTCTCGGCCAAATCGGTGCTGACAGCTTCCAAAACCTGGGGTGTCCCCTTGGCAGCTGCAGGGGTGCCAGGAGAAGCCAGAGACCTCTTGCCTCCCTCCTGGCTGCCTGCAGCACGGTGATGGCTTCCAGCAGCTGGAAAGCAGCACAGAGAGGGTCATGTTCTCCCTGGACACATTAAAGTGACTCAGCTGGGGTGGCAGCAGCATCACCTGCAGTGGTACCCAGCCCTGCCATATGCAATAGACAGGGTCACAGCTGCATCCCCTGTGTTTCCTCTATTTAAGATAGAGCACGCTGCAAGAGGGACTGCTGGGAACAGAGGGTTTCTGTCACCAAAAAATATCAGTATTTCAAAATTTGTCTTCATTTGTGCACAGCAAGAGAAACACAGATACTTTTTTTTTTTAAAACATTAAAAAAGCACAAAGCAGTAAATAGCTTATGCCAGGACAGCGAGCAGCTGGGCAGCCTGGGCAGGCTAGCTCCATACTCTAGTCCCTAAGTAGGAAAAAAATTGAGGAATTAAAAAATTAAAGAAAACCTCTATGCTTGTATCTCAGCAAGACACTTATTTCATCTGGGGTATTAAGAAAAAAACTGAAGGGGGGACAGGGCAATCAGCACAGCCTTGTCCTGCTGGTGGGGGAAACAGACTTTGATTTAGTGGCACGCTTGAAAAAGTACATTGGTTTACTCATGACCACAGTCCCACCAAATGCGGTGAAGATTATGAACAAGCCCAAAGGTAAGTGTTCATTTGCACGATCTCCACGTGATGACCTCAGCTACAAATCATGACGCAGCTGGTCAGATATTTTTAACTCGGGCACTTATAATTTAGGCTGGGTTCGCGGTGGGGTTCAGCTCCTCCTGGGAGGAGGTGTGGGGATGCCGAGGGTCTCCGTTCTGCGTGCAGCCTTCGAGCTCTGTGGATGGGCAGGAGTCTCTGGGGTGCTGCTGGGTGGTGAATAACAACAGCAGCAGCTCCCGAGAATCACCTTCATTGTAACATTAAAAAAAAAAATCAGCTTTGTTGGCATTGCATTTCTTCAAAAAATCTTAATTTCTAGCAGTGGGGCAGGAATACTTCCTAACCCACCAGCTACACTCGATCCCTGGGCTGGGTAAGGCAAACAGGGAGTCTCGCATCGATAAAACTCACCAGGAGGATGGCTGTGGGTGGGCAGGTGGGTTGCTGCCCCAGCAGATGCGGTGTCTGGGGGTTCTGCTCCTCCTGGCAGGGTGACATCCCCACCGCCGGCGGGGGGACCAAAGTGTCCTGTGACTCCACTCGCTGCCGGCACCGCACTGTGCCTGGCAGGCAGTGATGCCTGCTCCCTGCTCCCAGTCATCATCGTCACCAGCTCCACACTGTCCACGAGAGCACCAGAAGTCCTTATCTCTGTGTCTGAACTTCTTCTCACGTGATGGCTGCTTTCAATGACTAAAAGGAATAACAAGAAAAAAAAATTAAAATCCCATCAGGCTCGGTTCATGGCAGTAACACCGAGGCCAATCTCTATTCTCATTTACACTAGAGAAAATTTTGCATAATCAAAACACAGACATGAAATTTATTTTTGGATTCACACCAGTGGAAATTAGGTTGGTCTGTGGGGCCAAATGCCGAAACCCACCTTTGTGCATGAGATGAATTCAAATCATGCTTTTTTTGTGCATTAGGAGGAATAAATCTTTAAAGGAGCAAAAAGAATGTCTTAAACAAACAACAGAGGAAGGTATGCACAGTGTGGAGTCCATGGGAAGAGTGTGTAGGTCTCCAGAGCTGATGGTCAGCTGGAGCCCAGCACAGTCCATGTGCCCCATTCCGAGGGCATGATGGGAGCAGGGAGGGCCACGCAGATCTTCCCCTCTCTCTGTCCAGCTGGTGCTTGCTGGATGCCTGACCTCAAGTCCCACCACGTCCAGAGAGATGGCATGAAGCTAGCTGAAAACTGCAGGGCAAACAGGAGCGTTGGTATAACCCATCCAGACACCACCAGTCACCCAACAGAAGAGATCAGCATGTGGTGTGGATTACACTGGCTGTCCAGGAGCTGAAGAACCCCAGGGTGACAGACATTTTGGTGTATCTGATGTTAATGTCTACTAGAACATGAGAAACAAGATGGAGAAGAAGTTTGTGCATCTGCAGGTCCATTTTCTGTGAGCAAGAGTGGCCGGAGCCCCTGCTCCATCCTAGAAGTGTTGGGATCAGCTCTCTTGCTCCTGCTAGAAGGCTGCTCCAAACTCCCACCTCTCCCATCATCCAGAATCCTTTCCTTATTTTTTTAGAAAATGAATAAACACATTTATGGAACAAATGTTGGTTCCCAAGCCAGCATTACCCCTTAGCTTAGCTAGCTCTGCCCCTTCCTCCACTTGCTCCCCACTGTGCCGATGTGTAACAGCAGCAATCTCATCCCCTCTTTGCACAAGTTTCTTCTGCATTTCTACCACCTACTGTATCTCACGGACCCAGAAATTACTTCTCCCAGGGACGGCAACAGACATTATATGCTTTATGGGATCTCCAAAAGCACACAGATGGCTGTGTGCATCTCTGGAATAGAAACATGTTCCCAAATTGGGCCCTACGCAAGGACTTAGGACGTTACTCAGTACCCAGCTTCTTGGCTCGATCATTAAGGCTGATGAGCGGCGGCAGCAACAGCAGGACTCGGTGCAGTAGCTGTAGCTTCAGCCTTGGGTCTGCCATCCAGCCTGCTACTGCCCGGAGCGGAGCATCTACTAAGAACTGCCATGAGCCATTCCGGTGAGGTCTGTCAGGGGAATCTGCATTTCCAGCCTGTTGTACCAGCCAGGGCTGCGCGAGGATTTCCCTGCACAACAGTCACGTGAAAAACAGCAGCAACTGTCCCTGCCCTACATTACAGCCCCGAGGCTTGTCTGGCACTGCAGCCTCAGATGTTCTTCAAAGCTCACAACAAGTCAAAGGGAGTCCAAATCACAGCTGTGTCATCTGAAACAGCAACATCCCAGTTTTGCCCATCTTCCTTATAACCAAAACGCCGTCTCTGGGCTAGAATAACCCAACGCATGCTGTACGTGCTGAGTGGGCAGAATGGGAGCCTGACTAGGGAAACTGCGATGTAGGGTGACAGAGCCTGAAGCCTCTCAAGAAACTGAGAAAAGTCATATATTTTGGGAGGGGCACTCCCCCCACTTTGCAGCTCGAAGATTCACCAGGCTATGGGACATGTCCTGCCTGTCACCCAGATGGCGTCTCAAAATAGTGCTGCGGATGATACCCATGCAGCCACTAAAGGCACGGCTCAGTGTGTTGAAGGTTAAGCCTTGCACATCTGTCCTTGGCTTCCAAGCACCTTCTGTAAGAAAGCTGTGCCTCAGAGAAACCCCCATGGGACATCTACTCCTCCTTGCCTTGCGTGTCTCCTTTGGGGTTGCTGTACTTGCCACACCAGAGGTGGCAATTTCAGGAGTGGTCTCCTCTAACCACCTGCAATAGCTTCAGTGGGAACTCACCAAGAAAATAGAGATACATAGGTAGGACAGTCTGCATTTCATCCTGGGAGTCTGAGCACCATGAGGCTCAAGGAGACAAGAGCTGTGGTGGAGCAGAGCCCCTTGGGTGGCTTTACTGAGAGCCTGAGCCATGGCTGCGATGCCCACCTCGTCGAGCACACCGAGCAGCCGCTGCCATCTGGATCCGGCTGTGAGCCACCTTCTGTCCCACAAAACAAGCTGCTTGTTTTCACCATTTGGATGAGGGGACGCAAAAATCTCGCTGTTCTCATTTGCAAGCCAATACCCAGCCTGTAATTGTAGCCCACAAGTCCATTTATAGTTGCCCCGATGCTGAAAAATTTGGGTGTGCTGGAGGGTTGGAGGCTGAATTTCCCTCCGTTCCCCTCTCGCTAAAAGCTTTCAGCTGTGCAACCCATGCTTACTGTGCCCCAGCAGCCAGCTTTGCTGCACAGAAGAAAGGGAAAGCAGCAGATGCTTAAAGAAACCCTTAGGGGATGAGTATAGACAGAGGGAAATTTGCTTTCTCAGGTTGCCAAGTCGTTTATCAACAAGGACTCCAGCCAGGCACGCTAAAATATATAGTGTGGCGCACTGCAGCAGGCATTTAATTGCCGCTTCTTAAAAATACCCCTGGAAAAGCCAGCAAGCAGTACCTTCAGCTATGGCCCTTGACTGAATGCAACTGGTTCAAAAGTAAAATGTGGCCGGTTGCTTGTCTGGTTGTTGTTTGGCCCGCAAATCCACCCCGGAGTTTTCTCTATCCTCTTTCAGCTCGGCAGAGCTGCTGGGAATAAACCGAAGCAAAACCCTTCCCCTTACCCTGGGCACCAGCAAACCTGGCTTTGAGTGCAGCCAGGGAGTGGACAGGCTGAATAAGAAGGTATTATTTACACAGGGGTTTTAGAGTCATCTGGCATTTTTAACTCTGCCCTGCAAAGTATGCCAGGTCCTGGTGCAGGGGGGAAAACCTGGTGCCAGCACGGGCTCAGCTCCCTGGTTTGGTGGGTGCAGAGCATGAGCCGTGCTGGAAAATCCAACCCACGGCATGTAGTAAGGAAACCCGAAAACATCGGGCTGTTCAACAAAAAAGACATGAAATCTCAGTTCATCACAGAGCCATCAAGCCTGCCAGACGTGCAAGACAACCGCAATCTCCTCTTTGACTTGCCTGCAGAAATTAGCCTTCAAAGATGAACCCCCGCTGGAGCAGATGGACCAGATGCAAACTTCTTCCAAAAAAACACACACAGGACCATCTGGCCTCCCCTGATGCACTAAAGGCTTAAAGCAGGGTGGCCCTTTAGCTCAGGTACAGATTTGTCACTAACAATTTCGTCACATCCTAAGCTGCCAACTGCTTTCCGCAGTTTAACTCCACACGACCGTAGCCGTCAAGAGAAATATTTGACTTCCAGCGCAAAACCCTCCTGCCACCCACCGGACCGGTGTTTTCCTTCCCAGTTAAAACTAGCAGTGATGCTCACCAGACAGGTCGAGGCTCAGAGTTACTTTTTCTTCACAAGCATAACAAGCCTGCAGCTTGCTGGGAGCTGAGTTATAAAGCGGCCAGGACAAACAGATCAAGTTCCAGCTGATTTCTCGAGGCTTTGGGTTTGCCCCTGTCAGCCTGGCTGGACGTCTACCTTGTGTGACTCCTGAAAAATCCCTTTCGGACCAGCGATTTTCTGTCTCCATCCCTGGGTGCAGCACGGGCATCTCCCTGGCCAGGAGGTGGCTGCTACTGGGGCGCTGTCATGGTGATGCTCAAGGCTCAGTCATGGGACAGCACAACACTGACAAGCACAACACTGTGAGTTTTCGGTACTGGTTGTGATCTTTCACAGACATTTTAGGGCAGGGAGTGATGAGGGATGTATCCTGCTAACGCCAGGGGAGCAGGATCCCCACGGACAGCATTTGGCAGGAGCATCACAGCCAGCCAAGGTGCACCATGAGCCATCCCAGCCCCGCTGCTTTTCTGCAGAAGGCATTTTTCTCCTCAAAGGGCAGAAAAATACTCCCTTGACTGAGGAATGCAAATTTAATCTGTGTTTGCACACAAGGAAAGGCAAGAGCGGTTGCTTGGCTGCCCAGACCAGCCCTTCACCCCAAAGCAGCCCCTCCTCGGGAGGGTGGCAATTCCCCAGCGACCGTTCCCGGTACGGCCGCCCATGGAGCGGCTGTTTTGCCAGGGCTACGGCCACCCTGGGAGCATCCCATGTTGAGCTGAGCACGCGTGAAGCTGAAGTAGGCTCCTCCCGAGGACAGTCAGCTATAATTATAAAGCCCACATCTGTTAACGTTGCATAATCTGAACATCATCTGAGGCTCACAGAGGGAAAAAAAAAAAAAAAACAAAACCAAAACCTCATCTCAACTTAGAAAACTCCTTGCCGGCTGTAGGGAAAGGTTAGGAAGCAAGGCAGGCTGTGAGGCAGGAGAAGCCTGTGAGGGGAGCAAAGCCGGCCCCGCAGCGGGTGGCACGGGTGGCTGCCGGTCCCTGCCGGGGCCGGGCTCTGGGCTGTGTTTTGAACGGCTGCTGCGGATGTTGGGATCATGGGTGGAGGCCGGTTGGGAGCCAAGTGAGTTTGTGCGAACAAAAGCTACAGCCCTAAATCTGGACCGTCCAGGGCGCTCTGGGATTTTCAATTTCCTTCCTTGTTCTTGCCCTGAAAGAAGCAGTTCGAGGTGGAAGGCGGGGGGAGCGGAGGGGGCAGGGGGGTTGAAATGGAGCTTAAAAAAAAATTTCATGCTGGAGACGGGTCAGTTGAGCGTAAACACGCTGATAATATTGCTTGGGGAAGGTCCCTCGTGTGCACTAAGCACGGGAAGAATGTGAGAGGTTTTTAACCACATGCGGTCAATCCTTTTTTGCTAATTCTTTCGATATTAATAAAAGGAATCATTCAGGCTGGACGAAGAAAGGAGGCGAGAGAGGGCGGATGGGGAAGAGAAGAGGTCAGGAGCCCTGCCAGCACCTCCTGCCCTGCTGTGGGGCTCAGTTTGGATGGGGTACCCTACAGACACATGCCCTGGTAGCGCCTTGCTCTGGTCCTTGTGCTCCTCATCCTCTCTCCACTGGGTCCCAGGCAGAGCAGGACAGCAATCTGCAGGACTTCAAACAATTTTAACCATAATACGAAGGATTTATTCAGCCACCAAAGGTGACTGGAGCTTTAATATGTCAGCTTGAAAAAGGCGATGGGAACTTAATGGCAGCAGTGGCCCCTGCAAGCTCTGAGTGCCGAGGTCCAGGTGGTTAACACCTACCTGGCTGCTACATGTGATGGGTGCCCATGGGGCTGGGGACATCAGCATCGTCCTCAGCCCCTCCTACGCCAGGCCACGGCACTTTGCTTGCAGTGCTGCTTTATGAGACAAAAACACACTTGCACTTCCACACCATCTCCCCTCTGTAAAACCACGGAAGATGCTCAAGGCCATTTTTGCTTCCTACCCTTTTTTAAATGATACCAGAGCCTGGTGCTCAGAGATGCCATAAGGAACAAAAGGATCCAATTATTGCTCTTAAGAGCAGCGCCCTGAAGCAGAGAAACAGGTACTCGGAAATAAAGAGCGCGCAGAAACCTGTGGTCATTTCCAAAAGCGTGGGATGCATGCATACAGCCCGCCTGCAACCAGGGATAAAATCTGCACAATGCAGGGACAGGATGTTGTCCTGCTTATCCAGTGGTTTCCACCCTCTTAATTTTGGTGTCCTAAACATTTCTCTGGGGAGGTGCAAGCCCCCGGATCACCATGTCAAGCCTACGAAACCCTGAGCTTCTTACTCATCTTTCTTGGATAGCTTGGGTCCAATCCACAGATCCCTGGGAATGCATGGACCCATGCTGCCTGAAAACCACCAGCCCAGGGCTCGGAGCAGCACCTTAAACCTCTTTTCATGAGATTTTGGTTTTAAATAGCTTTTGGCAACTGAATAATAATAATAAAAGAAGTCCTGTTTTATTGTCGAGTCTTTGGAAAACACTTTCAAATACAAGCCCACTTCCAACAGGGACAAGAGGTCTCATGACTACTCATACTCCTAAAAAAAAACCCATAACCATGCCAAAGCTCCAGTAAAATCCAATCCATCCATCCATACAGCCAGTGAAGAGGGGACTGAGCCTCCAGCCCCAGAGAGGCACTGGGACCCGCGTCCCTGCTGCCTTTCCTGAGCAGAAAACCCAAAATAGCTGTGTTTGCTTGCTTGCCGACTCATTTATTATCTACCTCACAAGTGTCCCCTCTGACATTAACACAGGAAAAGCCCCTGCAGACCCAGGGGGTGTGAAGGCAGCTCTGGCCCAGCACCAGCCGATGAGTCCAGGAGCACTTACCAAAGGGATTTCTTTCTGTGTTTTCAGTAAATATTAATAAAAATAAGCCAAAAGAAATCTCCCAAATGGCACTGCTCTCTGAGCACTCGCACCTCCTCTCTGTCCCCTCTGTGACCGCCTTGTGATGCTGAAATGTCTCCAGCCACGCTGCCTGCACCGCGGATCCCAAATGCTAAATCACAGCACCACCTAATTCGCTTCTAAAACCCTCCAGGCTTTTCTGCAACGTCCTGCAGAAATGTTACAGAAAATATCACCCATGCAGCGTTTCTCCTTCCTCTTTGCAGGGTTTTTTAAGTCCCCTGGAAGCTTGGCTCGGTGGGAAGGCAGCGGTACCCTTGCCTGCACTTGTGAGGGCAGGGCAAAAGCCGCGCAGGGACTCAGCCCGGTGTCATTTTAACTTGTGCTCCCATCCGAGGGCAGTGCTGCTGGAGACTGTCAGACGGCTCGGGGAGGAAGTCTCCTGGCAGGGCTCCACCAAAGTGGAGTTGCTAGGTCACTGGAACAATAAAAAGGCAAGAAAAAACATCCTGGCTGCAAAAAAGAAAGGGGGGGGGGGGGGGGGGGGGGAGAAGGAAAAAAAAGCCATGGCAGCGTGTACAGTACTGGATAAGTGGAAAGAAATGGGGCTGGAGAGAGCAGGATGATGCCGCTGCTGGCTTTTGTAAACACGTGACAATTTCTAACATGGACCTTTCTCCAGAGTTCTCACATAAAAAATTCCAGAAACCTGGACATTTCTCTGCAAGGTTTGCAACTGGTAAAAATCTCACACGGGGCAATATTTCCAGGGAAGCTAGCCCGCTGCTGCTATGCAGAGATTAGTTACCCTTTGCATGTTAGCCAGGGCATCACAATCCATCGTATGACTTTCTTGCACCATCTCACACACCCGGCAGCTGCCTGCGTTCGTTTAAACTGGGCAATATAAGAAAACCTCCTCCAAGCAGGGACCTATTTCGGCAACAAGGGGGTGAGCAGCCACACAAGGTGCAGAGCGATGCGCAGCCCTGGGGCTCGGGCTCCTCCGTAAGGAAAGGTGCTAGCAGCTTAGAAGCTGCAGCTTAGAAGCTGCAGGATGAAATTTTGCTTTCTGAGAAGCTTGATTTCAAGGCCAGAAGGGAGCATTAGCTCATTCTGTCTGACCTCATGTATAACCAAAGTCATTCCATGTAGCTTATTTACTCCCCGTGTATGCTCAGTGACTTGTATTTGACTTAAATGGATCTTACAGGGAAAAAACCCCAAACTATTGGTATTTGTGATTATTTGGGATTGTGCGTAAAACCATGAGAACTACAGGCTGAAGCACAGATTTTTCTGCGCAAGCCCTCAACACACATCAAAAAGTGATGCCTGGCGGTGTGAGGCATATGTGCAGCAGGAGCCATTCACTCCAGGAGCCAAGGACTCCAGCCCTTTGCCGACCCAGGAGAAAACAAGGTGGTATTTTCAGGTCAGACTCCCAAAAAAAACCCACAGGTCCCTGCTCTAAAGTTGTCTGAGCCCAGAGGCTGCTTTCCACAGTCAGGAGGGGACAATAAATACCAGGAAGATGGAGGAGGGAGTAGGAAAAGGGACGCTGCCACCTCGAGAGGCCACACCAGGAATAGCCAAAGGCTGCCACAGGCTCCCAGGAGCCGAGCGATGCTGCCCACTGCTGCAGGGTGGGCTTTGGTCCAGGTGTCCTGACCAGAGTCTCACTCCATCAATGCACTTAAGAAGAGCTCCCCAGGGAGCTTTTCTCTGTACTTAATGTTACGCACACGCCAAAGAACTTTGCAGGCCGGTGGCCACACCAGGGAAGAGGACTAACCTGGGAACTGAGCAACTTCTCAAGGATGTGGTGGGGATGAGAAGGATGAAGGGCCCTCACAGATGCAGGAGGATCACAAGGCCACCAAGGGGTGGATGCATTTTGGTGACACACAGATGCAAGGCTTGCTGGGTTCTTCCCTCCATGTAGACTACCAAAATCCAAACCCATCCCAGGGGAAAACTGACGGCAGCCCAAGCCTTACACCCCAGCCCTCACCTCCCAGCTGAAGGTGGGTTGCAGGGCATGGTGTCATGGCAGTGGGAAGCATAGATGCTCTCGTGGCCCCTACTCTTCCAGCAAGGTACGGTGAAACTTGGGAGAGGACCGAGAAAAAAGCAAACGGGCAAAAAAATAAAGCAGCTTAAAGAGAAATTAATCCCCAGAAGAGATAAGGGCCCCCACTTCCCTTCCCCCATCTGCTGCGAAAGGATGATGATCTAAATCGCATTTCCTAGATGACACCGCACCGATCTGCTGCCGGAAGCGGCGGTGGCAGGGCTCAGGATGGCGTCGGACCTCCTTCTTCCAGGGGATGAGCCAGGTCCTTCCCTGCTGGCACCCACTGACCGGTCACCACTGCCACTGCGGAGCAGCAGCATGTACCAGGGTGGCTGAAGCAAGCATCCCTCCTGCTGTCTCCCACCGCTCTCTCACTGCCTTTGCAGTCACACATTTGCTTTCTGAGAAGCCGGGGGAAAGGGCTTTACCATTTCCAGTGCCTTTCTGCACGTTTCAGGGAGGCTGGAACCAAGGTGCCTTCATTTGGCTGCATGCAGGTCTCCGTTCTGCAGCCGGCAGCCCCGCGGCCAGCAGTGGAAACGGGAGATGGAGAAGGGCAGGATCAGGCTGTCACCCTCCAAGCTGTCACAGGAGTCGGGGTCAGGTCATAGCTACCTTGGTGCATACTGAGCAAGGCAGCACAGAGGATCAAGAGGCCAGAAATCTGCACCCAAAGCCCATCTGCCCACCACTGACCCGTATTAGCCAGCACAGAGCCACCTCACACCGACTGCTTTGGCACACTCTTGCCTTCGAGTGACCATCAACTTTGGTCTTAACCCAGCATGTGACGTGGCTTACCCAGCACTGTATGATCTCCAGGCGTACCAGCAATTTGCAGGACAGGATTATGAGGATTTCTGTCTGCACGGTATGGACCATTCTCAGGGGACAAGAATCCCATGCCCCAGGTTAGAAGCATCCTGGTCCTTGCCTCATTTGGCTTTCTTCATGCATCATATTTGCTCCACATCCCTCAGAAAAGACCATCTTCGTGATTATTCTTCATTCTCTGATCAAGTTTCCCTCCTAAGAAACATCCTTTCAAAGGGCTTTTATCTGCAGGGTTGGCTGCCAGTCTAATACTGCAGCCCCATTCTGTATTTGCTGAAAGAGCTGATAATATCCTAAAAAGAATTAACATTTAGATGTTAGTCCTGTAACTGAACCCGAATCAAACAATGATGACTGTTCAAATGCCTAAAGCTACCCAGGGGTATTTTCCTTTGAGCTCTTCCAAGCTTGTACCAGGGGTAAGGAGCTTTCTAAAGATGCCTTTGTGAGCACCAGCTACTGAAACTTCTCCTTGTCCCTCCAGACACAGATACAATTATGCCCAGCTCCGGCACAAAGATAAAGGCTGAATTACAAGAGCAGTATTATGCTCCACAATCGGGGTCCTTGATTCCAATTGACAAGGAAAGCAAATCATGCTCAGTTGGCTTGCTGATGTTTCCACTCCTGGAAATTCATTCCCATCACAGGGGTAGAAATTAGTTCAATACACAGGATTACCTCTTGTGTTACCTCCCCAGATTGCTAAATTACCTCCATTTGTCAGTTCATGAGATCTTACAAGTTATGCAGGGTCAAACCTGGCCACCACTTGTATGGGATATCTTTCTTTGCAGAAGGTTTGACTACCAGCTGCTACAGTTTCCCTGATAAGAAAGTTTTTTCTTACCCATAATGTCACGGATGTTGTGAGGCAGCTATTCAGGGAAGCCATGAAACCTTTCTCTGGAGTAAATTTTTAGAAACGTGTTAGATAAACATCTTCTGGGGTGATCCTGCAAGGGGATATGTCTTGAGATCCCTTGGGAGATCCCTTCCAGGCCTGCCTTTTGCTTTTACGGAGTGGTCAAAAAACAAAACCAAACCAAAACCCCCTCAAATATTCAAACTCCAATCTCCATCCCTTAACGCCATCTCCACATCCTCCTCCCCCCAGGACAGGTCCTGCTGCCTTGGGTGGGCTGCAGTACCCTGCTGCTAGGCTATCACAGAACGTATCTTTCCAATAATATATTGAAGCCAAATCTTCAAATTAATGTGATTCATTCCCGCTTCAGCGAAGTTCAACAGAGCATGACATTTCACGCCGGTCCTCAGGGCTTATGAGATTTTCCACAAGAGGAAGGGTGTTAACGACACCATCCTAATAAGCAGTGACGTGGATAATTGTGCTCTATAGATCCAAATTCCTCTTGTCACTCCAGATGCAGAAGTGCCTTTGGCAACCCAAAGGAGCCTGACCATCAGTCCAAAACTCCTGCACAGAGCTTCTTCCATGGTCTGGAGATCCCTGAGGGAATCTGAGGGTGGTTCTGTCCCTGCCCATGGCAGGGGTGTTGGAACTAGATGATCTTTAAGGTCCCTTCCAACTCTAACCATTCTATGATTCTGGTAGCAGAAATGACAATGATGTCTGTCTTGCTAAAGAGGCAAGAGGTCAGACTGATTCCTGTAACAGCCTTTAAAACCTCTTTAAACACCACGCTGAAAAATGTTGAGAAAAACGCCCTGAATGTGTGTGTGCAACACAATGTCCTCTGGGAGATGCAGCCTGGACTGCACCCCTGGGACAACCATTAACCCTGCCCAGTTAACCCTTCATCTATCAGACCGTTTAAGACTCCTCCTCAGTCCTTTCCCAGCCAATTTCATCCCAGAGCTAAATTAGCTCAGGGTTAAAAAGAAAAGGATATTTTCTCCCAAACTTCAGCTGCAAGATCCTCGTTGCCATCTAACCACTGTGCAAAAGGTCCCTCAGACATCTCCGTGTTTGCCTTGGTGAAAGAACCACAAAGGTCATGGCGTTTCCAGAGGACTTTTTGCAAGCCCTGCCTGGGAGCCCAAGACGGGCTGCTCACGCAGAAGGGCCATGGGAAGGACCTGCAGCATCTGGTCGCATCACAAATGACACAGTCACCCTTAAACAGCTTAAACTGGTCAGGCCACAGTCGGGATGCTGTGAAGGCAGTTTTAAAAAGTCCTCCTAGCTTCACGTCCTTGCAAAGAATGAAAAGACAGATGGAGTTTGCTTCTCCCAGCGGAGAGTCAATCTGCCAAGGTCAAGGCACTTGCACAAGGTATTCCGACAGCTGGGCAGAAAACAACTGGGTTTGCACCCGGTTTTCTTACTGTGTTGCCCAGTACTTCTTTGTGAACCATCTCTTTTCCCAGCAGAGCAAGATGATTAAGATGGTTGCACTTCTCCTGCAGACACCCGGGCAGAGCCTTGCCAAGCAGGAGTGTCTGAAACGGCCACTCCATCCGGACTCAAAAAACTCTGGAGATCAGATCTGAACTAGTAATATTTTTAAATCCAGCCATCCTGGACTTCTTGTGTGTCTCCTGGATTTGCAGCTCACGTTTTCAGGGTTTTTTTATCTACCACCTCGACAGCCAGAAGCTCTTTTTCTCCCCCTCTAAGTGATTCTCCTGTAACGACAAGTCCAGGAGTTGGGGTTTTAAAGAAAGCCAGCCAAATCTTAGGAGGCTCTCGACACAGATCCTGACTTGGCAAGAGCGCTCCCTCGCCCACAGCTGGGATGCTGACTGCAGCTCGGGAGATGCTTAAGTAACCAACTGCAAAACTATTTATCAAATGATTCAAAGTCAAGGGCACGGCGGATGCAGAAGCAGATATAATCCTCCTCAACAGCCCTGCCTGAGGACAGGCAACAGGGAATACCTTCATCCAAAGCCAGAGGAGGGACTGAGGCAGCAGGATGGAAGCAGCGACAGCTTGTGGGATATTTCCTATAAGTGCCCTGCTTGCAGGAAATAGGCTGTTTTTTGCATTTCAGGCACTTTTGAAAAGATATTTTTTTATCTCATGCATTTTTATACTGGTTTCTGAAGAGATGAAGCTCCTGAGACTGCATAGTCTTGTCCTCCTATCTATCTCCCACAGCACACTAAAACAAATAAGCCTGGAAGGCAGGGACCTCCAGGACAGCAAGTTCCTACAAGTTTCATGAAGACGGACGCTTTGCTTGAAAAAACTCCTGTGAGTGTCTGGCTTGGGGAGCTGCTGCACCCAGAGCAAGGAGGGTCCCTGTGGTTCGTTTCATGCCCTGGCCGTGGGACCTGAACACACTTGGCACCCAAGGAGCCAAAAATAAAACACATCACACGCTAACGCCACCCACCCTGTGGCGAGCAGAAGAGAGCAAACCACATGCACTGCTCACAGAGTAACTTTATTACGTTCCTCCCTTGCATGGTTTTGCCCAAATACTGACAGCTCTAAAAGTGAGCCTCTTTCTCCCCCAGTTTTACACAACCAGACTTTTGACCTCAGAACTCCAGTTAGTGGAAACCTTGCAGTTGTTTTACCTTCCTCCAGCTGACCCCTCTGCTCACCCTGGTTCTGCCTATCCCTTCTTCATGCTCTTCAGGACCAGGGGGGAGTGTCACCACGTTTTTTATCTCAGCTGGGTGCTGGACAAGTTAACAGAAAAGAAGGGATGTGACCCAAGATCCTAAAATCTGCGTTATAAACCTCACAGTATTCAGAGCCTTCAAAAGGTCCTTGTTTTAAACAGGAACTGGATCTTACTCTCTTTTTCTCCCATGCTCCCTGAGCGCTTCAGTAGACCGAGTCTTACAGCAGCGTTACTATAACACAGGCAACAGCTACGCTAAGAGCTTGGAGGAGCTGAAGTTTACAGAGCTTCCTTTACTCGAGGGAACCGCATTTTTCTAAGATTATATTATTACTTGGGCTGGTCGCTCAGTAATGCAACATCATTTCCCTTTTGGGTGGGAAAGTTCTCTCCTCGTCCTCAGACGCGAATGATTTCAGCCTGAAAGGATGAATACAAACTCTCTACATAATCAAAGAGCCGTAAGTGAGCCGTGGCCCTTGCTGAAGCAGCAGGATGTTATGGTACAACACCTGGGAATTAAAAATATATAGCAATGGGTGCACACACATCAGCTGTATGTATGCAGAAAAGGGTGAGGGAGAAGGGTGGCCAGACGTGACAAAACCATTTTCTCCTGATAGGCTTCCACAGACACCATTCTTTGACAGAGCCTATGCTTGTAGCCCTCTTGCATCTGCTCTGGATGAGTATCCCAGCAAACAAAGCTCTAATATTTATGGAAACAGCAAATTACAATGCAAATGTCACAAAACTGCTCAGAGAAATAAAAATTTGAATTTGTAATCAGGTCTACTGCCACTGAAAATTGGATTTTGCCTTTTATGTTCAGTCGATCAGGAAAGAGAAAATCTGTATCGTATGACCTACATCTTCAATCGAATGTAAATAACAGGGCCTGTGGTTGGGTTATTAGGAATGTGCAACAAGCTTGCTCATGAGGTACAGACTATGGATTTTGTATCGGACATATCAAGCAAATATTATGAACAACCAACCTTCCATTCGCTTGGCAGGCCTTCTGACCCTCTGGCTGGTCCAACTGCCCCGAAAGCTTCTTTGCACCATTGCAACAGCAGAAAGACACCACGTCAGGTGCCAGAATCTGGCCACAGCTCTTTGCAGAGGAGCTCTCTGTGTATCTGAGTGGATCAGCCCAAGCATGAACGATGCCGTTCGTCTGCGCAGAGACACCCGGACTCACCCAGGGCCTCCTCACCCCCTCATACCCCAGAAATTCTCTTGAAACTATGTGGGGAAGCAAAGCCAGCATCCAGAGGATTTACACTGGCTATCTATGATCCATCTAGTTCCGGATCATTTCCCCAGGGTATTTAGGAGGCTGCAGCCCTGCCTTGAGCACCCCATAGCTGAGCCCTACTGTTCCGTCCCTATCCTTAGTTTGGTACGTAGCTACCATCGATGAAGAAGTCACAGCACCGGCTAATGGGTCCTTCCAGCAGCAACTCCAGAAGAGTCAGAGACTTCGGTGGTGCCTTAGTCTCTGCAGCACAGCACTGAAACTCTGTTGCTACACTGACAGGTTTTATTGGCTTAACTTGTTAATTGAAATAGTTCTTTATTCTGGGTGGGATGGGTGGTTATTAGCTTGGATAAACGCTTCATAAATAAAACCATCATGACCAGATTGATGCTACTAAGGCCTCATTCCCCTCCTGTACAGCCGTAAGAGCAGTAAGCAGGACCAGCAGCAGCTCCTGCAGCAGCCGTGCATGGCCCCGGAGCCCAGGCTGGCCAGTGGTAGCACCCAACCAGGCAGCCAACATGTATCTACTGTCTTTGGTCTTCACTTTGGGCTTTGGTCTTGGCTTTCACCCAGGGGACAGCTCAGCACCTGGTTTGGTAGCTCACAGGACAGAGCAATCCCCTGCTCCTATTGCCCAGACACCTCCCAAAATCCCTTTTGTAGGATGGGCTGAAAAGCTACGGGTTTGAAGAAGCAGCCGTACATTTTGGATGCACAGGCACAGTCCCAGCCATGGCAGCATCCACTCAATTTTTGCCCTTACAACCATACCAAAATCAACTGCCTTTCTAGCCTGACACCACACCTCCCTCTGCTAAAGGAGCATCATCCTCTGCCACCTCCCAGAGATGCGATGGTGATGGAGCCATCAGCTTCCACACGGCGCTCAGCTGCTGTCACATGCCCCCGGTAGATGACCGGGATGGGGAGGATGGAGACAGCACGCAGAGAGCTTGGGAGCTCAATCATAGAGAGTTTCTGACTGCCAGTCCAAAAATTAGGATCTCTAGGAGCAGGTTGATCCAGAAACCCCACACTCCTCTAAACTCACCAGCATCTGCAACTTTTGATACTGAAAATAATATCACCTGAGGAAGGCACCCGTGCACCAGCAAGGCTGGCATCAGCCCCCACAGACACGGCAGTAACCGCTCGTCTCCCTCACCTTCCCAGCCACGAGCAAAAATTAAAGCTAATTAAATTACCCCCCTGAAGTGGGGATGGCTGCTGGAGCAGAGCGCGCTGCAAACGCCTGCTGAAGGGACGTGGGCTGGCTCTGCCGCTTCGCTACCGGGGAAATGAGACTTTGTGGAGAGCCCAATTACGGGCCCCAGCCACAGCAGCTGTCCCCTCACCTGCTGTGCCCCGCTCACAGCTTAGCACTCGCGTTCACTACCTGTGGAGGTGTAAATCAATACACACCACTGTGTGCTCCCTGCCAGTCGGGTTACACAATTATCTCTCGGACTGTATTCATTTACCACTCAAATATCACGCAAAGTGCTCTCACAGACAGATGCGAACCCAGGGCACAACCCTCATCACCTTCAGGGGCTCGGGATGGGGAACGAGCTGGGAAGCTGATCTCTTATCTCCGCCCTCCTTTTCTGAAGTGCTTTTTTTTTTTTTTCCTTCTCTTTGCTTTTTTGCTTTTAATTATGTACCTCGAAGGGGCAGAGCTAAATCTATACAACTCCAGGGAGTTCACGTTCGCAGCACACCAACCACATCCACTTCCAGCTCACAGAGAGAAGCAGTGGAGATGCCCAAGAAAAGAAAACCCTGAAACCTTGCAGCCTGCGGGTCTTCTGATAGCAATGCGGAGGCGTGGGAGGCGATCTTTCCCTGTCCTCACACCGGAGGGGGAGGAAGCATCCTTCCTGCACCGCCCGCGGCCACCTGAAATCCCATCAAAGCTAAACAGCGGCATCTTACACCCCTCTGCACGGAGAGCTGGGCTTCTGCCCCCAGGAGCCACAAAACGTACTGTGAAAATTGAGGCAGGTTTGGAGGTTAGCACCATACTTCTGTGCAAATCGGCATCCTCCACATCTTCTTCCCTCGCTCCTAAATTTGCTTCTTCCGCACACAGAAAGTTTCAGAGATAGAAAGCTGAAAAAATACATAAATAAATGCAGACTGTTCTGCCCCTCTCAGAGGGTTGGGAAGTTTCTCCTAGCAGCCAGCCCGAAATCCCTGCTGCAAGCTAAGCCGATTCCTTCTCGGGTGATTTCACACCTTATTTCCAGGGCTCCCACTGGGGAAGCGGCAAAGAAAGGTGGCAGCTGGCACCGGAGAGAGGGAAAAAGGACGGAAGGAAGAACACAGATGGCAGAAAAGCAGATCAACTTCTTAGGGCGAGCCCATTGCCGGTGGTCCCACGCTGTGCCGGGCGGCACCGCAGGGCACCGGAGCAGGTCAGAAGTAATGGAAAAAGGGATATTACAGCAACAGGGGGAGACCCCAGCCACGGTGATTTTGTCGGGGGCTCAATGCCACCTCTGCTGTCCCCATGGTGTCACTGGAATTATTCCCATTTTACAGATGGGAAACCTAAAACAGGGAAACCTAAAATAAGGAAACCTGCAGGAGGACAGAGCTTGGAACCAAAGCCCCGGCACACGGTGCCCTTCAGCTCGCCTGGTGCCCATGTAAAACGGCTGCCAGGAGGAATTTCACCGAGGGGTTTGATGTTGCTTTAACTCTGCTCTCACCAGCTTCCTCGCTTCCTACTTCACCTATTTTTCCCTATGTTCCTTTCCACCAGGATTCAGCCTGCACTTTAAACAACACGCGAAAGCCATCTGTCCTCATTTCTTCACCAGACAAGCCCACGGTGGGGTTGGCAGGGAGGGGTGGCAGATGCGGTCCGAGGCACCGACAGGCCGGGGAAGGCAGCGAGGCTCCACAGAGCAGCCAGGCTCCCGCCCCGCTCCCTCGCCCCACGCTTTGTGAGAGACTCAAAAGCCCCATTTCTACTCCCACTGCCTCACCATCTGCTCGCTAAGCCCTGCCTGAGAAAGGGCTTTTGCCGCCGAACCTCAGACTCGTTCTAAGCAGAGATGTAATCTTCATTTCCACGTAGCGCCGGGGTGATGGCTTCACAAGAAACGCTCCCTCCACCCCCTGCTTCAAGCAAGAGTTTTCAAACGTGAAAAACATCTCAGAGGGGCAGGAGCGGCAGCGAGACAGACAACAGGGATTTCTCAAGTGTCGACAGCTCAACCTGAGAGTGATTTAGGGGCTCCCATCAGCCCGCTCCCATAACACCAAACAATTCCCTTGACTGACAAGCATAGAGCTGTAGCTAACAGCGAGTGAATCGCGGCTGTCAGGACCCAGCCTAATTCATGCTGCTGTTTGCTAGGGAGAGAGCTACTGCCGGGTTATTTATCATTGCTTCACGGTGCATCCCCCCGTTCCTTCTGGACGGGGTTGACATGATTCACGAGCACCTGTAGCTGCCGAGCACGGGCAGCTCGGAGAAAAGCCTCCGCCGCTGAGCTGGGCGGCCAGATGCTGGTAGCCAGACAAATGGCTTTTCCAGCATGCGGACAGATAGTTTGAGCTTTTCAGACTCTTAACAAAGGAAACGCATTCCTCTGCTGACTCTCAGGAGTCATCAAGGTCACAGGAAAAGATGCCAGATCGAAAGCTGAGATGAAATTAAATAGTTTTTTCTGTCCACCAAGGAATTTGCGCAGCTCTCATCAAATAATAGGCAAGCACTTTCCTGGCAAGTTGCAGATTTTTATCTTCACGAGGTTGATAGCAGGTAAGACAGAGTTATTCTCTCCCGGTTTGGAGGACGAACTGACACTCGGAGTGGCACAAAGAAGTGGCTGATCTGGGAACAGACCCAAATCTCCTTCATTTCAGTGCAGTATCCTAGTCACCAGGCTGCTCTCATACAAACACTGTTAGTTAGGAGCTTTCTAATCCACTGCAGGGTACATTCCAGTCGATATCCCCAACTATACATTCGGTCTAGTATGGATACATCTTACAAAGGCACACCTTGGGTTTGTGAAGAAAACTAAAATGTTATAAATGTAGTTCTGTCACATTTCCTGAAATTGTATAGCTCCATGAAAGTAAACTTAAGTACCAAAGCATGATATTCTCTCCACATCAGAAATTAAAAGATGAAATTTGACAGTCCAGCTCAAGCAGGCAATCAACCCTAAAACCTACCTAAAACTTACACAGGATTCATTTGTCATACTGGATTTCCTTATACCACCTGCAGACATTCAGTGCTTTCCAAACTCATTGAGAATTAGTCATCCTTAGAACTATGTGTCTTCTTCAGCACGTAAGTGAACCAGTTTAGTGGGTGACACTTGAAATGAGTCCTTGCTGGTTCCAGGAAAAATATGGTTTATCCTGTGCTGAAACCAAATTCAGCATCATTTGTAAAGCACCAAACTAGTCATTGCTCCTCATAACGACACTGTAGATGTGACATGCAAGGAAAAATGTGACTTTATACATGACTAATCTGACAGTCTGTAGGCGACGCAGAGAGAGAGAGGGTATTTATAGAGAGCTGATGGCATCTGTCCCCACACCTGGATGTGGGTCACCACCTAAGGTGAGGTGAGGGCATGTCTGGAGATGAGCAGTAGGTGACTCAGACCCTGAAGACCACCTAACAGGAGCCACCAGTTTCCCACCTGGGAACATTTTGATGGCTGGGCACATGTCAGCCATGCCCCTCGTACCCACCAGAGTCCTCCTTAAATTCTTCTGTGAAGTTCCCACTACTCACCTTCGAGTCAGTCCACGCAGCTACGGACCCGTTTATGGTTTCCCACCTACCGTTCCCATCCCAAACATTCACCCACTGTACCACGATGGGCTGGGCAAGGTTAAAAGGGGAGAGAGGTTCTTTGGGGAGGGGGTTGCACCCAGAGCTGATGCAGCACTGGGTGATGTCGGGATGCTCAGCAACCCTCGGTCGCGGTGGGGCGGAGAGCGCGCGGGGTCCCACGCCGCGCGGGGACCCGCGCGGCGTGGGACCCCGCGCGCTCTCCGCCCCACCGCGACCGCTTTTGGGACCAAATCCCATCCCTATCCCCATCCCCATCCCCACGGCGGAGCAGGGCACTCACCCGGGCTGCCGGCGTGTCCCGCGGCGGGAGGCGAGCAAAGGCGGCCGAGACAGCTTCGGGACGAAGAAGAAGGAGGAGGAGGAGGAGGAGGAGGAAGACGCCGTGGGGAAGCGAGGGGCAACGACCCGGCCGGCGGGACCAGCCCCAGCCCCAGCAGCAGCAGCAGCAGCAGGGTACAAGCTGCCGGCATGGCGCTGGGGGTGGATGGATTCGGGGAGGGGGGGGGTGGGGATGGGGGGGGCGGGGGGGTAGAGTGGTTGTTCACATGCCCGGAGCGGGGCAATGAATAACCACGTAAATAGCGAATTTTTTAATTAATTCACGGTGCCCCCCCACCCCCGGGGCGGCGCAGAGGGCGGCCGCCCCGGCCTTAAAAGTGTGGGGTGTCCATAGCGGAGGGGGTGAGGGGGGGGGGGGGGGGGGGGGGGCCGGCCAGCAGCAGCAGCAGCAGCCTGCGGCCAAGTGCCGGCGCCCGAAAGTAAAAGGGCAGGCGGCGGAGGCTCCTCCTCGGGCCTGACATCACCCAGCCGCGGCTCGGCTCGGCACGGCACGGCCCGGGCTCCGTACGGCCCCCCCCCCCCCCCCCCCCCGCCCCGGCCCGGCCCCGAGCGGCCGCCCCCTCCCGCCCCGCGCAGCCGTCGGGCCGCCCGCTCCTTCGCCCGGCTGCGTGCAGCATCATCATCACCATTATTATTATTATTATTATTATTGTTACTATTAGTAGTCGTGTTATTAGTATTTTAATTTTTAAAAATTAATCTAATTTTTACTTTATTTTTCCTGATGCATCTCCCAGCCGTGCCGGGAGAGCAGGAAACCCTCCTCGTCCACCGTCCCCCCCCCCCCGCTTCCCCCTCAAAGCCGCCCAGGAGGTGCCGCAGCGTTATCGCTACCGCGCTTAAATGCGGAAAGCGCGCAAATCCCGCGCCCCGCGTAGCGGCTCCCGGCGGGGTGCGGCGGCCCCGCTCCCCGCACGGCAAGCGGGTACAGCCACCATCGCGCTCCCGGCATGGCCACCCCGCCACCCACCCAGCTCCGGACACGGCCACCACCCCCGGCTCCGGGCATCGCCACCCCCCCGCGCATCGCCCCGCGGCCACACGAAGGCGTTTTGCTCTTAAGGGCAGCGCTACCCCGCTTCGTTTTCCAGGCCCTAGGCGACATGGAGGTCGAGGGGAGCGGGCCAAAACAACCCGGCTGCCGGGGTCCCACGCAGGGCTACGGGGGGAGTCGGCTCCGTTACGCTCCCGCGCTCCTGTTTGAGCTACGGGGAAACAAAGCCATCGATCAATCGATCGATGGAGTCCAGCATCGCGTCTCTGGCTGCGACCAACACAGCTTCTGAAGCGGGTGAAAACCTGGCCGGTTGTGCGGGGCCCTGCACCATTGAAAAGTTTTCTTTCCAGACGAGTGTGGTGAGCGGTAGGACAGCCCCAAACTTAATTCCCATCAAAATCAAATCCTCACCCAATAACTTCAAAACTTTTATTGGTTATAAAGCTAACCCGCTCCCTTTTAAATGCCAGCAGCAGCGTTTGAGGCCGCGGCTTCTTGCGGTGGTGAATTTCCCAGACTGGGCTTTATGGGAGGCAAAGGAGGATTTCCCTCCATTGTTCTGAAATTCCCTTTCATAACTTCACGCTGCTGGTTCTGCGAGAGAGCACGCCACGGAGCAGCAGGTCGGGCTCTGCCGAGGCTGCTGGCACCCCGAAGCAGCCGGTTTAACATCACTGCCGAACTCGTGCTCCCCAGGGAAAATAAACCCATCCTGGGCAGCCTCTCCCCTCTGAGATCCTCCTGGACCCTTCGCTTTTCCCTTGGGCTATTTCAGAATCAGGCTTAATTTCCGCAAGTCAAGCAGAATCCGACCTTTCAGAGGGGGGTGACAAGTGACAGTACACCACATCCAGATAGCTGCAGCCCCGGGCAAACCCCAGATCTTGTCCACAGGCCCCCACTTCCCATTTCTCCCCTCAGCAAAAGCCGGTGACTGACAAACTCTCCTGAGAGCCTCCTTCCAGCCAAAAGGTGGCACTGATGAGCCCACACCGGCAAGTCAATGACCTTGGCTTTACCCAGACACAGGACTTGGCCCCCCCTGCTCCTGTGCTCTTCTCTCAACGTGCGGATGCTTTCTGCACCTTCCCACACAGCTTTGCAGTGAAGCACACTTGGAAATCCTTACTCTGATGCTTGCATAATCATAGATTAAAGCCCTGGCAAAGGCAGCCCTTTGAGGCACCCCTCTATCAACCCAGTCTCTATTCTACTCCCTATAACTTTTGGAATCATCTCGCTCCACATTTGCTTAAACTCAAGGAACCAGCCATGCTGCTGTCAGCTGGGGAAGTACTACGTGCTAGGAAATGAAGCACAAACAAATCGTGATGACACTTCTAATTATACAAGTAAACATCCAAGAAAACACCTGAGTGACCCAGAAGCCACTGGTAGTTACCATCAAGGTACATGATCCACACAAGACATCTTTAGGTTCCTTCAGCCTACGTCAATGTATTTATCCATTCTTTATGGAGTAGGTTGTGTAAAGAAAGCTTCCTTATCGATAAGATGGAGAGACCAGTACACAAACTAAGTAACGTGCCACCATGGGATTGAGTTAAAGCTCAGGTGAAGAGCTGTGAAGTACTTTGGTACTTTGGGAGATGGCACAGGGAGCATAGAGCAGCAGCTCAAATACGTGGGGATATCCCTATACATGAAATGCAGGACTCCACATTACCGATTCCTAAGATAATATCAGTAATAATTATAATTCTTCAGAAACTTTCGTTAGTCCCTGGAATGAAAGTCTCGCCAACAAGCAAATCTGACACTTTCCTACGTCCTTTAACTATGCAATACAGGTGAGGCATCAGGGGCAGAGAAACCTCTCCCAGGTCAGCGATATGCCATCAGGGCTGCGCGGGGCAAATCAAAGCTAAACCCAGCCCTGATGTGAAATGGATGCTCTTGCATCCGCTCATTCGCAAGCTTGAGGGGCCATAACGCTGAGCCTAGAGCTCTCATCCCCTATCCGCCCACCTTTCCCAAGAGACTTCCCCAACGTCTAAGCCACATAGCAGCTCCCTGCTCTTACTGCATCCTCCCAAGCTGTAAATCCAAGCGGCAGGAAGCACGGTATCGAATGCTTTTCCAAAAAAAAGTCTCAATAAATTCTTCCTACTGTTTTACTCAACAGGCGCATCGAGAGCAATAGCAGAAGCAGGCAAATGCAAAACAAACCTTGCTGAAAGAACAACCTGTGTCTGTATTGAATGGCTCCATCTCCCCCTGCCCTTGCGGTGCATCCATAGCACGACCCATGGAGCTGTGAGCAGTGATGACCTGGATTAACCCCCTCCGCTGGGAAAGCAGGTAATGCCCTCTCCCAAATTGCAATTAAACCCACCCGAGCTGCTGCAAAGCTGCATTTCTGAACCAAATGGGTCATTTGTGACCATCAGGAGGGTGACCATCAGGACCATACAACCGTATGCACCACCAGCACCAAGAAACACCGACCGAAGAGCCCTGAGCTGCCCTTGAACCAGTTGCATCCCAGCACAGCTTAATATAGGTGGGAAAACCGACCGACCACCCAGCCGGTGGTGCCTGGGGTGGCCCGTTGCAGCCTCCGACACACACGCCAGCGGTGAGGCTGCTGCCTTCGCCCACCCCAGCTGGGGCAAAAGCCCCGCAGTGTGAACCCATGTGTTGAAACCAGTATTTACCATGAGAAAATAATCTCTCTCCTCCCTCCATCACGGCTCCAGTCACAAGCAGCACATTATTCACACGCACCTGGAAGGAAACACCGATATTCAGGCAGTTTCAGACTTCCCAAATGCAATCCCTCCCCTCCCCTCTCCCCTGAGGTACTTAATTTGCCAAGTTTAGTGGCTGTAAATTTAAAGCTACTGTGTTTTCCTGCCATGTTATTTTATTTCGACCTTCACTGCTTCATAAGGAATACCCCTGCACCAAAGAAGTCAATTTACAGCTGATAGTTTTGAGCTCCAGCTCCAACAGCCACATGAAAACATGGGAAAAAAAAATCAAAAATCTCCCCCCCTTTTTTTTAAGTGGATTTTTTTATCGTTTGGGGCTGCAGAGGGTAGTGTGTTTGGGATACCACCCCTGCCACCTACATGACCCATTAGACGCCCTCCTGCAAGGCTGGGGAAGAAGCATCGGGAGCAGGAGGGGGATGCACTACAGCAGGATGAAGGTAGTTGTGTGGAGCATGAGAGCTCAGCGAAGGCCACCGGCACTTGGCTTTTCCTCACGTGGTCCTGGAGTTGTTTATCCCCGTGGCAGGACTGCACGCTTCGCTGCTGCATCCCGCTAATAATGGTTACAGGGCAGCTCCGCGCTGAGGGCTGCTCCTCTCCCTCCTTCAGAGCACAAAACTAATAGGGGATTTAAATGCATGAAATCGTGCCTGAGGAGTTGAATGGAGCAGGAAAACCCTGACGTAAAATAATGCCGCCACATCCTCCTGAAAAAGGCTGTGACCTCAAGCTTCTCCCCGAATTATATATAAAATGCATTTAATGCTTCCGTCTGAAAGCAACCAGCGCATTCAATACACAAAGGAACCTAAAAAATAAATCAAACAAAAAACAGCAACACAGGAAGCCTTAAAACATAACTGTATAAAACATGATTGATAACATACATTGATTAATTGAATCCCACCCATCACCATGTTTTGGGGCAGGAAAAACATTATTTGTTTTTATTTCACCTTGATTTCCACTTTTCAGATTCAGGGGCTGGAGACACATGACCAAATTTGCCCAGTTCTGCATTTTTTCAGTCTGAAGTCACCAACACCCCCCCCAGGGGCCTCTAGAGAAGAGGCGTCTCTGTAGCACTTCGTCAGGATTACACTGACCGGTCCCTTCTCTCCGGTTCCATAGGAGCCTTTCACAGCCCCGGCCAATGTCATGAAACTCCTGCAGCTCCCTTGAAACTCAGCCCAGATCTGTCCAAAACTTGGATCAGGCTCATAAACCTCAGACAAGTTTTAAGCTGATGATGAATTAAGGTACAAAGTGAGTATTTTTTACTCCTGGAATTTGTTATTAAAAGTCCTGAGTTTCCAAAGCGGACAGATAGTTCCTAACTGAGTAATTAATTACCTTCCCCATCTCCTCTCGATGCCGTAAGCCATCCATTAATGGATCCCAATCATCCAAAAGGCACTTAGTACCTGACCATTTTTCTTGAAATTTTGGGGGTGGTGGTACTTTATTGATTTATTTTCACAAGAACTGCTTGCCTTGTACCGCCCTTGGAAGCTGCTTTTTCCAGATACTTGACATTTGGAGGTCAGGATGGATACGGATCTTGTGATCTCATCTCATCCCTCACAGAAAAATGCACAACAAATTAAAATGACGTTGCATTTTGAATCCCATCATGGAAATAAACCCCATAATTTCTGGGAAAAAAACAAAACAAAACAAAAAAAAACCCCATCCATTTAAATCTTGCTGGGAAGAAGCAATTTTGAATTTCTGATTTAATTCTTTTAGGACCCTTTTCAGACAGCTCTGGTTTGGAGCGCATCGAAAAAGCCCTGGATATTTCAGAGCCGAGAAAAACACTGCACAGCAGCGCCTTTAAAATCCAAAACCAAGCCCCTGACAAAGTTTATGAGCAACATTTGGATCCGTTAAAGTTACAGGGGCACTCTTTGCCCGCTGCGTTTCTAGGAGTGTGCCCGTGCTTCCATTCACTCTCACACGAGGGGTGCAAATCCCAGGTATTGGGAGGGGAGTGCATGAAAATCACATGAAAAAAAGTCACGAGCAGAAGGCAGAAAGGGAAGGAGCCTCTCTTGTGCCGTACAGACTTTAAAGCTATTTATTTCTAGCCTGCAGTTTGCTGCTAGAGCCTCTCGTCCGTAGCTTTTACGGCTGTTACCGTTGAGGTCTCACCTCATCTCAGGTTTAAGTGATGCTGTGCCAAATCTGGCTCTCACATCACTGTGAAGTCAGGAATATAAGCAAGTCCATTATATACTCCATTTATATGAAGTTACCAAATGTATAGGTTGTCAACAAATTTTTCTCTCTTTTATCCCAGTAACTGCCTTTTCTAAAATTCACCAGGCAAGGGCAATAATTCAAATAACCTCGGTTTCCCACTAGTCTAAATGTTAATCCTAGGCTGGCTCCTGGGGTTCAGCAAACCTCTTCCAGCCTTGCAGGTGTAAGTATGATGCTGCTTAAGAATCTCTGTCTGTCTGAACCCGAGGTACATGGGCGAGAGCATACCAGCTCCTGGGGCACAGAGAGCCCCTCGTGCCTAAATTCGGCCGTGCACAGAAGCATAATTTCATAATTTGTCATCATTCTTTGCTACTTCAACACTGCGGTCATGACTATCTGCTATGAATAAGTGACCGTGGCCAGCATGTGATTTTTTTGGCCGCTGTACACAATAAAGACCAACCAAGGAAACTCAAAGATGATCAAGAGAGAGCCATGAGGGCAGGAAAAAAAAGATGAATTTAAGCTAAACTATGGATTTAAGAAGCTTGGTTCTCCCTGTGCAGACTCCTAACGGGACACACAGGCAGATCCAGGGGGAATTATGACAATTTATACCAACTGAGGAGCTGTCTCTTAATGCCAGTATCACAATACAACATCACTTCTCTCCTGCCCATTTTTAGTCTTGGCTATTTGTGATCTAAGTTTTTTGAAGAAGAAGATCCTGATTTCCGGACCTTTTTAGTGTTGTGGGATCAACAAACACAGCATGAGCTTCCAGGCAATACTGCAAGACAAGTCATAAAATATTTATCCTCCACTGTCTTCTGTGCTTGTATGCTCTGCAAAGGAAGCCGTCAAAACCAGAGCCACCAGTTTACAGTTGGAGTCTTCAAAAAGAAACAAAACCAGAGCTTTTATATCCACATCTCTCTCGAAAGCAAATCTTCTCACACCCTGACCCATTGCAAAACATGCTCATTTCTTACATAATAATTTAATTTAAAAAATCAAATTTCCAACTGAAAGGAAAGTAATTGCAGATCATAACAAACCTTCCATGGTTTAGAAGGTACAAGGGCCTTTTCATAATGGCATTAACCAAGCTGCAACCTATATGGGACATATGATGCTCAGACCTGGGTCCCAAACCAACCTTCAGGGAACCTGAAGCTTCATGAAAGCTGCAGCATCCATCTGGAGTCACAGCCTGGCTCCTGGGGGTATGAAAGCAGCACGTTCCCACTCACAGCAGCATTAACCCATTAACCACTAAATGTGAAGCTGATAAATTCCTACCCCTAATTTCACCTTTTTTTTTTTTTTTTTCCTCAGAGTGCTACTGAAACTACAGACATTTTTGACACGACACCCCAATCTTTGGCAATGCAACTGCTTGCTCTTTCTCGCTGGAAAAGCGTTGATGTGCAAAGTCCCTCCACTCTTACCATTCACTAAGCGAAAGCTAACACTCTGGGAAAGATCAGCATGTCCCTTTTCAAGCATGAAACAGGACAGTTGCTCTACCCATAACCTGTAACAGCAGCAAGGAAACCAGCCCTATGCGATGCCTTACTCCCTTGCAGATAGGAGGGGAGGAAAGAACCAGGTGCCTGTACTTACCAGGTGGTGAAGGGAGGGAGCTGGTTCCTGCTGAGGTGGTGGTGCCAGTGGGGGAGATGGAAAAGTTTCTCCAGCAGCAGCACGTGGAGCCCAAAACCCAGAAACCACCTGCACAATGTGCTCTGCAGAGCATCTCCTCCGCTGCCAGGTCCCGGTGGCAGCTATTGCCATCCAGCGCTCGTGCCAGCCCTGCCACTGCCTTTTTCCAGAAATACTGAGCCAGGACCCATCCTCGCACCCTAGAGCCCTCTGGACAGCCTCTCACCAGGCTCCTGCGCAGCGCGGTGCCTTCCTCCAGCAGCCGGCCGAGGCTTCACCAGCGGGTGAACACAACCAAAATTGTTCCAAAGGACGTCCGGATGCAAAGGGAGCTGGAGCTAACGGGGCAGGACAGTGGTGGCAGGGGAAGGGGACGGCTGCTACAGACTCACTCGGCTGAAAGCAAACTGTGGGGCACCTTCCCAATACGGCCAAGGGACCCTCCCCATCCTCCCTCTCTGGATCTCCTGGCTGCTGCCATATTTTAAGAAGGGAACTAAATTGTTTAGGAGCTGACAAAGAAGTTAACCCAGGACCTTCTGCCCATTAATCGCTTCATGATGTGCTCTGGGGTTTTCTTTTGTTCAAGCTACAGAGAAACACAGGGCTGGGCAATGCTGGTCTCGGGAGGGAAGGCACCCCACAATATTTTGATGCAACAGGACTTTATGAAATACAAGATTTTACAGTAACAGCATTGTGGTTGCGTATCAAGCTCTAACAGGGGATAACACAGCACCATGCGCCTTGCCAGTGGTGGATCAACACCAAGGTGTGTTTGATGTTTGCACAACAGCAGTAGCTGCCGAACGTCAAGGATGCTACAAGCCCAGGAAGGGCTCTCTGGAGCCACTGGTCACAGGGAACCCAGGGGAAGCTTCAGCATGGAGCCACATCCTCACAACAGATCCAGACTCTTTGGAAACCAAAGGCAAAAAGCAATGAAAGGAAGGAACCCTGGAAAGAGCATTTCCAACACAGAACAACTGGCTTGAGGTGGCTCAGAGCTGGCCACAAAAGCGTAACTTCCCTCTTGCCTCTACTGAGATAATTAAGGTTAAAAACACTTAGTAGAAGACCTGCGACCTTGGAAAATTAATATCCTTTCTGCAGTGTACCGGGACTGCTCTTTTCTTCATCGCAGTAGAAAGCCTCCTTTGCTTCCCTCTGTAAGAAAACTGGAAGAGCCAAAGCTGCAGCTGGTCAGACCATGAGATGGGACAGGGAGTCCCTCCATGGTTTATAATGCCAGGGCACTGGGTGCCAGCAGGCAGAATGGTGCTCAAAGGCATGGAGCGCACCCATACAAGCATGGAGAGGAGTTCCTGGTGTCTCAAGATTTTATTGCACAGAAGGAGAAATAAATAATCTACAGGCTGAAATGTTCAGAGATGAAAGGAAGTGAAAGGCAGTGATTTCCCCCTCCTTTTAGCATCAGAACAGTTTGTGCTGCTGGGGCTTGCCCCAACCCCAAGCCCTCCTTCACACCTCCCTGGGTCTCTGCCAGGACCACTGCCTGCAGGCAGGACAGTGCTCAGTGGAGGGGTTTTTCCTGGGGAGCAGAAGCAATGGTGACAGGGGCATCCATGCAAGACCTCACCCCACCGCCACTGCCCACCAACCCTAAGGTCTGCACGGGAAATCCTGCAGCATCCCCTGCTGAACCTCCTGCATCCCAAATCGTGGCAGCAGGAGTAACGGCTCCTTCTGGGAGCTCACCATGGGATGGGCTTAAAGCAAAATTAGAAAAGATGAGGCTAAACATATTTTGTTAAGGCACTTCTGAATCATCTGTCCCCTTCAGCCAGGAGACGCTCTATTTGGACCCAGCTATGTTGTCAGGACCCAGATGTTATGTCAGAAAGGATGTGGGAAATCACTATGAACAGCTTCTAAGACATCATTTCACAGTTTTACAGTAGAGGTCATTATACCGCATTAAAATGTGCAATTTCAGTTGTGAATATATTTCATAATCTTCTTGCACTTGCCACTGATTCTGGCCTATTGTCTAATGCCTTAAAGTACTTTCTAAGACCTTGGAAATTGAAATGCTGAGGTAGAAAATTACTGTATTACAAGCAGGCAAATTCATGCCGAGAGGAGAAGTGAATTGACCTGGAAGGTCGCATCCATCCGTGGCACAGCTGGGAGCCGGGCACTGGCTTCTGCTGCCGAGGTCACCGCTCCCAAGCACAAAGCATCCCTAGTCACCCAGAGGATGTTTGAAATGAGGTGTTATAAGCAGTGATGGTCTTTAGAGCTCAATAGTGCTTATAATTGAATTCTTTAAAAGGATTATACTGTCCTCAGTAACTCATCACTTCCCTGGACTGGCCCTTTCGTTTGCATTTTTTCCCCCATTTTGGGTAAGATTTGAAACCCAGCAATATTGTAGTTTGCATAAACAAACAAGCCTCGAATAGATAAATAACTATTCACATCCTTTTCATATATATTCAAGTATTTCACAAGGCACCATGGCAGCCATTAACATTTCTAAATGCTTTTTGAAGTCATGGCTTGATTATTATTTTTTTTTGTGTGTGTGTGTGTCCTTTACTGGAATTGATTCCCAAACTCCTCTCTGCTGATAAGCGAGGACTGGTGATAGCGGTCCCGCGAGGCGAAGTCTGCGTTCTCCTCGGTGAGCTGCGTGGTCTCCATGCCAACTGTTGCAAAGGACGGTGTCACCACGATCTGCTCCTTGGGAGATGGCCTTCTCCTGCAAACAGAGAAGCAGAGGCACCTGCATCCCCCCTTGCTTGCCATTCATTAGCGGCTGCACAAACAAAATCAGCTGAACCGCTGCTGTGAAGAGGCTAAATCCTCCTCGTCGCCCTTGGGATGCATAAAGCTAATCTGAAAATATTTTTCCTAGAAGGCAGACAAAAAATATACTCCCTTCCTCCAGCACACACTGGAAAACATACATTTTCTTAACAAATACGTTTCCTCTTTGGACACTGGCTACGGCAAACGCTTTCGACACCGTGCAGGAAAAGGAGCTTAAACCATTTCTAATGAAAAATACCTTTCTTATAGTTTCCTAAACTTTAGTGTACATTTCAATTATTTTTGTAACTCTTTTAAATGAAAAAGGAGATACTCCTGCAATCTCTTTATCCCAGAGGCTGATTTTAAGAAAACCTTATTGCACATCTGCAAATCAAAAGAGCAAGAGCTTATAGCACCGACTCAGACCTCATTCAGCACCAAAGAGCCTTAGAGGTGTCAAGGATCCTTGGTTGCCTCCAGCTCTCTTGCACTCTAATGGGATTTCTTCTTTCTCTCCAACTCATTAAAATGTCTTGCCTGGATTTCAAGAAAACAAAGCTTAGGAAAATACAGCAAGTGACTTCAATGCAATTTCTCACAGATGAGCAAAGGTGGGCTTCAAAATGACCTCCCTATCCCCCAAGCAGAGCCAGAATTGTCTTTGTGCCAGTATAAGCAGGACCCCTGGTACTAGCATAAGGCGACCAAGCCAGCTGGCTGACCCAGAGACTGCACTTTTTGAGCAGAGAGAAACAGGATCTGTCTCTACCTTAGGCAGTCATCAGCTCTCCACTCAGCCCTCCTCAGCAAGGTCTTTGCTCGCTGATTCCACTGATCAAAGCACTAAGGATGGGGCCGGTCTGGAGAAAATCCCCATGAGACAACGACACTTCTACCCACAAGAAGTGAAGCTGCCTCTCCAGGGGGATAGCTTCTCCTTTCCACACATGGTAACTCTCCATGAAGCCTCACATCTCAACCAGCCTCCCGTGGGCAGGAGACAGGGCTGAGATGCACCAAGGGACAACAGGGAGGAAAATCGTGCTCTATCAACACTGCATCAAGCTAAGAAAGGTCCCATCACCCCCACCTTCTCTCCCAAGCCACCTTTGCTACCGAAGACACGTGGCCGTGTTAAGGGGACTGCAGGCAGAGGCAGGAGCTGGCAAGATAGGCACGGGTGTGTGCCAATGTGCTTAAATGCCTGGACTTTCATTTAGTTTAAAAGGAGCCACCAAATTTGCCCACATAACGCAAGGCAGCTCGTGCTGTGCAGTCCCTACTACGGTGTTCACTCACCGCAACAAAAAAAAGCAACCCAACAGATTGAAAATCTCAAAACCCCACTGCATTGTACAGCAGCAGAGATGGTCACTACCCTCTGTGAGAAACCCAAAAGTGATGGAATTAATAATTAATAGGATCAAAACAGATTAACAAAACTAGTTAATAACCAACCAAACAAAACCCTTAAGCTCTTGGGAAGGAAAACCCCAAAACTTTGCTACTGCAGTCCCATGCAAATTCAATACTGAATGGTTCCTTCACTGAAGACCTTGTTTATTGTATTTGCCCTGCAGTTATCATGGCTCCCCCCCAGATTTCCTCTCTGAAACTCAAGTACAGCTGCTGTGTGTGCCTGTTCCACCACTACCATAGTAATTCCCTTTCAATGGATGGTAGGTGAAAGAGATGGAGTCTCCTGTTCCTCATTTTCTACCAGATTTTCCAGTTCAACCTGAGCCACGCGAGGTTAAGCACAGACCTTTGGGGTAAGATGAAGCTTCAGGCACCAAGATATGGTTATCAGCTGATGTGTCCACATATAAGACTCCAGCTGTCCCACTTACATGGCCAGCCATATGCCAAGCTAATGGGAGCAAGCAGTTATTTTTACCATTAAGAATAACTCTGAGTATGCAAGAAGTATGCCCAAGGTAATAAGCAGGTCAACTCTGCCACTCCTCGCTGTACACATTAGTGGATCACAGGAACAACGAGCATCACCTTGGTCACTGCCACGTGACTGGTACCAACCTGCACGAGGTGATCAAAACCGACTTAATCCAGCCGAAGAAACTGAAATTCGCTGCTGCTCCTACAGAAAAAAGGCATCAAAAGTCAGAATGCTGCTAATTCTCTCCTAATAGCATTATGCCATTGAACTTTTGCATAAAATCTCAAACCAGCAGGCCTGTTATTAGCCTTCAGTACACAAAGATTCCGCGATGGTAAGAGCACTCCTGCAGTCTTCCCACGTACTGCAGCTTTTAAACGATTGTCAAGAAACTTAACCCAAATTTCCCATGGAGAACAGCTATCCTTTCCCAGACTGACAGCCTGTGAAAACCCCAGTAAAGCTGTGAGCAGAGCACAGACACCCTCAGCCATACCTTTTCCTCCCTGGACCGCAAAGCTCATTCCCACTGCAGGGATGGAGAGACAGCAGGAGCCATTCAACTGACCTCAACTAGGGTGGCTGTGGTGTCACCCTTCATTCCCTCCTTCCTCGCCCCATGGAGAGCTGGCTTGGCTTATTACACCAACACTAAGTTTTTGTGATTTCTCTGTAGAGTTAGTTTCCTGCACTGGGTCACTGCAGGGGCAGGGAAGTGCCAGTGGCAGCAAAAGCAGCAGAAGTTTGCGGTGAGGGACAGAGAGAAGAACAGCGATCCGGCAGCGTCTGCTGGGTTTGGCTTAGGCTGATGGGGAGTAAGAGGAGGGAGTAAGGAGATGTCGAAATCCCAGAGCACTTCCGCTCCCAAGGTCTTCATCTAGTCCTTAATCCAGAGCATCTCTCAAGCTAATATCTCCCAACCTTTCTAGACAGAAGGGTTGTTCAGTCTTTTGGGGAACAAACTCACAGCTCATTGGATGCCATATGACCACAAAATAACGTTCCCTCACAGCCAAATAAAAACTGGGCTGAACTTTGAGCATTTATTTCTAATGTTTTCTTTACCATGCATTGTTTTACTGTATGCGTGGGGATGCACATGCAAAAGAAACTAAGAAAAAAAATTTCTTATCACACTGCTATTTGTCAGAACACCTTCCAAAACCCTCTACACACTGAGAAATTCTTTTTGAAGTAATTTTTGGCAAATATTTCGAAAGCAGATAACAGAGATATAATATAGCAAATATACAAAGAAAACTCAAAAGCCTGAAAACATTGTGTTTTCTTTACTCCATTGGGGCTGTAAAAAACTTTGTTAAAACTTAGATGTATTTCAAAAGACACAAATTAGCAAGTACTATCCACCACCTCAGCTCTTTCTACTATCCCATGCAGATAAATAGAAAAGAAGTCAGAGTAGAAAGAGGAGCACTGGTGAGCGATGCTGTGATGGTTACCAAGTGACAACTATTTTTTGGTTTCTCATCATCTGGGTTTCTGAAACCCAGTATCCACTTACCTACTGTCTAATAATCTTTCACTTAAATAAACACAAGTAGCTATTTCTGCATTGCTTAGAAGACCTAAGAACTCAAGGTCTTTTGACTGTTCTCATCTGGGACAAAAAACTGCACATCCACGTGTGCAGGTACTTACGTATGCATACACCTATATATGTATAAATGCACCTACCTATGTATGTAATGCATAAGTACGTGAGTATGTGCACACCATGTGTGTACCACCCTCTCCCTTCAGAGACACAGACCCCTGCAAACCCCTCCCGCCGCCATCCCAAGGAGCCGCAGGCTCTCATGAGCTGCCTTCTGAATGCGCTTCACTGTTTAATTCTGAACTTGTTTAAGCCGATCACATGCGCAGACCTTTCTAATGCCCTCTGCCTAAGAGTATTTTCCCAGATTATGTCCCCCAACATATTCAACCTGTTTAGTTCTGGAATCAAAAGGCTCTCTTGTTCTACAGTTATGAATGCTGAGATTTAATGAGATATTCGTCATAATTCCCATTTTCATTAAAGTTTTCTCAGGTGGGTTTAGGTTGATTAATTAAGTTTATTAAAATGTATTTACGGCAGATTTTTCTCATTGCTGTGATACATTTACAATCTGCCATCCCTGTTAAGTCTTAGTATTAGTATCTGGTTTTGCCATTTAAAGTACAATATATTAAAGCAATAAGCACAATGTTCAAACTATCAGACTCATGCTCGTTGCAGTTGGAATCCAATATAACACCAAAGACCCAGAGAGAAAATGTATTTAAACTAGCAAAGAAATAAAACCTCATCATTCACTGTGTCACCTGCATATTAAACACAAGAGTCTCAATCCCTAATTAAGTTAAATTAAAGCTTAATGAATTTTTAAGCAGATTTAATAATACAGAAAAAAAATACTCACCAAGGGGGAGTCCTGGGCTCGCTTGGCCAATGTAGAAATACAGAATAACTGCTGCACCCAGGCTGACAAGGGTGTAGATCCACTGAATGACAAACATTATGATGAGGGACACGATCGCCTGTTGGAAAGACATGGTTTGGGGTTACCCCAGAGTCCATAAGATAACACGTTGGTGACAATCTGATAGTCCTTTTCCTGCAAAGCCCAGAGCATGAGTTGCAAATCTACAGAAACTCTTCAGTAACTGAGGCAGTGCTGGGGCTTTCAAGTTTTTCCAAGAGCAGCAGTAAGTACTCTTTTTTTTTTTTTTTTAATCAGAAATGCTGCAACTTGGTTCAAAACACGTGCAAAACCAGTGCTTTGATGGCATCTCAGCACCTTTGTCTTTCTCAGAGTCTTCTTGGGAGCATTGTGTAAGAGACACATGCAGCCAGGACCCAACGATGCAGCCACTCGGCTTTATCCTGATGAGTGTTTCCTTTTAGGTGTCTCCTTCCTAACAATGTCCCAGGATGGGGACACAACAGAGGCTCTCCTTGCCCAAGACCTGCTGCACAGCCTGGATCCTACCTGTGGGAGGAATGATGCCAGCTGCAACCAGGTGGCTGGATAGGTGCTCCTGGGCATCAATGGCTGAGGCCGGTGGGGCAGCAGGACCCTAGGGGAGCCACATCATCTCCTGCCTGAAAAACGCTCCACGGTGCACAGCTTTTGGCCATACATGGAACACTTCCATCCAGTGTTATCTGGAAAAACTTGGGTATGGAATGGCTGAGGTTTCGTAGTAATGAGGTTCCCATGTTAGAGGCAGCCTTGTTTGGTCTCACCATTAAAAGGAAGGACAGAACAGGTTTACAGTGTCATGTCCAGCAGCATGGAGGTAGCTTTCAGCAAGCTACCTTGAGTCCTAGAGGCAGCATGGGCCTCAGGTCTCTGCTCGGGCTACTCCAAGAGGAGCATCCAGAGGGTCACCAGCTCAGGAGGTAGATTTGGCTCAAGGGGCATATGAATGAGGGCAGAGGTAGCATCTTCATGGATCGGGTTAGGAACAGCAAGGGACAGCATGCAAATAAAGAGCTAAATGAGTCCAGAGTAACACGAATGGTGAAACTGGGTGGGAGAGGGCAGAGGCAAAAGGAGTCACGATGAACAGATGCATCCGATTTTTGCTTTTGTGATTTTATTTTGCATTGTTGATCCCTTCTCAGCTTTGCTGCAAACTCATAGAATCATAGAATGCTTAAGAGTTGGAAGGGACCTTAAAGATCATCGAGTTCCAACCTCCCTGCCATGGGCAGGGACACCTCCACTAGATCAGGTTGCTCAAAGCCCCATCCAGCCTGGCCTTGAACACCTCCAGGGATGGGGCATCCACAACTTCCCTGGGCAACCTGTTCCAGTGCAGGAAGTTCCAGGAGTTCCAACTCCTCCCAAGTCTGACCATTGACAGGAAACCAAACCTGCTTTAATGAACACGTCAGTCATCTCTGTAAGCAAATTCCCCCAGGAAGGCAGAGAACTGACAGCTTCGTGACGACATGTGCTTGGGAGCCACGTTAGTTGCTGAGCCCGGAGACAGTATCAGCCCGCAACCTCCTAAAGATGCCATCACTATAGAGGAGCCTCCAGCATCCATCCCACCCCTGGCACCGCAATCCGGCAGGACTCCTCACCAGGAGCTGGCTGCTGCAGCAGTGAATTTGAAAAGCAGGTGTCAAACTTCACCTGAGGATTAAACTAAAAGGGTTCGGTGTGTTGTTTGAGCGGGTTTGTTACATTTTACATGCAAGTCTGAAACCCCTACTCATGCAGCAAAGCCATATGGTTCATTCATTATGCATATCTGACCCTTTCCCTGTCACCTGCCCATTAATCCATCTTCCCAAGATGATTTTAAATGTCTTAAATTCCTCAGCGGCTTGAGACAGAAGCTATTTAAAAGTTATTTATTCTTTAAAGTAATGTGCTGGAGGAATACTCCGCTTTCCTCCCTCAAAATTGTTGAATTTTACAACTGGTCTGCTGGTATCAGGAGGTCAGCGCTAATGAAACCCACCCCGAGCTCGCAGAAACCGTCTCATAAATAAAAGCAATACAGCTTTGAAGCTGATGTCTCACTCCACCTCACGGCAAGAAAAAGCAGGCTGGCACACAGTGAAAAGAGGGACACTGTTTTTTTTCCCCAGCCAGTCATGCATCTCTAAAGTCCTCAGATGCCAGGCTTTGAATCTGTAACTTTTTGGTTTGGGTTGGGTGTTTTTTGCTGTTGTTGTTGTCTGAAATAATATGTCACCTGGCTTTCTCTGAATTTGAACTGCTGGATGCACAGAACCTTGAGTACTTAAATTTAGGTGACCTGAAACAGTAGAAACAAAAGCAATTTTGAAGTACTGGAGTGTAATTTACACTGCAGTAAGTGATGAATTGCCATCTATTTTCTACAATCGCAAACTAGTGCCAAAAATAAAAGAAAATTACTTACACCAGCAAAGGAAACCCAGTGGTTGCAGAATTTGGAGTAGAAGGATTCTGGTATTTGCTGAATTCCCAGCTCTGGATTTTGTTGCTTTATAGATGATTCTAAAGAAAAAAGTGAGGAAAAAAAAAAAAAAAAAGAGACATTAGAAAGGTGCTAAAGTGTTCAGTTTTTTTCTTCCTACATTACATTAATGGAGCAGGGTCGAGTTTGAGGCCTGCAACCAGTGGTGTCCCCCAGGGGTCAATACTTGGTCCAGTTTTGTTCAACATATTTATCAATGACCTGGACGAGGGGACAGAGTGTATCCTCAGCAAGTTCGCTGATGATACCAAACTGGGAGGACTGGCTGACAGTCCAGAGGACTGTGCTGCCATCCAGCGTGACCTGGACAGGCTGGAGAGCTGGGCAGAGAGGAACCTAATGAGGTTCAATAAAGGCAAGTGTGGGGTCCTGCACCTGGGGAGGAAGAATGTCAGATACCAATATAGGTTAGGGATGGACCTGCTGGAAAGCACTGGTGAGGAAAAGGATCTGGGGGTCCGGGTGGATAGTAAACTATCCATGAGCCAGCAATGTGCCCTTGTCGCCAAGAGGGCCAATGGGATCCTGGGCTGCATAGGGAAGAGCGTGGCCAGTAGGTTGAGGGAAGTCATTCTCCCCCTCTACTCTGCACTGGTGAGGCCACAACTGGAATACTGCATCCAGTTCTGGGCTCCCCAGTTCAAGAGAGACAGGGAACTACTGGAGAGAGTCCAGAGTAAGGCAACAAACATGATCAAGGGATTGGAGCATCTCCCTTATGAGGAAAGGCTGAGAGAGCTAGGACTCTTTAGCCTGGAGAAGAGAAGGCTGAAGGGAGACCTTATTAATGCTTATAAGTATCTAAAGGGGGAGGGAGGATGGAGCCGGACTCTTTTCAGTGGTTCCCAGTGACAGGATGAGGGGCAACGGGCACAAGCTGGAACAGAGGAATGGAACAGAGGAAGTTCCACTCAAATATGAGGAAGAACTTCTTTATGGTGAGGGTGACAGAGCACTGGAACAGGCTGCCCAGGGAGGTCGTGGAGTCCCCTTCTCTAGAGATTTTCAAGACCTGCCTGGATGCAGTCCTGAGTAACGTGCTCCAGGCAATCCTGCTTTGGCAGGGGAGTTGGACTAGATGATCTCTAGAGGTCCCTTCCAACTCTAACAATTCTGTGATTCCATGATTACCAAATTGCAGAAAACTAAAGCACAAATTCTAGCTGACAGCTTGGTATGGCAGAACTTAACCAAAACTTCTAAAATGAAAGCAAAAAGAAGGGCAAGGGAAAAAAAAAGTTGCCAACTCCAGTGCCGAGTCCATTTGAAGACCACATCTGCCTATCTCTGCTTCAGTTTCCCTATCGTGAAAGGAGAGAAATAAGGCTTTTCTCCACTGGAAGGGTTTACGAAGCTTAACTGCATAATGCTGATAAAACACGACAGCACTGAGATAACAAACTCCAAGCAAACACACGGTACCAAATACCCACATTGCCAACACAACAAATTCAGACTCTGAGCAGTGGATGTTGAATTACAGGCTCCACCTGTAGCATGGGGACCACTGCATCTTAGTAGCCTGAGCTTTAGATTCACATGGCTCCATCCCTCCTACCCTGCACCAGAGTGAAGTAAACCCCAAGATACACTCAAAACTTTTTTAATGTAAAGTGTTAAGGGTGCATGTGTAGAATAATGAGTATATAGCAAACAACCCTACACTAAATATAGTCCTGCCTGCTTTCCTGTCATTAATCTTCCATAGGAAATTGCATTGGAACTTCTCCTGTGATGCGTTGCAATGAACCCTACCCTCACCTGCAATAAATGATATTATTGCTATGAATCATTGAGTGACAGCCCCATATAATGCTAGTTTCACACCTTCCTCCAGGAAAGCACTGTGAGCACAGAGACGTCCACCTCCTACGGCCCTTACCTTCTCCTCTCTGGGTGGGGAGCGTGGGGGCCTCGCTGCAGAGCTGCTCCCCCTGCTCCAGCAGCCCGGGTGTCCGCTGAGCATCCACAGTGGGTGACGAGCACGGACCTGTGTCACACCGACAGCCCTGCTCAGCCAGGTCCTGCCGGCTCTCCTTGTGGGGCTCCGTGGTCTCATCCCAACTGTATTGAGCCAGGGGACCATCATGATGGAGATCCAAGAGAAAGCTGTCCTGCAATGTCTGCTTGGCTGGCTTCTTTGCCTTCTTTTGTTTGGCCTTTTGGGTTAAATTCTTGGCTCCTCCTTTTTCGCAAGTACCTGGCTCAGTACGAAATGGTTTGAAAAGCTGGTCCATGTCTTTTGTGAATTCTAGCAAGGTGCCATTTGATCTGCTTTGAATTACTCCATCTGCTGCATGGCTGGAGGGCTTGTTGAAAATTAAAGGCTGGGAAGAGTCAGCAGGCCTAGTGTTTCGCATCTGGGTCTCATCAGGTTTCTGCTGAACGTTGTAGCTCAAGGAGACCGAGAAATAGGAATAGTCTACAGCAATATATGTTAACATGAAGTTGATGGTGACTATGGGAGCAAGAACGTTCACTTGCCCAATGAAGACGAAAGCCATGGTGATGAGACTTGTTAAGCAAACTGCAGCCACTGGAGTCTTGTTGGGTCCTTTCTAGTTCATAAATAAAACAAATTTTCATTTAAATTAATAATCATGAGCCTCGCCATGAGGATTCACCATTTGCTCAGCTGCCACGGGTGGTTACCTGGGCTGTCAAGTACCCCCTTAGTCATGAAACACACACAGGCGTGCGCAAACAGAGGCTCACCAGCTTAATAAATTAAAGACCAGGCCAGAAGCCAAAAGCTGCTGAGCTCCCACCTCACCTCTGAGCCCTACTCAAGCTTTGTCTTTGGAAAGCTCATCCGCTCTCACTCCATATCTCTGCAGTAAAACAATGTCATTAAAGTAGCAATAAACCTTCAGAGAGATTTGTGGGGCTTATGGGAAGTCTGGCAATAAAACGCATTAATTAGAGTTAACTGTTCATCTCCAGTTTCTCCACAGGACTCTGCATCACTGCCTACCCAGAAGGCTCCCACTCGCTGCCGCTGGAAAGGCTTCGGCTGCCAGATACAGCCGGTGAAGCAGTATCTGCACAGAGCAGTGCCACCTTCACAGCAGCAGCTTCTGGCTCTGCCCTGACACCAGGCTGAGCTAAATCCATGGTTGGCTGAGCCTCTGCAATGGGGGTTTCCCTCCTTTCTTCCACCAAAGCCGCATCTGCCCAGCAGCAGGAGGGAAGCAGCAGAGAGGTCGGGAAGCTGAGGATGCTGGAGGGTGGGAGGCAGCCCCAGCGATGCCAGGAGAGCATCAGGAAGGCAGGCAGCCAGGAGAAACACCGATTGCTCCTCTCCTTTGAGGCGGGGGGAAGGCAGGAAGAGGAAGAGAAAGAGAGATACAAAGCAAAGGGCATCAGGGTCTGGCAAGACTTAAGCCATAGCTCATGAACTTTAATCCCAGGTCTAACGTGCTCTTCCTCGGACAAGGCACTGTCTCGCTGTTTCAGTCCCCAAGAAGCTGTGTAAAGATCTCACTGGAAAATATCTTACAAGATATATTACAAAATATCTTTGGTTTTGCCTTACTGCATGTACTTCTTTAATAAACACACAGCCCAAATGGAAACTATTTCTATATCCTCCATTCTTATTGATTAATAGAAAAGGGGACCCATTCTGGACTTTACGCCTTTTCACAATGAAATAGAAATACGTCTCAGGGATAAAAGAACACAGTTCTCAGAAAGCATCTATGGTATCAGAAGGACGTACTGAGATGGGGAACAGATGGGATGATCTCAGGATGCCTCTGGCTTGGGTTTAACGCTACAGCAAACAGTCATGTCCTTCCCATCAGCTGGGATTATGGTGACTACAATACTTTTTTCAGCCATGGAAAAGAAGAACTGATGTGGAACAGATTGGTAAGGGAAAACGAAATTTATTAACTCTCCATACACCAAATCTAGACAATTTTCAAGGTGGCAGAGAGAAGGATGGGATGAAAGTGATCTGCCTTTGATTTCTCACCTCTTTTTGAGCCCGTCCCATTGTGGCACTCTGCCCAGACAGAGTTCAGAGCAGAAGATTTGACAGAAAGACAGAAAACTATCAGAGAAGAGAGAGAATCAGCTTTGCAGTAAAATTTGCTAAATCACTGAGAATTTGCAAAGGATTGCCAAGTGGAGAACACCCTGTTCTGGGATTGCCTGACAACTGCCTCCAGGAGCTGGAAGTTTTTGCTGTCATCATTGTTCCCACTTCACTTATAATTATTACTATTTATTATTATTATTGCTATTACTATGACTTTAATTTTGAAAATTACTTTGAGGAACATAAAACAAAGTATAGAAAATTGTTATACCTATTAAAAATTAAATATTTTAAAACATTCAGAAATACCAATATTGTAAAATATCTTTCTGTATTTACACACTGCTCTGAAGGAGCAAAACATCTTAAGATTTTTTCCAGCCCTCGGTACAGACAGTTAGGTGTTGCAGGTTATTGAGAGCAAGGGAATTATTTTCTACCTGTTTAGAAGAAAGCCATAAAAAATAGTTTGCTGTGAACATATAGCCCAAGACTACAGAGTCCTTAGTGACTGGTACTTTGACTGATCTCAGCAGAACAACTCATGTGAACGAGGATTATTTGTGAGGACAAGGAAAAAGCCTCTTGTCATATTCAAAGCAAGGCTTTGTTTCAAAGCATATCTAAAGCTTAGCAGCCCTCTAACTTAACCTTTCAAATCTATTCTTTGTTTTTATTTCATAGTGTCCAAAAGGTACCTTATCTTACAAAGAAGTGTGCTCTCCTCTGGTGCATGTGGACTGAATCCACTGCACCACGACTGGTCACGTACTCAGCTATGAGGTTACCAGAGAGGATAGGAAGAACTCAAAAGAAAAAGTGCAGAAAAGTGCAGAAAAGAAAAAAGAGAGGAGAGAGAGGAGAGAGAGGAGAGAGAGGAGAGAGAGGAGAGAGAGGAGAGAGAGGAGAGAGAGGAGAGAGAGGAGAGAGAGGAGAGAGAGGAGAGAGAGGAGAGAGAGGAGAGAGAGGAGAGAGAGGAGAAAAAAAAGCAAAAAGATAAAGAAGCAGTTACCCTCCATTGCACCAAAGTGCCTGGACAAAAGCTTCATGTCTCTGCCCTGGCTGGGAGGGCAGAGAAGAGCTCGGTACCTTCCTGGGTCAAGGATTAGGATCAGTATCAGCGTAGATAAGGCTTTTGCAAAAACACCCCACAGGTAAAGTTGCATCATAAGCAGCTGTTTTACTAGAGGCATCTCGAAAGAGGTGGGTCCGAGGGAGGGAGGGGACAGATGGCAGCCCAGGAAGGGCTGTCTGTGTGTGGGGACAGGACAGCCAGCCCCGGGGCGCAAAGGTGGGCGAGGGAGATGCTGGGGCGAAGAAGGGCTGTTCTTGCACGGTGCTGAGCCCATGGGAGGGCTCAGGGCAGAGGTGGTGCAGCACGAGGGACAGGCAGGGAAAGGACCACAGGCAGCTGGGCTCTTGGGTTTTTAATAAAACCACCCACTTCCTGGCTTTTCTGCCTACTCCAGTCTACCAGATCCCAAGCCCTCCCCCTCCTTGATTTTCATACATCCTCCATCTCACCCTACAGACACACAGAAATCCTGGCTTCTTAAATCGGCAGTTTTCCTTCAGGTGAAGGTTGGAGAGCAATCTCGGAGGAAGGATGACTAACCCCACGTCCAAGGAAGGCGAGCATGGGGATCACATTTTCCTGGGCGATGCACTGCAGGATCCTGGGTGCTCCGTACAGCCCCCCCATGCAGGAGGCCAGGGACGAGATGTACAGCCCTAGCAAAAATAAGAAACCCACCAAGGATACCTGGAGGAAGTGAAGAGAATGCAAAGTTGATTATATCGTTCTTTAAAGACCCCTGAGCAGTCTTAAATACATGTATTTTCAGAGATCACATATATTTTGTAACATGGCTCAATGAACAGAGCAAGCCCTGGGAAAGCAGCAATTTAACTGGTCTGTGGTATAAAGTGCAAGCAATTAATACAGGAAAATTATCCCATAAAAGTAATTTAATACTGAACATCCTGTACCGACAGAGCCATTTGACAAGCTCATATCCAAGAAATTCTTTGTCACTTGGAGCAATTGCAGCTAAGCAGCAGCTATTAGATTCCCCTTAAGTAACTGGAAGTGAGTTTATTTCAGGAGAGATCACTTATATACAGAGCACATCATACAGGAAAAGCTGCCCAGGCTTCCAACCATCCAAAACAGGAAGACAAACCCCTGCGTCCCAGAGGGGAAAACCAACCCTGAGAGAAAATCCACAGTGAAACCAAATCAAAATTGCCACTTAAACAAATGGCATCTCAAAAAAATACGCTCCGAAGGATATAATACAATGACCTTATTTTCCTGTCTTCAATGAGAAAAGAATTTCCTTTGGCCAACATGAAACTTAAAAAAAAAATACATCTTTAAAGCCACAGTGCTAACAAGGCTGGGTTTACTACTGGTTTCCAGTGAGCATCTCCTGCAAGTGTGGAGCAAGGAAAGGAGGGCAGATCATGGTCTATCACACAGGACTGGGGTGCCCCTGAGAAGGTCCCCACTGTCAAGTGCTGTGAGCACAGGCAGCAGCTCTAAAAAAACCCCACCCAAATACACAAAACCCCACAATAGGAATCCTATGCAAGAAAACTTTGAAATGGGAGTGCTCCTGGTACCACGGTGTGAGGATGTGGGCAGACATAGCCAAGGAGACTAAAGGTCATCATCCCTAAATCCTGCAAGACCACACAGAGAAAGACAAATCACAGGGGGTAACACCAGCACAAAGGCCAGGCAGGGAGGAAACCCCACAATTTTGGTCCAGATTCCTGCCCATACTCTGCTGAAGCGAGCTGCTGGAGGTACCCACAGACACCTGTGGCAGAGGATGTCACCAAATGCCGGTCCCTCATGTCCCACGTGTCCTTCGCTCCCCCCCCTCCTCTCGTGGAAAACGAGGTCTAAATGAACATGGGTCCTCCCAGCTACTGCCCCTGCTAAGGTCAGGTGGCGCATGCTCTATTAGAAGGAATTACAAAAATTGTCTAAAGATGATTCAGGCTACATCTGCCTTTTCCTCATCTATGAAATCCGCACACAGCAACGAGGAGATGGGGTAAAAAGACATAAAATGTTTGCTGTTTGGGGAAAGCATGTAAAATTGATTCTGTGGTCCAAAACCGTACAAAATTCCTACCACAACATTCCTTTTCCCCATGAGAAGCCACTTGGCCTTGTGAATTTTATCTTGTGGGACAGAAGAAACTTGAGGCAAGGATGAGCAGGTATCAGCTTCCATTGAATGGACAGACACTCGATGAGGAGTCTTCCCTTCCCTCTCCTCTAATCCTGCCCTGCTCTAAGAAATACTTGGAAGAAACAATCTCTTGTGCCAGGCATCATATATTATTTTAGCTGCCAAAAATACTTGCATTTAAATGTACTACTTGATATTCAAATCAGGGTTAGAGGGGAAGAGTCCTTTTCACTGAGGCTGATGAAAAGGTTTGCTGGGGGGTTTGAGCACGGAGAGTGTGAATACTTTGTAAGAAATTGGCACTTCGAGCTCATTAGAAGTGAAATTACTGAATCTCATTTTTATGTTTGAAAAGCCAAACAAGTATTGTAAGGGAGAGAAGCAGCCAAGCACTCGCTCACCTGTGAGTGACAGAAAGGGAGAGTTTGCCTGTTGGATGTGTAATGATCTCTCCTCCTCCGCCCCTCAAACAAAATCATTAAAATCTGAAGCAGCTTGTTATAATTCAAAGAAGCAACATGAATATTGGGATTTCACCATTTCTTTGGTTCCATACTAAGGAAAATTGAATTTTCTTTTTTGTTTGGTTTTTCTGGGTTTTTTTATATCTAACATTATTAAATAACTTCATTCTTTACCATGAGATTTTTCATTTCCCCCCTGAGAGGGTTCAATCTTTTTCTCTTCATCTGATTCATTTAAAGCTGATTCTTTTAGTCGCTGTGCTTTTCACCCACTAAGTCTGTCACACTGACATACAAAGATGTTGCCATAAAGAAGGTAGGGTCATTCTTTTTTCCCCTGAAACAGAGATGCTTTTTTACCTTAGCAGGAAGTGGCAGGAGCCCCACCAATAATCTGGAGTTTATTTTGGGGGCTGGAGGAAGTCTAGAGCTACAATTACATAGAAAACGAAGCCAGAATTTCAAATTGATATTTTAGATAAGAACCATGTTACAAATCAAATAAAAAATTGATTCAATTAATCACAAAAAGTACTGTCAAATATGATGAACCCATGATTTTGGATAATGTTGAATAATAGGAAATGATATCCCATATCCCATTTAAAGTAAGACGGTGACACACACCAAAACCTTTTGCTCCCTTTTTAAAGGCCTGCAATGATCAGGTTCATTGCCTGTAACACTACAAACCTCCCCCATGTACATACAGCCCTGTGGAATGTCTCGAGTTTAATAATCCTATTGCTCGCCCTGCAATTACAGCCCGCTTGATATGGAAATGTAAGCTTCGCTTGACTTAGTAAAGATAAGCAGTGGGGTTCTTTAGAGATTTCAATTTGGTCTAAGCTTTCACCAACGAGAAAGGATACATTGAATAAAATACAGTATTTATCGTTAGACCACATTAGCATATTTTAGCTCTTAAAGCTATCACCGGGTGATTATGCCAAGATTCAGCATTACGGGATACGCTGGTGAATGCAAAGCTGTTCGAACCAATTGTACACTGCGATTTGCAATGGGGGAATCCCCCTGAATTTCAATGAGGGATGGGTACCCAAAATTCCTTAGGCTTTTGGAAAAGTTCAGTAAAGCAGATGGCAATCCGACAGCATCATTATATAAAACCGCTATATATAAAGGCTGGGTTATTCAAACAAGTTACCTTCTCTGCTATCATGAAGTCATAACGGAGTGACTGACGCGTACAAATGGCTCCCAGCAAAAAAACGAAGACCATGTACAGAAACCACCTGCAAACAATAAAAATAAACTAATTTTTTTCCAGCAAGCGAAGACCCTCGAGAATTCCGCCCATTAGCAGAGCCAGGAGAAGGTCAAGTACCTGGAAGGTGGGTCTTCAATCACTCTGCATGGGCTGCTCCTGCATGATTTAGCCTCAGGGTTAAATTTAACACCGGTCCGTGTTACTTACCAGCTACAGTGCACTAGGGACAGCCGCAGCGTGACTGTACAGCGCGCCTGAGGGGAAATTACCCGTACGCTTGATCTGTGCATGGGGGGAATAGCCCAATCATGGGGACAGGCTTTTTAACAGGGCCTATTCCGAGAGGAAGAGGGGTAATGGCTTTAAACTAAAAGAGGGAAGATTCAGACTAGATAGAAGGAAGACTTTTTTTTTACAAAGAGGGTGGTGAAACACTGGCACAGGTTGCCCAGAGAGGTGGTAGAAGCCCCATCCCTGGAAACATTCCAGGTCAGGTTGGACGGGGCTCTGAGCAGCCTGACCTAGTTGAAGATGTCCCTGCTCATTGCAGAGGGGTTAGACCAGGTGACCTTTAAAGGCCCTTTCCAACCCAAACTATTCTATGATTCTGCAGGTACACAGGTCCCCTTGTCTGGCAGTAACGTTAGATACCACAGCCAGCTTGCTCTACAACCTCAGTCAACCTTTGGTATCTCTGGCGTTTCCATTACTCATGTGGAGGGATAAGCTAGTCTTGTCTGCAAAGTCCAGACTGCAGAGATGTGAACAACCACAGTCCATCTATCTGTGATACTTCTGTGTCCCATGGAATCCCTCAGAAGCACCAATGTCAGCAGGAACCCCTCTAAATTCAGAAGATCCTTCCTGTCCAAACCTTGGTACGCAATTAAACATAATTATTTCAAAAACAGTTTAGGTGGCAATGAAAACAGGCAGGAAAACCTACTGAGGTGGCTTTTTTTTTTTAATATGTAACAGTATTTTATTCCTGGAAAGCAGCATTTCCCTTGGGACAGCACTGCTTGGGAATGCGGGGCCGCAGCATTCCTCTAGCCTTGTAGGTGGGTAGGTCACGTCACTTGTCTTGGCCCCATTTTCCCCAATAATAAAAATTATATATTTTTTTATATTTTATATTTGTTTGTATTTTCTATTTACATATTAAAAAAAAAAAAAAAAAGCGAGCACTTCAAAATCAACAGCAACAAGTGACAAAATCACACATCCCAAGCCTTCGAGAGCTTTGCATCCTGCCCTGGGACAGCCGGGCTGCAGCAGCAGCACAACCGCTCTCACACCAACACACATCCCACCCCGCCAGAGGAAGGACTGATTATATCCGCGTTAATGAACCTCTTCTACCAACCCACCCAGAGTAGGTGGTGGTAATGGATGATAATTTGAATGAGAGCCAGACTTTAATTTTCCAGATGGCTGAGTAATAAAAGGTTGATGGGAATATGAAATGGATTGGTCACATCCAGGGCAGGCTCCAAAGAGTAAATTTTCCCCAATCTGTGACTTACGAGGTGCCAATAGCAGCCAGAGACCCCAGGGGGATGCTGGTAGCAGGCTTCTGGAGATCTCCGCTCATATTGAACCCAGCCATCACACCTGTGTTTTGTAGACATAAATGTAATTTAGAGTTAATCTAAGTTATAGCATTTATAATACATATTATAATATTTAATGTAATTTAATCAATCAGTTAATCGATTGCTTCAGAACAGTAACTATATCATTTCATTGCACTTAATGCACAGACGTGAATATTGGCTCCCACCGACTGCTTGGTAAGAAACTGTTCGTGTCTTTAACAGAAGCAAGCCAACACCAACACGTCTACAAAGAATCATTTGTCCAGTTTGAACAATGCTGGGGGAGGGAAGGGAAAAAAAAAAAAAAAAAAGGAGAAATGTGAAACAAAACCCATCTTATCTTAATGCAAACCTCACAGAAGACCGCACTGTCTAATTGTTGAAAAGAAAAATGCTCCCGTTCATCAGGGCAGCGCATTCAGCAGGGGGTTACTGTCCCCACCCCGACCAGATCCATTACAGGTCCCCGCATTCATAGGGGACAACCGCCCTTACAAAAACGGCCTGGCCTGTCCGTGTTTAATGACGATCACATGCGCGTTGAGCAGAGGGAATAACAGTGCTCAGCACGTAGGTGGCACCTTCCAGCCAAGGCATCTGCTTTGGCAGTAGGCATTATCGCTGCTTTGCAGATAGGAAAACAGAAGCACTGAGAGGGTAAGTGATTGTCCCGGCGTCACGTAGAAAACACGTGGTAGGACTAAGAATAAAGTACTGAACTGTTATTTTAGGCCAGAGTACAGGGTATTGTACAATCAGGGACAGTCCTTAGCCTAAAAAATTACCACCTAAAGACGCAAGAAAGGGAAACAGGATGGAGCGAAGGATTACAGTCTCCACATTGAGGCTAGGAACCCAAGACTGAAATGGGTTAAGAGACTTTGACCATAGTTGAAGAAGGAATCATACCAGACTTGGCAAGAAAACACAACTTTTCATGTCAAATTATCCCAGAACTTCTCCTAGAAGACTTCAGATATCTACTATAAATTTAAAAAAAAAAAATAAAAAATTGAATAATCTGTGGTTCAGAATCCTGATGAGGATATGGACAATTTGAAGGCAGGACAGAAGAACCTCTTTAAGACACTAATTTCTGCCCATCGCTGTCCCACCCCTCAGATGTCAGGCTAACATCTTCATAAGGACGCATGGGCCAGGTGCCAGCCAGCAGCGCTCATGGGATGCTCCCTGGGAGCCGGGCTGAGATCACCACAGATCAACAATGAGGAGGAGGATGACAATGCCACGGCGCTTGCAGCATCTGCCAGCCCTGGCAGCAGGGGACCGACCGCACGTCGGTCTGACGCTCAGCTGCCAAGTCCAGCAGCCATTCCTCATTTTCAGAGGGCACGAGAATGACAAAGTCAGTCTCTGAGGCTGCCAATCTGAGTGACTACAGCTCTAAATCAGCAGCAGCCCATTGCGTTTTAAAGCTCAAACACTGATTGCTGCTTGGGAGGGTTTTCTCCCAAGATGAAGGGTAGACAGGAGCTGTGGGACAAACCCCACGGTAAAGGGGACAAACCCAGCTCAGCCGCTGGGTGCCTTTCCTACAGACCTCGTATGGCCACCGACAGACTGCCAACAGGGAGCAACGGCTGCATTGCTGATCAGGGAACAGGGACTGATCTCCTGCTCCATCCCAGGCTTTCCTGTGCATCTTCACAGCTCCATCTCCCCATCTGCTAAATGGGAATCGTAACACTTCCTCTCCTCGCTGTGCTGCCGTGAGGATGCCACGTTAATGAGCACAAGGCACTCATATGTTGCCAAACGCATCAGCTAAGCATCCCGGGCTTTATTTATTTATTATTAAAATTTTTTTCTTTGATCATTTTCTTTTTTCCCCCCCTTGATCATCCCACCCAGCAGCCATCTTTTTCTGTCACCCTTTCCATCACAGAGCCAGAGCCCCAACAGCCTTTCCTCTGTCCCCATGGGCTCCTGGCATTCCTCAGCTCCTGGAAGAGCTGTCTTCCAGATTCAGACCAGATTTGAATCCTTGACACCATATCGAAAACATTACGAATCAAAATGAGTTCTTAATTTTCTCCTGGAAGACTCTTCCATGGACATACTTCTGAACAGCACTGCTAAAGCCCGTCAACTGGTGCACTTTTCCCCAGATAAAGCTTCCAAGTGCTGCTGCTTTTAAAGAGCCACACAATAGGCTTAGCTGGAGGTGAGAAAAGTCAGGAAAATAGAAGTCCACGGAAATGGTCACAAACATCATGCTAAATGAAGCCTCTATGAAGCAGTCTTCAGTGACATGCTACTTTGCACTTCAGGGGCAAAGTAGAAAGCTGAGAATACTCTGAATTTTTCTTCCAAAGGGAGCAAACCATTGTCGGAAGGACAGCTGTTAATCTCATGTGCCTCTTGGCCAAGTTTCCCAAACATCTGGCACCACCTCTAAACCTTCCAGCTTGAGTTTGACTCACCTCCTCCTCATCCAAACTCCTGCCTCAGCAAAGCACTGGGGAAACACCAAAATGGCAATTTCTGGAGTAAATATGAAAAAAGTTGAAGACATGTGAGTCACCAGCACAGCGATGACTGCACAGCCCAGGCCGCCTCATTGCCTCCCTCCCACAGACCCATGCATATTCACAAGCAGCCAGGAGATGACCTGCCAGAGCCCACATCAACGGGATCTTGAGATCGATGATTGACCTCCTGCTTGGCAGCAACTAGGGGTCAGACCCAGGCCAGTGCACAGGATCCCCAGGAGGTCACACCTGGGTCTCACAGCTTTGACTGCCAAAGGCCAAGGCCACCACAGAGGGAACCAACACCGTTATCTCAACCACTCAGGCCAAAGCTATCTCCTCCGTGCTGCAACTATACCTCTGACCTGACTAGTAAAAGTACGGGCAATCTTGTAGTACAGACATATGGACGATGCCAAAGCCACCTCTCCACCACCACCCAGTAAGTAATTTTCCTTACAGGATGACAGCTGCCAAAAAGCAGTATAGAGAAGGTCTTTTGCAAGCAGCAGACTAACCACCCCACTTTTCAATGAAAGGACAACCTGATTAATTTTAAAATAAACCTGAATAATCTCCACCATCCATAACCTCAGTCACCCCCTGCCAGAAAACTGGTCTGACTTGCAAGTAGCCACAAACAGCCTTTCCAGAGACTCTAGCTACTCAGCAGAAGAAAAACCCTACACTTGCATATACAATTCAATGACGTAGAGAAGTTGGGACGTTCCTTCCTCCAGACACAGACCTGTCCCCTAGGGAAACGGCCAATCCCTTCGGAACTAAAGCAATCATATCTTCAGATTGTCCACGGAGAAAATTATCCACCTCTCTGTTTCAGCGAGATAGCAAGCTGGATTTTCCACACTGGCTATTATCTCAGAGAGCAGCAGATAATTGCAAAGCTTCTGGACAAAGAAAGCATGAAAACACTGTCAACTCAGCCAGGAAATTATGGCTGAGACAGTCTGTACATTGCTGCTATTCCCAGCGTAATCCTGTCCTGGGCATCATCCAGGCAGTGGATACGTGCACGAGGGGACCACCTACATTGTACTTTAGACACAACCATCAGCTCTACCAGCTCTGGCCTCTAACTCCACCAGCTATGGTTTATAGCTGTAGATATGACTGCTTGCAAACACCCATTGCATTTCCCAGTGAATTTACTATAAAATACAAAAGGTTTTTTTTTCCTTCACCCAAGAGATGAAGAATGGAAAATCTTAGATAAGAATTGTAGCTAATTTTTTAAAAGGGCCAAATTCTCCACTGATGTAAGCTGGCACCTCTCCATAGGCTTCAATGGAGTTGTGCCAGTTTACATCATCTGATAACTTAGCCCAAAACTTCTAAATCTATTTGCTGTCATTTTGCAAGTGCCAAATACGGTTTATTTCAGAACCGGTTTCAGTATGATGATATTTTCCACTAACGTCGCTTCAAACATCGTCTTACTTTCTTGTATCACATGACAACACACTTCTTTCATTAGATAGAAAACCTCGGGGATTTAGTAGGAAAAGAAAAACATTCTCTGCACAACAGAACCGATGTTTAACTTCATTTTTAAAATGCATCGATGGCTGCGTGGCTGCTGCTCGGAGCATTAAGAAGGTACTTACAAACGCGCAGAAAAACATCTGGTTAATGCCCAGAATCTCTACAGGGGTACGTTCACATCTTCCATAGCGAGTACGTTAGTCTTTTTGATTGGAGGCAGCAAATCCGAGTCCTCCATGGCCATGCACCCCATTTCGGCCAGCTCTAGATGTATGTTTTGGATCGTTCCGCTACTTTCTACTATTAAATGACAAACTTGGGGGAATAAAGCCAGCTGCACTGCACATCCAGCTGAAATGGTTTAAACAGCTATTACCCAGGAAGCAAAGGGACCAGCCTCTGCTTACCACCGCTCAACCGTAAAACCAGGATAACTTCATTCACATGCCTGGAATCGTACCAATAAAATACAGAGAAACAGAGAAAACAAACAATCCGACCCAAAGCAAAAGGATCCAAGGAGGATACTCGTAGGAGGCAGCATGTTGCTACCGGTCTACGGAAGGCTGGGACAACGATCCCATCTCTTCCAGCTAAAGCGTGAACCCGGCTGCTCCTCCTGCCCATACGGTCCCGGTAAGGGTCTCCCTGCAGGTCCTGCTCCCCTTTCCCAATGTGGCTGCCCCTCTTTGCTTTGACAGCTACCTGCCTGTATTTCTGAATTCTCCATTTCACTGCTATTTCTGGTGGAAATAGGCAATTTAAACCCATTTTCCGGTACATCCCAGAGACCAAACTTAAGCCAGTTGAATTCAGATAATCATTTCAGAGGGAAAGAGCTTATCCTTAAGAGATCTAAATAGTTTCACTTCAAAGAGGAACATCTCATCTCAGAAAGGCCCAAACATCTTGTTTCACAATTTCCTAAACATTTTTTAAAAAAAAATCTTGTTATCAAAACAGCATCTTAGATTGTGAACTAGCATATGCTAAAAATTAAAAAGAGTAAACATTTAATAAATTAAAGATAAACAGAACATTGCTTTGGGTCAAAGAAATGTTTCAAACTGGCTCAAAGTAACCCCTCGAAACTAAACATAATGTTTCGCTGAAACTCTACACAAATTTCTGTTGCATCTTAAGGCAAAGGATTTTGCTTCCAGTGCTTCAGCTGGGTCACTTTGGGGGGTTCCAGCAGAGGTGGGCACCCCTGCTGGGTGGGAGCAGGAGGACAGGACGGAGGTGACTGCCTGGGAGTGATGTTCACGTGTCCCTGCCTTTCCTTTTCACGTAGAGGTGCTGGGGACTGACGCTGCCGCCCGCTCCCCATCTGCATCACGCTGCCTGCCCTGCGTCAGAGGCGCTGGCAATCCTATCGTATCTCTCCAGCCTGCTATTAACGCCACTGCCAAACCCATCCCTGAAATGTCATCTCCAGTCTCGTGGACTGCCTGTCCTGCTGGCAGGCTCGGGCTGCATCCAGGCAGTGCCCACAACATGGTGGGAAGCAGCTCTGCTCCAGCACGTGGGACCGCAAGACACCTGGGGTCCCCTCTGCAGCCCTAGCATGGCACCCCCATCATGGGGGAGGCGATGAGCTAAGCCAGCCTGGGTCAGGTGGGATGTAGGCAACCAGCCTTCACTCATTGCCCCAGCCCCAGGAGATGTGAGCTTCATTCCCAGCTCTTCTGAAGTTGCACTGGGCTCCCCATCTGTGATCTGCAGCAGAGAAGTCTTGACTCCCACCCAAAAAATTTCTTAATCAGGTCACAAGTTCTTCCAAGAGCACCGAACACAACTCTACGTTTTATGAGGCTCCTGAACTCCTCAGTGCTACAAACAGCAATAACAGCGGCAATAGCGACATTTTATGGTACCACTGGCACTGCTACTCCAAAGGAATAATTTAAATCCTGTAAATAACCAAGCAATTAAAAAGAACGCATGAAAAAGCTGTGCAGCAACCAAAGTAATTATACAGCAGCACAAACTGTATTTTCAGAGAATGTTTAACATTACTACTGGTATTACTACCGCTAACTAACAAAGCAACAGGCTGCCAGAGCTTTAAATAAATTATATCTATTAGCTTTGGCATTCTTCCTAGCAGCCAAGCATTAGCAGTGATGAAGAACCATTTAATATGGCTAATCATGGTAATTTTCTGCACAGTTCTGTCATAACCATTCCTTTTTCTATAACCAGGGAGCTGGAAAAAAACTGCTTTCCTGTGATAGAGGCAGGGCTTATGGGGAAGATCTCTTTCTTTGGTTGGGAAACTGGCTTGGGCCAGGCAGAAATGACAAAAAAGAGGGCAGAAGGCAACTTCTCTATGGTGCCAATAATTCAGGCAGGTGCGTTATCCAGGAGGAAGCCTACATAGAGGCAGCAGCCAGCCTGATGAGCTGAGAGAGAGGACTTCAAAGGAAAATTTGAAGTCCTGCACTAGGTGTACTTGACAAAGTGCCACCTTCTGCTACCAGACCATTCCTCCAGTCCCACCTGTTTCACAAAACCATTTAGTTTGTCTCCCTGTACCACAGCAATTCTGAGCACAACTTCGAGCAAGTTGCTTAGAGCTAATCCTCTGAAAATTCACTCTGTAATCCAAGGATTCATCTCTATGGAAACTGCTTATAATAGGTACTTTTTATAGCTTAAAAAACCCCAGCATCAACAAAAGGTATTGTAACTCCAATTGATAGTTATTTCATTCCCACTGGAGATTGCCAACTTTGGGAAGGGGACGTGGATCTTCCTGGTAATTTAAGGGAATGAATAATATGAAAGCATCCAGTTAAGCTCATAAGCGTGAGCTCTGCTGACACGCAAAGATGCATCTGTGATGCCGTGCAGAGAGTGGTGGGTCAGCATCATGAGCAATGGCATCAGCCCAGCTCGGCCGCCCGCCTGCAGTAAGGTTGGAGGGAAAGCCCTCCTGTGCTCTTCCCACCCTCCCAGTGCAATCATGTCATAAGGCTTATCTAATGAGATAAATCACGATCAGCCCTTTTAAAAAGGCTTGATACCTTGTGGCCGGGCAACAGTGCCTGAGCCTTGTCTTTGGCAGGGAGGGATTTACATCACCACGTCAACCCATAGAGCTGACCAGGAGTTTCTGACCACAGAGAGACAGAAGAGCACACTCAAGTGAATGGGACAGGAGCATGCAAAAACTGAGATGCTGGAGGAAAGCCTGAACATTTTGAATACACCACATGAGTCTGCTACAGCTAAGCACGGTCCTGCTCACCTTGCCCAGCAGCCCAGAGGAACTCCCCTTGCCTCTGCTCATCTCCGAGGTGTGACTGTGGAGGGAAAGAGGGGGAAGACAAAACTTACGGTACCTGTGGCAGCTGGGAAAAACACTCCAAAAACAGTGAAGAAGGACTCCCCCTGGCTGTAGTCCGGCAGCGTGTTGTTGAACATAAGCTCTTCTGAGTAGCCGACAAAGCCATGTTCTGTGAAAACACAGAGGGAAAGAGGAGAACCTCAGAAACCACAGGGACTGCAGGAGACCCTCCAGCCTGCTCTCAGCGACCACCCATTCTCTAAACACGTGCGACAGCAGTGGCTGTTTCCAGGGGCAGTTTGAAAGGATGAATGTGAATTTATTTGATGGGGGGAGAAGGCAGAGAAGAGGTCAGTGTGGTTACCAGGGTGCAAATGCCAGGGGAAGGTGCAGCGGTGCACATCGAGAGGCACCACCAGGCTGAGTGGCTCTCACCAAGCCAGAACACAGATCATATCAAGCCCTGTCTGCAAGCAAGCAGGACATCTTTCTGTAAAACCTGTCCACGGAAGAAAACTGTCTGCGGGGATCAGCCAATATTTATACTTATTTATCCATGCCACTTTAATCCTCTTTCCAAATAGAGCAGAATTATGTTGCCATAAGACAACTGCATCCCTGAGCAAGCCCTCCACACCATATCCCAAATTGTGTGTTTCTGCCAGTCAACCTCCTGAACAGACAAGATCTGAGACGTGCCCGTGCTCTGAAGCTGCTATCAACACACCCAGTTTATACACTGGTTGCCAATGAGGCCAGAGCCAATAAAGTCAGTTTGTTGCAGGGTGACAAGTTTCACCCAAGTTTCACTATAAGACAAGTTTTCCAGTGGAGAAGGAATAAGGTGCTGTAAAACTGCCCAGTGCTCTGATGCCGCATTGGCACCTTCCTGCTGCCATCACTCTCCTGTTCCTGTGTTATCATCTCCAAAACAAGGCCAAACATGGGGCCGTGCATCACAACCAGCCACCCCTCTCTCAAATCTTCTGCAGATGTTTATCACGGTGCAGCAAGGACCAAATGCTGAGACCTTGGGCTGTGCCCCACTCCCCACACCAACTTCTGCCAAGTTTTCTCGAAGTCACACACACACAGGTTTTACCTTCCAAACAAAAAGTTTTACAGAAGATGGGCAAGAGGGGAAAGCAACGGGTAGGATATCAATGTCGTGCAACTGGTTTACTGGGTATGTAATGGAGGATCCTGCTCCCTCACTTCATGTTGGAAGGACAGGTCAAATTCTTCCACAAATCTGCATTTGCTAGGAATAGTTGAGCCCAACTCAACAGTTGAGCCCAGCTGATGTGCCGGCAGGGCCCTTCTTAGGAAAGGTTTTAGATGCTTACAGGTAGGAAAGGCAACTCAGGAAAAGCAGGTTAAGGAATTAATGATGTGTCCATGAAATGAATAATTTCATTTTCAACAGGCAAGAGTGCTTTTTAATGGAATACCTTAATCTGTGGAAACTTGTCCCCCCTGTCAGTAATCCAAATGCTCGTGCCAGCTGGGGTGGGAGGTGAGCAAAGTCGGTTCTTTTTTTCCTCCTGCTACTACAATCTATCTCCACAAGACATGTGACTGCAATAACTTGAATTTTCTCATTAGCAGGCAGGATGTTGTTTATGGCTGTGCAGGGTGATGGCCAGAAATTAAAAAAAGTCTCCATCAAAGCTGTTCCATGCCTCAAAGACAACATTAATGTCATTTGGACAATAGATTAAACCGGAAAATTAAATCAGAGCTCTGAACGCAAGACACATCCATTTAAAGTATCAGAGTATGACTAACCACAGAGCTTTGATGTTGCCACAGAAAAATCCTATAGATAATCAGAAGTTTCCTACTACATCTGCATTCATTGTGTTGCCCAAACATGGATGGAAACGAACTGACAGAAAAGGTCTCCTGCTGCTAGGCTTTTTAGAACCACCACCTATCTTCACTAGGAACAAGTCCCAGACGAGATTTAAAGGGAATAAACTCAGGGCAGCACGTTGACCTCTCGACCCCACGGATGTCTGCAGAAAGTACAGCTTCTGGAGAAATAAAGGGGGGATTTGTGTAGGCTGTATGCTCCCACAAGACCAGACCTGAGCTCCTTCAACTGGAATTCATGCCCATGACAGCAGGGCACAGGGACTGGCTTCAAAACTCCCACAGAACTGCTCGGGGAAAATTTTGGTTCCTGGCCAATGGATTTTTCACAAAGTATGTGCTCCTCATAGAAATATTAATGTTTCATTAGTAAAACAAAAGGGGTGGGCAAAATATTCATCTTGTCCCAAGGAGATCTGCAGACCTTCTCCAATCTGTGCTTCACAGCAGCAGCATCAAATATATCTATGTCACTCTTGACGAAGTTTGCCCCACTGATTCTTAAACATCCCCTGGGAAGCAGACTCAAGCCTCTCTTGATGGTTTACTCTCATATTTTCCTGTCTTTATAATTTAAGTTTCCCCCACTATCTAACCAAAATCACCCTGTTTGAAGTTCATGATGCTATTTCTTGCCTGATCCATAAGTTATTTGCATTTTTTAATGCCATCCTTTCACCTGCTGGAGACAGTCCCCATGCTGCACTGGCACAGATTCTGCTAGGCTGTAAAACCTTATGCTTGTCTTCATCAAACCACAAATCGTCCTTCTCATACCACTTCCCCAGTCTGTGCGAGGCCGTCTGGAAGTCTGACCCTCTCAGCCAGGCTGCTTCTGCAAACTGAATCTGCATATTCTCTTTTCCATCATCCAAACAGTTAAGGAAAGTACCAAATAACAGCAAACCAAAACCAGACCCTTGCAGAACCTCACCAGACACAGCCTCCTGCTTTGTGAGTGAACGATCTCCAATTGGGGTCTTCCAACCGGGTTTTGGGGCTGTATAATTCAACAATTTAGCTCATCCAGGCACTTTTAGTGCCTTATGTCTCCTTTCTTGTACAAGAGGCCAAGTATACAACCTGACTACATTTTCTGTTATACCATTCTGGCCACACCATACCCAAAGAGAGACCATGAGACCCATGAGGCCAATGTCTGACCTGCACCTGCGTTCATCTGACTCCTATTAATCTTAAGAAGCCAAACGATCCCTTGTGCTCCATCCATTCATCTGCTGTTCCGTTTCCTACTTTATTCCCCCAAGTGTAAATCCTGGGTGGAAGAGACAAAGCCCAAAACCATGGAAGATGCCACTGGAGCCACAGAAAATGACAGCCATGGATTTGTTGAAAGAGCCACAGGATGCACCTACAACTCCATCCCACTTCTGCTTCCTTTCCTCACGGCTCTGGCGGGCGAGAGGAAGCCCAGCCATTCCACATTTCCCCTTTAAACAGAACCAGGAGCTTTCTTGTCTAATTAAAGAAAAGTTCATCCAAATGTTACTTGTTATTGCAGCCTCATTTCTCAATCACCCTCCCGTGAAGCAAATCTCACGTCCCTTTTGGTGGGTTTTACGCCAGGATTTGCAATTGCCATCAATTTAAGCAAGCTATTGCCACGCGACCACAGAGCGCGAGAACAACTCGCTGTGAGTATCTCCTGGCTGCCCTTGTGCCTGCAAGTCACAGAGCGAGTCATCTGTGACCTTTCAGCTGTCATATTAATGGGACTAATTGTAGCTGACGGGGCAATTGGGCTGAAAATCATCCAAAACAAAACAGGAATCAGCAACTGAGACCAATCGGTTAAACCAACAGAGCAGTCGGTCGGTTGTTCACAGAGTCAATTATCCACATCCCATTGAAAGTGCACTTCAAAAGGACGAGCTTCGGAAGGAGGAGGGAAGGAAACACGATAGGGTCTATATTTGGCTCTCTGATCTCTAAACAAGGCAAGATCATTTTATTTATTTATTTATTTATATTTTTTTTTTGTGAGAGGATCTTCTCCTCCAGCTAACTGCTGGGTACATGACACCCAAGCCAGATTCCTCCCCTCCTCACTCATTACAAAATGTTTGTCTCACAAATTTTGCTCTCAATTAATTTATGCAACCCCACAGCCTCTAAATCCTGCCTTTAATGATCCTGCTCTCAGTTGGCTCACAGAGGGCTCGAGTTGAAGTGCTATAAACAACCTTCCCAGTGTTGTACTAGAAGGAAAAGAATCTGGTTCCTTCTCTGTGCCATGTCAGCCTTATGAGAAATGCACAATAAAGAGCAGTAACAGTTGATTTCCATCATTAGATACTCAATAAGAAGCAGGCAAATAATGGATTTCTCAAGTGGTTGAGCTGAAGTAAATAAACAATGGGGGGGAAAATTGACATAAAGCAACATCTGAACAGTGATTTTTGACAAATTAAGTCCTTCCAGTTGCCTGTATTAAAATGATGTAATAAACAATAAAAACAACCAAGCCAGTTTCAAATAGAAGAGCTTCCAGGATAAGCATCCTCCATTCACAAGCGCAGGGGGACTACAGGGGGTTGCACATCATCCAGATGAGGAGTAGGAAGAAGGTGGCCAGGATTCTTATATTCCTCTGGCCACCACAGATGCCTGGGAGGGGATACCAGCCTTCATCTGGTTGCCATCACTACATCCCTCCCTCCACTCCAGCTAGTTTCCACATTTAAGCTCGTCTTGCCACTTTCTCCCACCTCTCGTCCCGTGGAAGAGGATGAAAGCAGCTGAAGCGGTTTTCCGCACCCAGGACCCACCTTAGCCCCACTACGAAGCCCAGGGTTTCGGAGTGGGACTCGAGGAGGTTGGAGAAGGGGCATGAAGCGAAGCCGTGGTTACACGGGGTCAGGCCATTATGCAACGGCACAGAGGACGAGGGCGCTGCCAAGTTCCAGGCAACCTGGAGCTCATTACAGATTAGTCAAGTCTTGGCCAAATTCAATAAGCCTGTTCACAAGCTTAAGGTTAAGTAAACCCTGGCACCGAGGCAGGGGCTAAATAATGCAAAAATGGAAAACCACCTTAAGAAACAGCTCCCAGAAGACAGTCACGTATTGCACTCTGCTTGAGATTAGAGATTTTAATTATGAAGGTGGATGCTGAAGGCTTGAAGTGGTGAGATTTTTTTCTTTTCCTAAATAAGTAGGCCCACACGTTCTCGCCTGGAAGGTACTTGCTGAGATTTGCTTTCAGAGGAACAGCTGGAAATGTTTGTCTTGCAGCACATTTCCCAGATCTGACCCCAGCATTTTCAGGATCCTGTGTGATGTAAGAGGTGGAGAGCCAAAAAGTAATTACATATCCTTGGCATAATTATCTCCCCTCTCTCTCTTTCCCCTCTTCTTCTTCCATCTCAAAACCCTTCAGGCATAAGCTCAGAAATCCAGTCATTCCCCTTGGACACCAGTCCAAGCACATGCTCAGAGTGAGGTCCCAGTGTGGGTGCTGGAAGTACCCGGGCACACCAGCATGCAGGAAACAGGAATGGTTCTCGCAGCCTGGTCCCACAGCTGCCATCCTCACCTGAACACACACCCTCATGGTAAGATGAAGTTTCACTCCTCCTTGCCAGCCACATGCTTGCATTTTCTTCCTTCCTGCCCTCCTTAGCCAAGGGCAAGGTACAAGCCTGGTACTTCTGAGCTGTTAAATCCCTGGTGGACGAGTCAGGCCTAAACCAAATTAATTTCTACACAGGTCAAAGTGCTCTACAGCAAGGAAGGACTGAAAATTCTCCCTCAAAAAAACGATGCAATACTAATTCTGGCCCTACCTGCAGAAGAAACTCATCCATGGATGATCTGGTGATCACCAGACTCACCAAAGTGTACTTACTAGCCATAGCCTATCACACAAGAACAGCATCTTCACTCACCAAGGGAAAGCCAGGTATGTCTGGCTTTAATGAAGCGATATTTTGATGCCAAAATACCACCAGCATCTCAAGAGTGCAGTTGCAGATACACAGGATTAGCCATCCTCATAGAAACTCTGGATGTGCAGAGGTGGATGGAATATCACCCAAACCCCACGGCCTTTTTATCTTTGCCTTCTCCCAATACTATGCAAACGCTGAAATTTAATTTGAGGCAACAAGCAGCACAGGATCCTCTGTCACAACAGCTCTGAATGCCACAGCTGTGCTCTCAACAGCTCGGCTTCCCAGCGAAGGGGCTACTCGCACATGCTGGAGAATGACACGGATTCAGCTGACCGCAACCAGCCCAGCAATGCCACGCAGAGCACCCAAGGAAAGTCACGGTGCACGTCTCCAGCAGACTGGCATGAAGTGGGCATCTGGTTTATAAATAACACTTTAACCACCTTTCCCAACAGAATAAAAAAATGAATAAATCAAAGCGGTGCAGTGGAAGCCCCACCTCTCCGCATCCCTCCCTGCACACGCTCGGCTTCCTGTGTTTGGGCTTGTTTAACACCGACATGAACAATCACGTTTCCAACGCTCTTCCAAGGCCAGGCCACTTCTGCAGCCTTCGCAACCGCCCAGCTCCAGCTCCTGAGGTCCTCCCACCTCCCGCTCATGTGGGCAGCACACAAAACACCAAGTCAGCAGAAACCACACCATCTCTTTTTATCCCGGCAAGTCCTACAGTACCATCTCTGCTCCCAGGCATTGCCCTATTGCTACCAGCCTGGTACAGGGCAGACGGAGATGGAGATGTATGAGAAACATGTAGAAAGCCTGGGAATCATTGAATCATAGGAAGGGAAGGAAAAGAGTGAGAGGGGAGCAGGTCTCAGTAGGTAGACAGAGAACAGTATGGTGTTTTTTCCGTGCCACCAGTCCACTGCTCAACTTGCTGTGGGCTGACACTCAGCACGTGAGATGCATGAACAGTTTTTCACCAGAACATCTCCAGTCCTCTAAAAGACAGAGAATTGGTGAGTCATGAAAGCAAAGCGCGTTAAGAGGCAGAGCTGTGCTGGCAGGTACAGAGAATAAACATAACCTTCGCTGAACTTGTATGGATGTACAAAAATGTTTCAACATCTTCCAGGACATCTCCTGCTTTACCTTTGGATATACAAGTTTTGTCTGGAGGACTGGGAAGAAACAGAAGGAAAAGAGAAGAGCTACCGGGGAGCTGAGCTGGAGGAGGGTGGGATGGACTGAAGAGATCAATCCCCTATCTCCTGACAGCTACCGCTGGACTCATCTAACCAGGGGACCCCATTCACCAAAGCCAGGTTGCCCTTTTCTGGAGCCCCAGTGCAACACACGTGTGCCACATGAGTCAGAGTGGATCAGTGCACATTTTCGACGAGCCAGGAGCACATCTGCTCCATGCAGGACTCGTGGGCAGCAGCACAGCTCCGTAGCGGGAGATGCTGCACCTGCAGCCCAGCCCAGATGGAGAAGAGCAAACACAAGACTTCTGAAACCTGTCCCCGCAGATTCACCCTCCATACATCACAAATGGCGTCATGCCTTGGGTTCATCTCAGTCTTCAGGGCCACCTCCTACCTGCTGGCAGCTCCCACAGCCTGAGTATTTCTGCTTTGGGAGCCTTAAACTAGGTGGGGGCAAAAATAGGGAGGAATTTTTTGTCTGGAATACAGGCAGGTCAATGATTATGCAGTGATAAAAACACAGCTATTGCACAATTAACACAAGGGCATGTGGCCACACTGCCAGATCAGCGCAGAAAGACTGCAGAGCATCTGCTGGAGCTGCCAGGGCACTGAGAGATGGGGGATGCAGGAGCTGCTGGCAGCCCTGAGCACAAAGTACTGGGAAGAAGAGGAGGTAAGAAAGGGAAGGCACTAAATTCCCTCTGTAATTTCATCCCTAAATCCCAGTTAAACACATTTACTATAAAAAGAGCTCAGAGCGATTGCAGAGCCCGAGCCACAGGCAGCAGGAATGACTGCTGTCTCCCCACACAGCAGGAGGGTGCCCGCTGGAAATTAAGCACATCTCCCCGTGCCCCGCTGGCCATGGAAAGCAGTGTCCTCAAAAACACCAAAGTCAAGTTGAGCAGCAAGAGGCAGCCCAGGGCAGGGAGAGGAGCCCACTGCAGTTTTTCCATTCGCGGTGCACAAATAAGCTCCTATTTTATTGTTAGCACTAGGGAGATGGTTTCATAAATCAGGACAAACAGCACACTTACGTTCCAAATTCGTCAGAGCTGCAAGTAGCAAAAACCAGACACGTTTTAGTGAAAAAAAAACATTTGGCAAGAGGGCGGCGGAGGGGAGAAGGATCAGAGCAATTCTGAAGAAAGAAGGAAAGGAGTTCCCTTGCCCAAGACCTTCTCTGTACCCATAATAAGCCCGTCAAACCCAAAATGAGAGATTATGTAAAGTCTGTAATTGAAGGAGTGAAAGCCACAGTTAAAACAATCTAAAAAGGCCAAGCCCTGAGAAAGGCAACTCGAATCCCTTATCTTTTGATGGAAAAGAATGTGCTCCCTGAGATTAATGACGTGTTTACCCGAAAGGAAATCGCCGCCCTTCTGAAGCAGCGAGTGTTTGTTCCTCCCGAGCCCCTGTTTTCTGCTCCAGAGCTGATCTCCCAAACCTCCTGTTTAAAGTCAACACACAATACGGCTTCCTGCTGCCACAGGCTCCGAGGGATCCCACCATTAACCCTCTCCCAAAAACCACCCTCCACCGCACCTGCTCCTCCTGGCCACCACCAGCGGGGACACCTCCTCTTCTTCGAGCACCGGCACAGAGACAGGCATCACACCGACGTCTGCCAGCAACCTTTCTGCAAGGCGATGAATCACCCCCCTGCATAAATATTTCTGAGTTGAGCAGACAAATTAGCAAGAGCAGAGACTGACAGCGCTGTCGAGGGGAAGCACTCACTGTCTTATTTTCCTGTCTTGCTCTTCTCCGAAGTCTCCGGACGCAGCAAGCGACCTCTTCTCAAGTTGCTCGGGGTTTCGGCAGCGCGCCCTGCAGCCTGGCCTGCTGCAGGATGCTCTTGGAAAGAGGTCTGATGCCAGCCACTGCAATGTTCTGCCGTGTTATGGGAGGCAGGGAGAAGCATGGGATTTGTGCACGGAAAACCCTTGAGCAGGCAAGAAAGCTTAGAGCAGAAGCGCTGGAGGGTGATCTGTTTGAGGAAACCTGCCAAAAGGCCCTGCTCAGGACCACCAGTCCTTTGCATACAGGACAAACCCAAGTATTCACATCCTCACCCTCTGTCCAGCTCGTCAGGGTTGGAGACTGTTCAGCCTGGAGAACAGAAGACTGAAAGGGAACCTCATCGATGCTTATCAATATCTAAAGGGTGGGTGTCAAGAGGATGGGGCCAGACTCTTTTCAGTGGTGCCCCGGGACAGGACAAGGAGCAACAGGCACAAACTGAAACACAGGAAATTCCATCTCAACATGGGGAAAAACTTCCTCACTTTAAGGGTAACAGAGCACTGGAACAGGCTGCCCGGAGAGGTTGTGGATTCGCCTTCCCTGGAGGTATTCAAAACCCACCTGGATGCATTCCTGTCCAACCTGCTCTGGGTGACCCTGCTCTGGCAGAGAGGTTGGACTAGATGATCTCCAGATGTCCTTTCCAACCCTGACCATTCTGTGAGACCCCAAGGAAGGGACTCAAGCCCCAGGGGTGTCTGAGGCTGACCCCTGGTAAATGCACTCACACCCCACCCCAATCTCCTTGTGGTCCGGGGACCTCGGAGCATCCTGGCCATGAGAGCCATCAGGTCATGAACATTCTCCTCTCCCTAAAGCCAACCGACCTGCTATAAGGGGTCCTGGCCAACAGCTAAAAATAGCACAAAAGGCAGAATAAACAAAGGGAGCTGCTTAAATCAGTCTCTAATGTTTTTATTTAGCTAACGGGGCAATTTTCATCTGCAGGATGCTGTCACCTCTCTCAAATCGTGAAGCAGCCCACACTCCCCCCGAGCTCTCCCCAGCCACGTCGTGGCTCCTGCGGGACCAGGCTGAGTGGGAGAAAACACTAATTTCTGCCCAACTCCCATGCTCCTGCTTCATCTCCACCTCGGCTTCTCAAGAGGATGGGGAAGTGAAAAACCATCGGCATGCACAAGAGGACACACAAAGCTCAAAAGCACCCACACAAGTAGCTTGTCATCATAAAAGCCCAGTGCCTCAGCACCGCTTAAATAAAGGAAAACTCAGGAATGTGCCTGTGGCAGTAGCCAGTAGAGCCCTTTGGCACTTATTCTGTCTGCACAGGTTGGTGGGTTTTAATATTTTTTGGAAAAAAAAGCCAAAAAACGTGTATTTTCCGCAGGTGGAAAATCTGAAATTTTGGTTAGGAGAAAAAAGGGAGAGACTTTAACATGGTTATTTCAACTTTATAAAGCCCACTTATGCTTTACATTATTTAATGCAAAGCACCAGACTTGCCGTAATATATAAAATCCTGCCATTACTATTTTATTTTTTGATGTGGTATCTGCTACCTGGCTTGTTCAGCGGTATTCAAACCAGCCAGAGGAAATGGTTTTATTCATTACAAAGAGGACAAGAAGTAAAATGTTCCTTGCTTCACCCTTTTTCTAGGAAAATAGTTTGCATCAATGGGATATTATTATTAATTATAGACTGGTATTCCTTGGAAGTCATGCCCAGAGTTCCTGCTTGTGGGAGGCTCTACAGAACTTCTCCGATGAAAAGCCCCAGCCTTGAGAAATCAGAATTTAGGCTGAGTCAAGGCGCAACAATTGGAGGAAAATGAAGGGCATTTGAGCAGCAGCAGCGATGACACACATCCTTCAGGCTCATTGGAGTGACCTCCTTTCTAACACGGAGCTGCTCCATGTATTGCTTGGGACAAAGTCCAATCCCTGTCGATCAAATCCCCATCTTTAAAAAGAAAGCAGTTAATCAAAATGTAACATAATCCTCTGGACCCTGCCATGGCCTACAGAGTCTTCTGCCATGGTCTACAAGAGTCTTCTGCCATACTCATGACTAGATCATCCCGTACTTCCAAGTTATGCATACATTATGCAGATGAAAATGGTATCTCAAAAGAAAACTACTCAGTTTGTTGATTTTTTGATTCTCTGTCCAAAATGATAGTTTGATTTTATTTTCAGGAGGTCTCCATTATCCTCTATACAACACACACAGCTACAGTTTCAAGTCTAGTTTCAGACTGCAAATCAAACTGGAAATCAAACAGTGTTTGATTTTGGAAAGATTGAGCAAGATGTTGTCATCTAAAAGGATTTTTTTGTTTGTTTGTTTGAAACTATTAATTGAATTCAGTTTAAATCAGACAGTACATCTGCCCTCCCAAAATCACATTTCTTCAATGAATTCATTTCCCCTTTCGAGTAGAAAAGAAAACCAGCAAGAACCACTGGGCCATCATCCAGGCCAGGGAAGGCACAACCAGGCTAAAATCTCTTACCTACAGCCAAAAAAGGCCAAAAATTGTTAACACAAGCCAGCAGAGATGATGAGCAGTAGATAAGGACTTGTGTCCCACGCAAAGTTTTCTCTTTAGCCTAGGGGAAGAACACAAACTAGAAGTGAAGCGGCTGGAGAAAGAATCTAATATCTAGAAATTATCTTCATAAATTAAATCCTTAAATAAGGAAAGCTGATTCAGGGCACAGCTGAACTGTGACTGGAATTAAACACCAGGGGAATGAAAAAAGAGGAGGTAAAATATCTCCCATCATTTGAAAACAATTATGCAGTGGCACCAAAAAAAAAAAAAAAGAAAAAAAATCAATGCAATTAAATAAAGCTGTCCAGTTTAAACAAAGCAACAGGGAGAGATGGAGAGATTATGGGATGATATATACCTTCCTCAAGCCAGTCAGTTTTATTAGGTCTCTAGCATTAAACAACTTGCTGCTAAACGGAGAGCCTGCACGGGAGGTTTTATGGGGGGAGCGGGTGGGGAAAGCCCACGTGAAGGCAGCATCTAGCAGGGGACAAAGCCAGCCGAGGCACTTCAGGATTTATTTACAAGCTTCTAGGAAGACGAGTTTAGCATCGCCTCGCAGGGAAACAGCAAAGAAATTAAAGGTTAAACCAACGGCGTACAAAATCCCCTGTATAAATCAGGAGCAGTATTACCTATTAAGCAAGTTGAAACCTTTAACAGCCTCAGCAAACCCTCTCCCGCTCCAGGGATGGAGCCAGGCCAGCCCTGCCCTGACAGCACTGTGCCGCAGCATGTTTTAGAGTGCCCAGGGAGGCCAGGACCCTCCTCCTCCTCCTCCTCCTCCTCCTCCTCCTCGGCACACGCGGCAGGGGGCTGCTCGCTCCCAAGCCCCACATGGCTGCTCAGATGGCGCAGCCTGGAGAAGAGAAGACCAAAGCGGAGCACAAGAAGTCTTCCAAGCACAATAGTTTAACACAGAAAGGAAGGACGTGGGATGGTCCCCGAGTCCTCGAGAGACCCAAAGCGGTGGGTTGCGGCCGCGGGAAGGGGTGGTTAGCTCAGGAGAGCTGCGACTGGAGTGGGGTCCCCAGGGATGCAGCGGAGGATCCATTGCTGGAAATACTTAAGAGCAGGTGAGACGCACATGGCATCCCCAGAACAGCCCGGCGGGTGCAGGAGGTCAGGGACCTGCAGGCCCTGAGCTCTCCTCCCCTCCTCCTTACCCACCTCCTGGGACATGCTTCAGGGTGGTGGGCTCAGAAATCCCGCCTGGCCTCGGTGGAGTGGAGGCACAGGGATGCCAGCTCCAGCCCCCGGCGAGCAGCAGCTTTTCCAACGCTCCAAGCATCCACCAGCAGGTGAGACGGCTAACAAAGTCCTACTCCCAGGTGTCCTCCAGCGAGGAAACACCGTGAAAACCTACCTACAAACAGGGCAGCAGAGTGGAACCATGCCGCAAAGTTACGTCTCAACCTCATTTTTTTTTCTTTTTTTTTTCTTTTTTTAATTTTTTTTTTAAATAAACTGCTTTAAATACCTACTTCAGAGAGCATGGACAGAGTGGTGTAGCTTTCCTCTCACTATCTAAATAAGGCCCCTAACAATGTTATCACTTTTCAAAACACATCTGTCCCACAGCTCCTAGCCCAGACAATTGGCAGGTAACCAGTTAATAAATGTCTTCGCCAGACTGTTGAATAGGCTGGCCCCGGCTCAAGAGTGATGTCAGGGCCATTCAATGCGCTATAATTGGAAAAACCTGGGGAAAGCAATCCCGTGTTTTTTAATAAATAAAGAGCATATTAGCAGCCTCCTGCTTTTATTCACTACGGTATCTACCTTGTTCGGTAGCAAAGTGGGAGTTTTTTTTTCTGCTGCCGCTCGCTCGGTGATTTCTACTTGGAACTTGATGCCAGTTTCCAGATGTGTCTCAGGCCAGGAAGTCAGCAATCAGCCTGGATAAAGCCTCTGGGATTAGCTGCAGATCATCTTCTGACACACACATCCTTCCTGCACCCTCTCTTATGAAAATGGGGCACACCCCTTGTGCCCAAAAATACAATAAAACCACCCAGAGCCAAGCAAAAGCCCCTGATTAGATCACTTTTGCATTAAATATGTGAGAATATATTTAATTAATTCAATCTATCAAAGCCCCCAAAGCACCGTTTGAGGGGCCTTTACAACACTGGAGTGTTTACATACATAAATCACTTGCAGGCTCCCCTTCTGCTGGAGCAGCCCCAGGCGAAGCTCCTCTCCTGCAGCTCCTCGCCAGTGGTACCCACGGGAGAACATCAACTCCCCTGGCTCGGCCATAGGACGCCTGAGGGGGAGATGAATGCTCCAAAGGACTCATCCTCGGAGGAAGAAGCGAGAATAATATATGTGTTTTCTGGGTGCTGTGTGAGCAGCTTCGGGAAGCTAAAACCCAAGCGGGTGAGATGAAGGATGTGGTTTGCATGGAAAATAATCCCAAGCAGAAGCACCCTGACAGCAACGCGCCTTTCAAGCCTCCCCGTGTCCCTGAGAAATGAACTACCCGGGTTTCCCGGCCGGGAGGAGAGGGGCTCAGCCCCACACAGCCGGGCTCCACGCTCACCCGAGCCACAAGGTGAGCAAGAGGGGGCAGAGGGTGTCCCAGCCCAAGGGACCCAATTATTGCATTCCCAACAAAATAATATATTCCCCCCCCCCCCCCCCCAGGCACTTAAGAGGCTGTTGTCAGGCCCCTTTTGCTCGTGCCGCGATTCCTTTCATCTCCCCAACAAAGTGCAACCAAATTAACACCAGCTCTCCCCCCAGTAACCACCACCCCCCCCACGCGCTCCCGCAGCCGCTCTGCTTCAACAGGGCACCTGAGAGCCGCTGCCAAAACAGGAAAGCAGGCGCCTAATTGAAAGGGAGTATTTGGGAGTCACCCTGCACAAAAATTAGCAGAGATATGCTAGGAAAATAAAAGTGTGGGCATTAACGGCGGGCTTATCTTCTTTTTCCATGACTCTAACGTTCTGGACGTGAAGAGGCCAAAAAGTTTCACATACTGTTCTGAGGAGCTGGTCGCGGAAAGGAGCATCCTCTCCTTTACGTTCACGGCTCCCCCCAAAATAACTCAGGCTGATTTTGAGGCATAGACCTCCAGAATTAAAACACAAACATACACAAGCTAAAACACCCCTGCACTGCTACCGTCAGTCTTGGTTGGGGGTTGAGAAGTCAAGTGCTGCCTGATTTCAATTCACTTGCTTTAGGTTTGGTGAAACCAGTAAGCTGGGCCAAGGGAGAAAGAGAACACGGATGTTTTCTGTCCCAAGGAAGGGGCATGGGGGTCTCCATTTCTAGAGGTGGGACTGAATTTTAAGGTGAGTGGCCAGAGACAGCTCAACGAGGCTGGTTTGCAGACAGCACGGAGAGCCCCTCTCCTCACTGCCCACCCCTGGCCAAGATCCCAGCCTGGGACGGTGACCCATCCCCAGGGGAAATGCCAGCCGGAGCCAAGGGGAGGATTTGGGATTAACTCCAAAAAAAATCAGCCAGTCCCCCCTCCACCCTGCGGAAAGGAGCAAAAGCCCTCAGGGCCAGGCAGAGGGACGCCGCAGCCTGGCAGGGAGCAGGCAGGCAGCCCTGCCAGCAGCCTCAGCGGGGTCAGCAGCATCTGGAGAAGTGACCCAGAGTATTCCCTGTCCGCTGGAGCCACTGAGCTCCTCCAGCCCCAGCTCCGGTCTGCAGGAGCCCGGCCGGCTCTCAGAGCAAGAGCAAGCCACGGCCATAGAGAGAGAAGGAGAAAAAGCTGCGGGAAGCCCTGCTGAGAAGCCCCCTTTTGTGTAAACACGCTCCGTCCTCAAACTAAAAATAAAGGCAAACCACAGGAAGGGAGTGAGTGCTTGGACAATATCCAATTTGGTGTGTGCCTGGGTGTGAGCTGAGGGAATGGGGAGAAGAGCAGGGGACTCCACCCAGCGCAACCACACAAAGGCAGCCGTTTGAGACCTTCAAGATGGACAGGCATTCCTGGAGATTATTTAAATCCAAATAACTGCTGCTTGGCAGATGCACAGTCCTCTGGTATGTGCGCAGCACTTGGAAACGCTAAGTGAGGGAAAAGGCTGCCATGGTAGGAGCAGGAAAGGCAGGATCATCACACAAAGGCCCATTTTACAGGTTCGGAGACTGAGACCTGAGGCTGTGAACTGAAGCCCCATAAACCTGTCATAAACAAGGAAGCAACCCAGGCAAGATATCAACTGAAATCTTCCTAGCTCACAGGTCTGTCCTCAAAAATCACTTCTCCCTTCACACTGCCCTTCCCATCTCAGTCGCTGAACCAAACCCAAACCAACCACACGCTCGCGATGGCTGCAGGGAGCTGGTGCTCGGGATGGGGAAAAGCTGCAGCTAAAACACACTAGGAAAGAACAGAAGAACTTCTGGAAGGTGCAATATTTTGCCTAAGGCCGAGGATAATTAATTTCTCAGTCAACTGCCCACCTCAAAGCCGTCTCAAATGCTTCTTCGGGTGCTGGGCTCTGATTCACAGCACCTCACCACTGCCATCAGCCAACTCTCAAAGGATGGAGCGTCACCGACACCTGCACATTCCACCCACAGCCTCCTGCACTGCCTTGCCAGAGGGATATTTTGCTGATGGGTACAACCCTACCCAAGAGACAAGCATCCACCCATGCCCGGCAGAAAGCGTGCAAGACAGAGCGAGGAGCCTTCTTGAAGCCCAGCGCTCACCATTGGTGCTGACACACCACTCAGAGGCCTTCTGGGGAAATGCAGGACTTGGGAGGAACCAGCTATTCAGCCTGGGCTCAAAACAGTTCTCTCACACAGAAGCAGTCTGTAAAAGCAGAGAAACCCATAGGTGTCCCCAGCCAGCCTTACGGCTACAGGTCCCACTGTATGGGCAGCAGTGCTCTGGGGTACTGGCGTTTGGGGCTTGGATGTGGCCACCATCAGCCCAACCCATGCCCTGGAAACCCTCCTCTCTTTAGCCAGTCACAGCTAACCTGCAGCATCTGCAACGTTCAACAGCGTTGCTTCCCTTCCTTTCTCTATTTTCTGTTAGAAAAAAATGAGACAGTACTCAGCAGTGGAGGAAATCAAAGATGACTACGTTGACCTCAACTTGGGAATGTTTTCTGCTGATGTTTGTATTCCTCTTACTCTCTCCTCCTGGTCCCATGTTCACTTTCCTACCATCACCACAAGCATTCATTTTCTCTCTACTATTAGAAAGGTCTCTATGTCCATGTTAAAGGTCTCCTCTGAGCACAACAGAAATACAAACTCCCCCCCCCCCTTCCCCATTTCCTTTAGAAAACAACTTCCTATGAAACACAGCTGTTTGGAACAGGTCAGTTGCTTTCTCTGCAAAACACGCCACACTGAGTACAACCGTCCTCGCTTCGTCCTCATTTCCAAGTGTCTGCTGAGATTTTTGCTGGCTTTCATTTGGGGCATTTCTTACAAGCTAAACAGAAAACGCAATCGCCTTTCCACAAGGTTCTCTCTGAGAGAGGAGCAGCTGCTGGTACAGCAACTTCAGCCCCCACGCCACCGTCCTTGTACACTGTACCCAGCAGCACAAAATAACACAGCAGTGTGAAAACACAGCCACGCCATCAGCGCTATGAACACCTACGTGACTTACCTCCTGCCACCCGACTTGGCAGCTGAATCCTAACTAAACCAAAACTGGAGATCTTTCCTTTAAACTGACTTTAGCAGGTCCCTTGCAACCCCCTAAGGTGCTGCTGGACACAGGGGAAGCCAAGAAGAAGGTGACACCTTCTGTTTACTCAGCTAATTACACTTCATTATTGCTGCAGCAGCCGCTGCAGCGCTCATGGACCCCTTCCACCACAACTCCCCGAGTTTTGAGATGTGTTTCCCTGCAAACATCTCTTGGAATGAGGACAGAGGGAGGGGAAGAAGGTTTGGGGGGCAAGTGGGGCTGCAGGTGGGAGCCCCGGACCTCTACCTTGCCCAAGCTGGGGCTGTTGGTGCAGGCTGAAGTCAAGGCTGGGGAAGGTTGATGGGGCATACTTGCACCCACAGCTCCTTGAAACCCCAGCAGTCACCTGCCCCAACCCACCCAGCTCCTTCCTTGGCTCCCCAACATGGCCCTGGGCAGCAAATCCAGCAGGGTGCAGCCCAGGGCCAGTGCTGGTGACAGAGCTCATCACAGCCTGGGTCTAATTGACCTCAGGGGTCTCTGGGGAGAAGATCTCCTCCAAGTCACAATCATCCATTTTCACGGGCACGATGCTTAACGCAGAGTCAGACAGGAGAAGGCTACAAACAGCAACCACAAACCCAGCCGCTCTCTTGTCAGAAACCTCCGAGGGCAAGACAAGGATAACAGGCACACACTGAGAGCTCGATTCCTGAGGTTAAACACCCACATCAGTGAGGCATCTTCAGTCACGCTCTGGAAATACCTACTCCTTGCAAAATTACGGGTTGCCTCTAAAAGGCAAAGGACAGGGACATCTCTGGAAGTGCTGAACTCCACCTCTGCCCAGATGTGTAACTTCACAAGGACACCTAAGAAGAAAACCCCCGAGGGATTAATGCCTCATGACCCCAATGTGATGAACTCCCAGTTTTACCTGGATCAAGGTGTGTAAAGGACCCGATGACAAAGTCCAGCGTCGAGACGGCCAGCAGGAAGAGCAGCAGGAGCTGGAGCCTGATGATCCACTTCACCCCGGCCAGGTTGATCCCCAGCAGGCCCAGCAGGACAGCCAGGGAGATCCCACGCACCGCCCAGATGTTGCTGAGGCTCAGGACGTCTGCGATGGACTCCGCAAAGCCAGTGATGTACATGGCACCTGCAACGCACTGAAGGACAGAGCTCTGTGAGTGCCCCACGGGAGAAGAAGGGATGCCCATCTGCAGCCTCACCTGCTAGGCTTGTGGGGGGGTCTCTGTCCCCATGGACATACATTTACTGTCACAATACAATCTTTAATGTTACCCTGGCCTAGAGGGACTGAACCTTATGGCTGTAAGACAGCACACTGCCAGGGCAGCATACCTACTGCCCAGGTAAAGAGAGAAGACTGGGCACTAGGACCAGCAGCCCAGCAACTTTCCACTGGCTTTAAAATTTACCCTCCATTAATGCTCCAGGAGAAACCACACCGGCTTCTCCGAGAGAGAAAAAGATGAGTCAACCTCTACGCTTCTTCCCTTCTTCTGTTTCTCTGAAGGAACGGGTCCCAGTTCAACACCTGCCTGAAGAACAGCAGTTTGCTTCCCCCTTCATTGCCTCCCAGGGGTTATTTTTAACTCGATGTTTAGTTTGGATGTAAAGTCTGATGTCTCACCGGCTCCCCATCTCGTTGCTGGAACTGAGCCTGCGCCTTTGAGGAGAGTGCATTGTGCGAGCCCTGCCCCCTGAGCTCCCGGGAAAGCTGCTTGTTTGTCTTGCTGCAGGGCAGGACACGCTCTGCCCTGGGTGGCTGAGAGCCTGCAGGACAGGACAGGACATCTGCAGCCTCCAACCCCACTGCCGGGCAGCAAGCCTAAATACCAGGACATTTCCCTCCAGAGGGTCCCACTAGCTGACATTTCAGCAACAACCCTTTCCAGTGCATGGCCTGACCAGCAAAGCAGGTCAGGGCACACACACAGGTGGTGTGATCTTGGGTCCTCTGACCCCACTATCCCCATCTACGGACGAGGGATGTGCAGAACAGCTCCCATGTGACTGGAAGGGAGAAAACCCCCACCCAAGCCAGCAAGAGTCAGAGCAGACCCCTCCTTCCCCGTAGATCCCCCTTGGACCAACCCAGCACCACCCCATTGAGGGTGTTCAAGACAACCTGACCCATAGCAGGAGCTGTGGGTTCTCATGTGGTTTTCAGCCAGCAAGGTGGGGGAGATTCACCTGTTCGGACTCGACACCTACAAGCTGGAGATCCTAGAGAAGGATTCACTTCCACCACATCACCTAGCAGAGATCAGGGGAACTACACCCTGAAAGTCTCTCTCCTTGCTGGTAGCCCCACCATGAATGTCTCCACCACAGATATCTCAGACTGTGCAAGTTAGACCCCAAATAAGTGGATGTATTCTTGTTTATTTGTGTTTAGCATGGCCTACACCACCACCGAGTGGACCACACACATCCTACAGAGGATCCCTCCTGAGCTAGCAGAGGACACCACCTCATGCCAGCACAGCTCTGCTTTGGGCACCCACAAAAACTGCACTTGAGACCTGAAGCCAAAAAACGCCCAAACAGAATGTAACTCCAATAAACACATTAAAAAAAGGTGCAGCTCTTGCCTCTCACATGAGGAAAGGCCCTATAGACAGAAAGCAGTATCACTGAACCCCAACTCAACCTAGAACTGAGTTCTAAGCTGAATTTTGCAGGCCCATACAAGCCTTTGTAAACCACACACTTTGCTGGATGAGGAATATAATCGATTTTCAACACCCAAACAAGCACTGCCACTATCTTTGCTTTTGGGATTCTAGGATTGGACCCTGGAAGACCTCTGCTTGCACAGACAGGTCTTATTGCAAACCACTCCACGAAAGGAGACTGCAAAGAAAAGCACCAAACCTTGGCCTCATGGTTAAAGCTACGGTGACCAAACATGTGTCGGTCTCCATAGGACCTAGTAGACACATGCTGCATCGTTTAGGGCAATCTAGTTAAGCCTCTCCTCTGGAACATCCCAGGAGGACAGCAAAGCCCAGCTGGGTCTCAGCTCACCTTGGCTGATGCAGCAGGAGCCCATCTCTGCAGCATCCCCAGGGCACTAAGCCACCACCTCTCATCTCCCAGGGCATCAGCAGCATGTTGCCAGTCATTCCCCACTTGCCCCAGCCAGACCAGGGAATGGGGAATACCCCCATTTCTAGTGAAACTCGCCTCGTGACGGAGGCTACGCGGGCATCTTGCAGTGGGGGGAGCAGCCTGCAGCTGGTGCAAAGAACGCTGGGCAGAAAACATGGCCAAAGAGAAGGGAAAGGCATCAGCTTTCGGGAGCGGGCAAAGCGTTCCTAAGCGAGCTGCCAGCTCCCACCCCGCAGCCCCCACGGGATGCCGAGGCAGGGGCCGGGGCAGCCGCAGCCCAGCTTTTACGACCCTCAGGACAGGCTGCATCCTGATTGCTTTCCCAGACAGGGTCGGCTCGCAGAGCCAGAGCGGAAAATATGACAGGAGGGATTCTCATGTGTGGCCCATTTCCATATCTTGGCTTGTAACTGTATTCAGTTTGCATTTTATGGACACTTGCTTTTAATCTGGAGTGAAAGGAGAAGAGGGGATTATTTTTGGTTCGAGGGTTTTTAAGGGTTTTTCAGAGATTGCTGCAAGCCAGTCAGTTAAAAACAAACCTCAATAAAAATGCTTCTCTGCTCACCACATTTTATACCGTTCATAACATCTTTATGGGGGGAGGGGGTTAAGTTACTGCAGGCTTAAGAGACTACTTTCCATTTTTTATGTTTACTACTTGTGTATTTCAGTGCTTCCCCACCGTGACAGCTCCTTGGGGCCTTTCAGAAAACCCAGAACTGCTTCTTTGGGATCTCAAGAAGTCAATTAGCTGTTGCCCTTACCGTTGCCCAGCTCTCCTCCCATACCAGCTCCGCTTCTGCTGGCTCCCGCGGAGAAGCAGCCAAGGCTTGCCTGGTCCCTAAGGGCACAGGGAGCACACCAAGGCCAAGCTGCCAGCCCACAGCCACTCACTGGGCTTCAGGTGGCCACCTTGGCCTCTCCCCCTTCGGTTTAAGTCAAGTCTCTCACCAGCAAAGGCATGTCCTGGCAATGGGGGTAATTTGGGATGAGAGGGCATGTCCTACACGGTTCGCTTGTTGAGATATCCAGTTCCTCCACCATTGTGACCCATGCCACCCATGGCCACGCACAGGCTTGTTCTTGGGGAGCAGAGCAGGGCTGAATGCTCCCCATGGTGCTCTCCCATGCTGTCCAGCATACCGGAGCATTACTCAGATTTTACTTATAGAATCACAGAATGGGTTGGGTTGGAAGGGACCCTTAAAGATCATCTAGTTCCAATCCCCCTGCCATGGGGAGGGACACCTCCCACTAGACCAGGTTGCTCAAAGCCCCATCCAGCCTGGCCTTGAACACCTCCAGGGATGGGGCATCGCAACTTCTCTGGGCAACCTGTTCCAGGATCTCACCACCCTCACAGTGAAAAATTTCTTCCTGATATCAATCTAAATCTACTCTCTTCCAGTCTGAAGCCCTTGCCCCTCATCCTATCACTACATGCCCTTGTAAAAAGTCCCTCTCCAGCTTTCTCGCAGGCACCCTTCAGACACTGGAAAGATGCTATAACATCTCCCCCAAGTCTTCTGGGAGCATTACTTCACAGAATCACAGAATCTTCTAGGTTGGAAGGGACCTTCAAGATCATCTTGTCCAACCATCAACCTAACTGACAAAAATAAACACCCACAAAACAACAAAATGCAACACCATCACTAAACCATGTCTCCCAGCATCACGTCAACCTGTCTTTTGAACAATTCCAGGGATGGTGCTTCAACCACCTCCCTGGGCAGCCCATTCCAATGTCTGATAACCCTTTCAGTGAAAAAATTTTTCCTAATATCCAGCCTGAACCTCCCCTGGTGCAACTTGAGGCCATTTCCTCTAGTCCTGTCACTCGTGACTTGGGAGAAGAGACCGACCCCCGCCTCTCTGCACCCTCCTTTCAGGTAGTTGTAGAGAGCGATAAGGTCTCCCCTCAGCCTCCTTTTCTCCAGGCTGAATAACCCTAGTTCCCTCAGCTGCTCCTCATAAGACTTGTGCTCCAGACCCCTCACCAGCCTTGTTGCTCTTCTCTGGACCCGCTCCAGCACCTCGATGTCTTTTTTGTGGTAGGGGGCCCAAAACTGGACACAGTACTCGAGGTGGGGCCTCACCAGTGCCGAGTACAGGGGGACGATCACCTCCCGAGTCCTACTCGCCACACTGTTCCTGATACAGGCCAGGATGCTGTTGGCCTTCTTGGCCACCTGGGCACACTGCTGGCTCATGTTCAGCCGGCTTTCCTATGGCAGGAAAGCAAAAGATTCGTATCTGCATTGCAAAGTTTCAACATTTTCTTTAAATAACTTTTTTTTTTTTTAATTACCTGGCCAAAAATATAAAGGAGGCCAATGGTCCCTCCTACTTGACCTCCAAGGACAGTAGAAATCATGGAGTAGACTCCTCCACTTCCGATGCTGCACTTCTCACACACCCCAATTCCAGATAAGACTGTCACCAGGGCAACCAGGATGACAAAGGACACCAGAAACATGCCCATTACAATGCCAGTGTTTCCCTGGAAAGAAAAAAATAATTATCAAATAAAGATCAAGTCACACCAACTCTGCTGATAGAGAAAAAGGACCTATCTGCTTCTGGTCACTAGTGATCAATGAATCTGGAGTCATTACAGATTAAAAGAAAAACACACCCACCCCTACTTACCTAATTAACATAATTGCCAAACTGATTGTCAAAGTTCCTATTGGCACCCCTTTGAAGACCTGCTTCATCCTGTGGATGGACAGACCTTTGCGTGAGCAGGTTCTGCTCTGTCACTGGGCTCCTGCATGAATCACTGATTTTGTCCTCTGGTTTAAAAAGAATGATGTCAAACAATGATTCAGCCACCGTGGGCAGGGGATCACTGCCTATTTGCATGTTTTAGAATGACACGCTTTAAAAAAAAAAAAAAAAAACAAACCCAAAACCCACTTTCATAACAAAAAGCAGTTTCAAAATTGAACCTCTGGGAGTTGCAACAGCCGATTTATTAACAGCATTAAGCTCACGTTTTAATTTTTCAGAACATTTACCTTTAAAAGCTCTGATCCTCCCAGACAATGAGATGCCAAAGAACAAAACCCCAAAGGCAACACAGCGTGGAAGATAAATCACACTCTTATAAACCAGCGCACACTGTGCCGTATCCGCAGGACGGACGCCCAGCAGCAGGCGCCTCTCGCTCTCCCTGTTCTCTGGGGAGTTTTGTGCAGAGGATTCAGCCCCGAGGAAGAATAAAAGAACTCCTTGCTGCTGGGGGCACAGGGAGGGCCCTGGGAGGAGCTGCTGCACCAGCCATAGTGCCGCTGGGGGTGAGGAGCCAAAGCCCCTGAACAAACCCAGCTGCAGGTCCCTGTTGGCAGCTTTAACAGCCAGCATCACCCCTATTTTTGAGGGTTTCGTTTGCCATTTAGGTCGGATTTTCAGAAACCGATGGCGCTCAGCACCTCCAAAAGGATTCAAGCACCTCTTCTGAGCTCGGGACCTTCCAACCCTCTCGCACGTGGCCGCGATTCATTTTTCAGGGTTAAAATTTTTCCCCGTGCTCCAGCCCACCTTCCCCTGCTGACACATCGCTCAGACCAGCGCGCAGCGATTCCAACGGCACGAGCAGAAATCTCCTCCGGTGCCCAGCGCTTCCTTAACCTCTGGCTTCCCTTCTCCTGCCTTTACTGAGATTACAGGTCGTGTCCACATCCCTCCTTTCCAGCCTTGCTCCCGCAACGCTCATTGCTGAGGTCACGCTAGCCTTGATGGGCTTTTTTTGCCACCAGCGCTAAAAAGCCGCTTCTCAGCTTTGGGGTTGGTTGAAATCCCAGATATATATTTTATTTTATTTTTTTTTTTTCCTTTTCTCTTCTTTGTGGAACAACAGAAACATATTCAGGATGTTGCTATCATCATAAAATCCAATTTTGGTTCAGCATCCCGCTGACAGGGGTTTTATCTGGTCAGTAGGGAACGGAGCCAAGGTTTGCTATAAAGGCAGCTGCTGGCTGGGTCAGCACCACAGCCCGCTCCAACCCCACACTCGTTTTTCAAAAGGACAATAGTTCTTCTTCTTCAACAGCTTACCCTCAGGTTAAAAGGGTTAATAAATATGACACGCTTCAATTAAAAAAAAAGAAAAAAAAAAAAAAAAAGAAAAAAAGGTGCACACATGCAAACATACACAAAAGCCTCAGGCTTTTCCAGAATCTGCTGGTGGCACCAGGCTATGGCAGCCGCTAGTTAATGGGCAATCCAATGGTTCCCACAGGAGAAAGGGTTAACACAAAGAGCAGGGAGGAAAGCTGGCCTCACAGCAACAACAGCAAGAAGAGAAAGTAGGAAGAAAAAGCCCCCATTAGACACTGATGCCTATCTATGCATTCCTGCTGGAGGGGGTTAGTGCAGCTACAACCTCCCTGAGCATTTCAGCAAGATTAGGGTCCCCTGGAATTGCAAAGCTCTACCAGCCCAGGCTCTGGAAATTTATAGCAAAAGCCTGACTCTGCGAACAGCTCGACATGACTGTCCTCTGCCAGCGGAGCTCTCTGCCAACCCCAACTTCTCCTCCCTTCCCTTTTATGCTCGCTTCCAGCTGTTTCAGTTTTTCTTTTATTTACTGGCTTTATTTTTATTTGTGTTCACTCCAGCAGTAACTTGCTTTCAAAGGAGACGTGGAGGAAGCGAGATCAGGAGGAAAAGGGAGCTAGCAAGATCATCCCAACTTTTCCACCACCACAACTGCAGCTCCCCTCAAAGCCCCCAGCAAAGCCATTTTCAACACAAGTGCAAGTGGCTTCCTGCTCCTTTTGGAAGATGTCCACCATGCCTGTGACACGAACTCATGCTTGTGACATAAACTCTACCCAAAGCTCAAATTCCACCAGTCCCTGGAGGATCTGTCCTTCTTTTAAGGGGAAATTTTAAGGGACAATACAACACTGTGCATCAGGAGGGGAGCAGAGACACTCTTCCAGGCTCTGACCCTGGGTGAGATAGTACTGAAGTGGAGATACTTCCACTTCAAGTGGAAGTCCCTCTGATAGCGGTGACAACTTTGCCTGACTGAGGATGGCGATTCAAGACATTGGGGACTCCAATATAGACATATTTGGAAGAGACCTGCTTCAGTGGGGTTGGGAAGACGGCTGAGCAGCTGTAACTGTGGTGAAACGCTTTACCTGAAAAACTGTTATTTCATCTCAACTATACAACACAAGGGTGCCCCTGGTCATTGTCAAGGTTGGTTGCTGTGTTTTCCTATTTCTTTCCTGAAGCTAAAATAGGAAACCACTTAACAAAGACCACTTCAGCTTTCCATGTTAGTGAAATTTTTTGAAATGCTACAAAATGCCAGAGGACATTAACCAGCTCACTGCCTATGAGGAGCAGCACGGAATCCAGAACACCTGGGAGACGCAAGGTAAGGAGGTGAGGAGGAAAACGCCTATTCACACGTTCAAAAAGTCAGCGCTCACTCACCACGAGCCATCCCGTCCTCAGGAAAAGAACCACTCCGAAAATGTTGATCATGCAGGAGGTGAAGACACCATCCCACGTTCCAAAAAGCACCGGCTCCCACACAAACAGCTGGATCTTCCACCAGGGCTTGGTGTGTGTTTGAGATACCTAGAGGAAAGCAAAGCTTTCAGTTTTACCTCTCGTGCTTTACGGGCCAGCTGCAGAAGTGGTACAACAGCCAGCCACCAGCAGTGAGATGGCCACCAACAGCTGCTAAGACACCACTTTGCTGCAAGTTGTCTCTAAGATGAAGGGGCAGCAGAGCTGTTGGGATCCCTGGGCCCTGGAAGAGAGGGTTCCCTGTAATGCCCTATTTATATTCTTGTAGGATAAGCAGCAACAGAATTCTACTCAGCCTCAGCAAATTAACCCCGTTGATGATGTTACATGAACCAGACACAGCATTCAAGGGATCCTTTACAGAGCCTGCAGCTGTACATTATACTTCTGTCCCTGCCAAACACCCCACCAAGATAAGCAGGATCCTCAGCGCACTGGAGAAGTCTCTTAGGTGAGATGACGAACCAGGCTGGACCAACTGGGACTGACAGAAGAGGTTAAGATGGCCTATCCATCACACACAGCCACCTGCAACAGATCTGGGGATCGGGACACTATGTTTCTAGAGGAGACACAGGACTCTGGTGCTCGGGGCACCAGTGAATTTCAGAGCTGCTGGAACCGAGAGCTGAAACTCCAGGGCAACTGCAGCTTTCCCATTGCAACTTTGGAAGCCAAGTCCCCTCTTTCCCTTTCTAAATAAATCCCTTCAGGTTTAAGTAGCAGAAAGAAGGGTGGTCTTGTCACTTCAGGAGGAGGTGCAGAGACCACTGGAGATGGAAACTTGGGCTATGAAGGGAAATGCCTCTCCACCATACCTGCTGTGCTTCCTCGTGGAACAGCTCTTGGACATACCCCTCGCTTCTGGCACCATTCGGGCTGAACATCGTATCCTTCGCCTTGCCTCCACCTGCCCAACGCGCAGCTCTAACACCACAGCAGGCGAGGCCGATCCAAGCAGAAGGTCAGCTATTCTCCTCAGTCAAATTCCTGCGGTGCTGGATCCTCCGTTGTAGAAGATTCATGATTTTATTGCACTTACTGTGAAAGCAGGAAAGACAGAAGGCAGAGATAAGAACAGGGAGATCACTCAGCAATTACCACCACGGGCAAAACAGACTCCAATCAGAGTAGGGTCATGAAAAATCAAAACTAAACCTCAAAAACACCTTCCCCCCATCCCTCCCCTCTTCCTGGCTCAACTTCATTCCTAAATTCTTTACCTCCTCCCCTCGAGCGGCACAGAGGGACGGGGAACGGGGATTGAGGTCAGTTCATCACATGTTACTATCGCTTCTCCTCCTTGGGGGGAGGACGCATTCTTCCCTGCTCCAGCATGGAGTCCCAGCCATGGGAGACAGTTCTCCATGAACTTCTCCAACATAAGTCCTTCCACGGGGTGCAGTCCTTCAGGAACAGCCTGCTCCAATGTGGATCCCCCACAGGGTCACAAGTGCTGCTGGAAAATCTGCTCCAGCATGGGCTACTCTCTCCACAGGTTCATAGTTCATAGGTCCCACCAGGAGCCTGCTCCAGCATGAGTCCCCCCACAGGGTCACAGCCTCCTGCAGGCATCCACCTGCTCCAGTGCGGGGCCCCCCATGGACCACAGGTGGATATCTGCTCCACTGTTAACCTCCATGGGCTGCAGGAGGACAGCCTGCCTCATCATGGTCCTCTGCAGGGGAATCTCTGCTCTGGCACTTGGAGCACATCCTCCCCCTCCTTCACTGACCTTGGTGTCTGCAGAGTTGTTGCTCTCACACATTCTCACTCCTCTCTCTGGCTGCAGTTGCACAGGGTTCTTTTTTCCCCTTCTTAAGTATGTTATCCCAGAGACACTACCAGCCTTGGTCATACCCACTTCAGATGCACCTTTTGCAGACTTGAGTCCCGCCAATGTAAGCTCTCCCCTGACAAGCAACCTCGTTACCCAGCTCTGTCCCTCTTCCAGTACGACACAGAGATAGAACTGGAGCAGCTGAAGGTGTCCACCACCACAGACCCACAGTCTGCATTCCTGATGCTCTCAGCCACATCCCCTGCACCAACGTACAGGACCCTTTCTTCATAGCCATGCCCATCCTTGGAGGTACAGTCATCATGGCTGCAGTGGGTCAGGCTTAATTCAACACCACGTATCTACCAAGAAAGCAGCATCAGGCTTTATTTCAAGGATAACTGATCCCATTACAGAAGGGGAAAGCTAGCACAAGCATTTTTCTACCTCAAAATTGCTGGTTCCTCTCCTCATTGGGGTGGTTCTTATATGAAGTTCACCCTCTAATTGTAGAGAGCTGCTTTCATACACCTCCCTCCAGCTGGCTACAAGTCTTAACTTTCCCCAAATGGTTTTGTGATGGCCATCAACCAGTTGCCCACAGTCTCCCACACCAACTGCCAACAGAGCCTTTCTGGCCATTCCTCAGCTCAGCTACACCGTGCCTAGGTAAGACAAAGAGGGCTGCAGCCAGAGGGGAGCAAGACATGCCCCACAGCTGTGGAGAGGACAGTTTGTTTGGATCATTGGCTCTCCTGCGGCAGATAATTTCCTGGCCAGTTGAACTCACGTGATTAGAAGAACCAACCATGGTCACCCATGGCTTTTACCAGCGGCTGTACACCTTATTTGAAACCAGAGACCAAATTTACCGTAGGCACAGTGTAGGAATCTCTGACTCCTCAAGCTTGCAAGCTATGGAGACAAGACAATGAACAGAAACGTACTTTTCCTATTTCACAGGGAGAGAGACATTGAGAAAGCACTTTGGGTGACTCTGAAATTTCTCCATCAAGGTCTGAACCCCAGCTCTCAGATCAGCCCTTTCACCGACCTGCCTTTATTATTCTACTTTTAAATACCCAATAATAACTAACAAATGCTGCCGCTGCTCCACCACGGTGTTTCGGGTCTCCTGCAGCTGGGGTACAATGGCCAGCACGGGAGGTTTTCCTTCGCCCCGTCCACGTGGCCGGTTAAGCAGCACCAGAGCCGTACGAGTTCATTCACTCCCTGCTGCTCCCTCCCCTCTTTTTGAAGCAAAGAGCCCTTCACAGTCTCACAACTGGGGGCTGTTATGGGGAGATTGGGGCTTCAAGCAGGGCAAAAGCAGCAGGAGCAGATGAACTCTAAAGAAACAAAGCTGATGTTTTTATGCAAATAGCCGTAAGTCATAAAAAAAAAGGAAGAAAATACACGACATGAAACAAGATTACAATTGAAAAGCCATATTCTCCTGAGATTCCTTCCTCGCCAGAGATCTTGCTCAGTGCGGTCATCCAAACTCCTGTCTTTCCCAGCAGTTCCGGGTGGATGTAGGAAGAGGCTACGGCCCTGCAAGCCCCCCAAACCGCTCCACCAAGGGAGCCCAGAAGGAGGTGGCCCCGAGCCCTTGCTGCAGCTCAGGGTGGCCGGTTCAGCGTGCCCGGTGTGTGACCACGGGCTGGACTGATACACCCCTATCATCAATCCGAAACTTGCAAAATGAAGAGAGAAGGTGTCCACGCGCGGATTTCACACCCAGAGCTCACCTTGCAGGAAACATTAGCCTCGTAGACACTTGAACCCCCTTATCTCACATTTTTCTTCCTTTTTCTCGACGTTAGAACCCCTCTCCTGCCCTGTCCTCTTTCCACTTAGCCCCGCTCCCGCTCACCTCCCTGTAAGAGCTTTCTCCTCCGCAGTTGCAGGAAATTGCCTCTCCACTATCGCTCCTCTGCGGCGTTTCCAACCGCCTAATACCTTATTACTCAATCCTACCGTTGTTTACATCCCTCCTCAACGTACGGACCCAATTCAGCCCTACGAGGCCAGCAAAGCAAAGAAAGATGCCAGGAGGGCCGCTACACACACACAGCCACCTCCCGAACCACGCATTTTTGCAATTTAGTGTCTCAAAGTGGGAATTCCTTGGGGCAGGAGCCTTCTCCTCGTCCCAGGCAGCAGGTGACCAGCGCAGCGTGGTTTCCAAGTCCCTGCATGTCACAGAGATGTTTTGCGGCAGCATTATCTATCTAGGTCACCGACCCAGCAGAAGCTTTTTCTGCTCTACAGGCCAGTCTGCCAAAAACACCAAACAAGCACAATCTTCCTCTAATATAAGCGAGCCTCTAACTCCGAAGTTAATTGATAGCGCTTTTCCCAAAGTTCCTGCCAAAGATACTAACCGGTCTATAAATTAAATCTGTTGTTCTAATCTTTCCATACCATTTAGCGCTCGAGAGAGCAGAAGAGCATTAGCCAGCCTCCACGCAGAAACATTACAAGGGCTCATCTCCTTTTCCTGCGACACTTTTACATTTAATTACAAAACCAGGTTCCTACAGATGAGGTCTCCGTGCCCTCCGCATCCTTTCAAAGCAATAATATTTTATTAATCGTCACATTAAAGCCACTTCTGAGCTGAGCGTCGCTGCTCTGAGCTACTCAACAGCTGGCTGAGTTTAAAGAGGAGAGGTGAACGCCTTCCCAAGCACAACTGCGTGTGGTCCCACGACCTCCGAAGCCTCCGTCCCTGCCAGAGGAGGCACTTCCAAGCCTCCCTTCCTCAAGGGACCCAGCAGCCAACAGCGCGTTAGTTTTAATAAATCCCCTCAACTCCTCTCCAGGTCAAGTTCGTTAAAACACCTAATTTAGGGGACCCTGAGGAAGGCAGGAATTAAAGGGAAATAAAGCAGCCATCGGCGCAAGGAAGGTAACGCCACACATCGGAGCGCCTGGTTATTCCCAGTTCCTCATTTACCGCCACGGCCGGGACAATTACCCAACTCTTTTTGTTTATTACGCCCCTCTGCAGCGTAACTAACGCGGCAGAACAGGAGAGGCGGGAAACAAGCCCGGGCTCACCCCAGCAGCTTCAATTCCCCGCTGCGGGCAGGCGCCTTCGGTTCTGCAGAGGCCTCGGCCTGCGGGGGGACGGACCGGGACCGGGACCGGGACCGGGCACTGGCCCCACTGGGGGCTCCCGGCCCGACCCGGCCCATCGCCACACCGGGGCTGCGCCCACCCCTTCCCGGAAAACGCTGCAAGTGCCTGCTCCCTCTTCCTTTTTTTTCTTTCCTCCTTTTTTTTTTTTTTTTACTTTTTTTTGTTGTTGTTATTTTCTTCTGCCTTTTTTTCTGCTTTTCTTTCTGCATTTTTTGCTTTCCTATTTTCTTAACTGGTCTTTTTTTTTTTTTTTTTTGCTTTACTTTTGCCTTTTTTCTGGTTTTCTCTTCTTTTTTTTTTTTTTGCTATTCTTTTTTTATTGTTGCCTTTTTTGCTTTATCTTTGTCTTTTTTTGCTTTCCTTTTTTTTCCCTTTACTTTTGTCTCTTTTCTTTTTTTTCTTGTTTTTGCTTTTTCCTTTTTTTTTCCCTTTACTTTTGTCTCTTTTCTTTTTTTTTTTGCTTTTTGCTTTTTCCTTTTTTTTTTCCTTTTTTCTTCTTTTTGCCCCATTTTTATTTGCCTTTTATCTTTAGCCTTTTTTTTTTTTCTTCCTCCCTCGTTTTTATTTTTTAGCTTTTCTTTCCCTCCGCCTCCCCGCCCCTTCCCCCCTCCCCGTCCCCCGTCCCCCGCCGATGGAGCTACCGCAACGCCCCAGCCGGAGAGAGCCGCGGGCAAACCAAAGCAAGGTGCCACCTGCGCGGTCCCCGGGGCTTGTCCGTCCCCCCCGCCTCCGCCACCCCCACCTCGGCCCCGTCGTGGTGGGGAGAGGGCGCGGGAACCCCCCGCCGCCCCGGCCCGACTCACCTGCGGCTCCCGGTCCCTCCCTCCCTCCGTCCCCGCCGCCACCGCCCCCGTCCCGCTCCCCCGCGGCGCCGCCTCCCGCGGCGGGACGGCCCCGGCGCTGCCACGTCTGCCCGGGCAGCGCTGCCCCCCCCCGGCGGGGCGGGCACCCAACGGGTTACCCCCCACCTGCTGGCTTCTACCCACTCGGGTTTTTTTTACCGTTTCCACTTTCCCACAGATTTTTCTTCCAGGAGGGGGGCTGAGAGGTGGCGGTGCCGAAGGGATCGCACGGGCAGGGCTGAATGGAGGAAACCCAGCTAATGAGGGGTTAGGAGCGGACTTCCACTGAATCTGAAATTTTCAGGAGTCTGACCAAACAAACAAACAAACAAAAAAATACTAAAAATCATAGCTGGAGGGAAAAGCCGCCAAGGGCAGGGAAACAGGACGCGATTCCGCATGGGTGCGGTTACCACCTGGTTTCAGTAGGAACTCACTTCAGCCGAACTTCCCTGTTGAAGGCTGCCACGGCACTCCGTGACCCTGCCTAGGCAAAGCTCCATCCGAATTCAAGGCATGAAATTTTGGATAGTCTCGATGTAAATAGGATTAAATCTAACGCCAGACACCCTTCCTTCGACCTCCAATAGCATTCCCTGACTTCTCTTGCTTTCAAAATGAAGGAAGGCAAAATGAGTTAGGGCCATTTTAATTTTCAGTGAAGTGTCCGTACAAGACAAAGTATCCATGTAATCCAGCAAACCCGCTTTGATTTTCCAGAGTGCCCCGCAGGGGCAAAGCGGAAACAAGCCTTTTGTCTTAGAAACACCACGGATGAGCCAGTGGCAGAAAAGGAAAGCAAGAGTGCAGAGAAGACGGACGACTTCTCAAAGGAGGATGGAGCCTAACTGAGGGAATTTCTCCCCGCGATATCCCATTCCTGGAATATTTCAGAAGCTCTCCTGCAGCTCCCTTCAAAGAGGGTGCTCTTTACGACTGCCGGGGAACAGGTTCGGGCAGATTCTTTCATCTTGTGGGCCAGCGCGAAATCTGAAATAAGTAGCTTCGATGTGTTGCAGAACTGGTGCGGAGTCACCGATTCCCTGAGGACCAAGCCCTGGGCCTTGCCTGCAGGCACGTCCGTCCCTACACACGCGTGTGCACCCTAAGCGAGCGCTGAAGAAGTTTCCCGGGGCAGATGCCACTGCCACCCCCCACCACTGACCACTCCTTTAGGAAATCCTGCCTCCCCGCTGGAAATAAGGACTGCAGAAAACCAGGAAAAGGTATTTTCAAGGACTACACTGACGTGAAAATCACCAAGCGCTGCTGTTAAAAAGCCCTTTCAGGAGCGCTCGGCGTTGGTCTCCGTCTGCTCCTATTTAAGTCGTGGCCAATTTTCAACATTTTCCTTCTTGGCAAGCGAATCCAGCCGGCAGCACTCCGGCAGCGGGGCTGCCTGCGTTCCCGAGGAGCACGCGGCTTTTCCACACCCGGCACGCGAGCGGAACCGTAGGCTGACATACACTGTCACTTCTCCAAGGACAATCAGCAAAGCGGCCGTCACGTGCAAAGCGGTTCGCTTTCTCTTAAAGAGCAGGCTTCGGAAACGAAGAGGTACCCGGAATGGAAGCGAAGCGGCTCTAGCTGCGATTACTCACACCAAGTGTGTGATGATGTGGAACGGTACAAATTCCCCCAGCGCACGCTCGGGGTGGCTGCGTGACTCACAGCTGGCTCAGCCACCACCGTGTTCCCGCGAGCCTTCCTCCGCACCGCTCCGAGGTCTACACCACCCTCAAGGAAAACCATCGCAAACCATCTGAGAAAGAAAATAAAGGCCTAATTAAAAATTCTTCCTCCTTATGCTGAATACCTTAGCTCTACTGGGAGGAAAAATGCAACTAAAAGCTAAACTAAAAACTTTGTTTTATCAAAGTCCAATTCTTGAGTGCTTTTAGGGCCAGCAATGGATGCTGCGAGTTCCAGAGACCAGCAGAAATCCTTCCCCTCAAGCTACGTAGGTCCTCAGGACTGTCAGATGGAGCATCCAAAGCCCGGCAGACCTGAGTATGAGGCATCCTGAACTGTGATTCGAGCAGACTTTCGATAGCCCATATGGTGTCATTTGGTGGAAACTGCTCCAGGGGATGGAAACTGGAGATGGATTTAAGAGAGCGAAGGAGGTGACAAAAGTTTACGTGGGATAAAACAGACAAACGGAAAAATACAAGGGTGTCCAAGATACAAACGTGGCCTCCAGAAACAGGGAAAGCAGCAGCACAGAGGTGGGTCAGCAAGAGAAGATATGAATTTGAAATACCCACAGGTCTGAGCAATCCCATGAAACGTGGGTGGGATTGGTTCTCAGTAGAATGGACGTTAATTATCCCATACCCCATCATGGTCTTCTTCAGTTGCCAGACATACCCATCTTTCATAACACAGCAACGTGCAAGCCTATTTCCATGTACGCACACAGCACGAACTGGGAATAAACTACACGATTTAGCTAATCACATTGCTTAATGAGCTACAGACAAACCCCAGATCAACAGTAAAACGAGCTGTTACACATGAAGAGTACGTTCTCGGACGAAATGAAGAGCCAGCCGCCTTCTATTCGACTTCGCTCATAGTTGTAAACTGCAAAATACTTTGCTTTTAAAACGCATTTTACCCGATTTTGTCCAGTGCGTGGTAACAGCAGATATTGGTGTAGTACCTGAGCATCACCACAAACAACGTTCTTGTTTCAATTCCTTAAAGTGGAGTTTCAGGCAACAAGAAGGACTCTCTGAGAGCAAACGCTGCCCAAATGCGTTTCTGCACCCGACGGGGGGGCTCACGCTGTCCTCACGGCTCGTTTTCAAGTAGCTGCAACATCCACCACTCTCACTATGCGTTTGACTAGGGGACTCATCATCCTCTCTACTTCCATTTGACGCTCTCCTTTAAGCCCACAAATACCGTCCTCGAGAAAATCCTCCTTTCCCACTCCTGTTCTGGAGGAAAAGATGACTTTGGTGCACTGGTACCCTTTCACTTGCTTATCCATCTTTCCAAGCTGTAACTTTCTTAGCCTGAACTGTCTCTAATTAGCTTTATAACAAAAGATGATTTCAGGAACTGGCAAGACAAATGGAAGAAAATACAGGACTTGAGAGAAAACAAACAAGTCATCCTTTGAGGTTCCGACGAGATCCTCGGCTTTGTTCTCACGCGTTACTGCGGGGTCGAGATTACCTGGCAATTACCCTGAACATATTCCCAGCACTCCTAGTCGGTGCTTTACCATCTCTCATGACTCAGTTTCTCTTGTGACAAGACAAAAAAGCTCCTGAAGAGCTTTCAGAGTGGAAAAATTCTACATCTTGAGCAGTCATTATTCATATTACAGCAGGGAAATATTGTTTTTATGAGTTACACTGCTAAAATCACAGACTCATAGAATGGTTAGAGTTGGAAAGAACCTTAAAGATCATGGAGTTCCAACCCCCCTGCCATGGGCAGGGACACCTCCACTAGAGCAGGTTGCTCAACGCCCCATCCAGCCTGGCCTTAAACACTTCCAGGGATGGGGCATCCACAGCTTCTCTGGGCAACCTGTTCCAGTGCCTCACCATCCCCACAGGAAAGAATTTCTTCCTGGTATCAAATCTAAATCTCCCCTCTTTCAATTTAAAACCCTTTCAATTTAAAACCGTTGCCCCTCATCCTATCACTGCATTCCCTGATACAAAATAATGGAATCCTCTTGGTTTCACCTAGGCCACGCTAGTGCTTTTGACCCAACAGCAGTTACAAAAGCTCTGTTACTTTGGCCTCTCTGAAGCGACACTAACAATCACATCTGACCATGAGAAAAAAAACATATATGCAAACAAAAGTGAAAACTAACATATGTTCAGTGTCACAGCTTGTACTTCCACAGCTGGGCCAGCTTGTTTCTCTCAGGCTGTGCAGCTGAGAAGGTATCACCTCCTCTAAATTAAGGCAGCTACTGCCAATGTACTGACCTACGTCAAAGCTAACAGCCCAAAGCTTGGTTTGGGACCAGGCACCCAAATTTCTAATCAAGAGGCCTGAAAGGTGCAGCCACCAGCCAAAACAAGCGCCAAGCCACTGTGCTACCAGCAGGCAGGGGCGTACCATCACCACGCAGCGCCGTGCCTTGGCTCTCCTGCATAAGACGGGAGGCGGACTCCAAGTGGAAAAGGTGCCCAGGGAGATGGGCTCCAAGTGGAAAAAACAGCAGTTACTTGTACACCCAGCAAACATCCAGAGGTAAGGAGATATAAGGGAGGGAGGCGCTGGGTCCCATGCTTCTTGCATGACGTGCGTGGCTGCCGACACTGGCAAAAGTGATGTAGCTGGCCAGGCTGCGAAAGATACGCACACACGTTTTAAGATGGAACCTCACCAAATTATCGTTATTTAATCCCTGCCAGCGACTCGTACGTGTATGCCTTTGAAATTCAAAAGCGAGAGCAGATGCTGCAGCCTGAAGACCAGCCCTGACGTGAAAGGGGAAGGACGCCTCGGAGGAGGCAACTTACCTGAGGGACCAGGGCAGGGCTTCTGAAAGGACAGCACACACCGGCTCCCTTTTAACCCCCTTCCAGTGGAAAGCTCTTCTTTAACCTCCGTATCTTGGCAACTAAAGCAGACAGAAAAGCAAACAATATTCTATAGGAAACTATCTTCCGTTGATTTGCCAAGTGCAACGCAGAAGCCCAAACCCCGGCACCGACAAACTGGCCGCTCCTCCAGGCTACCTCCCCTAAACCAACCCACCTCCAAATCTCTCTGCTTTCATAAACTGCTGCCTGCTCTGGAGCTACAAAATAGCTTCTCCTGTGCACTGCAAGAAAAAATATTAATTTCAGAGAGAGAGATTTTTTTTCCAATCCTCTAAATAAACAAATAATCAATCATTTTAACAGAAAACTCTCCTAGCAAAAAAAAACCAAAAAACCAGAACCAACCAAACAAAAAAACCCCAACTTAATTTAATGGAACATTTTTCTCACTCAACACAAAGCGTAGGTTCTGGCAATTGTTTTCACATCAAAATATTGGAAAATGTCTTCTTTTCAGTATCACTTTCATGATTAAAATTGTCAAATAGTAAAGTCGATAAGCAGAAACCATCAGCTTTGATTTCTTATTTTCACCACATAATTAAAAACAAATAAAAATCAGTATCACTAATGTAAGCAACCATAACAAAACTAAAGGCAAGGAGGGTGGCTGAGTACGCGGACGCTGCTTGCTCAGGCACACTGCAAAGCGCACCCACATTTTAAAACTATTAAACACGAAACCATTAACAGCAGTTACTCTACTGGCTGGATGTTAACATACCATCTTAAGTTCTCGATAAGCTGTTTTAAAAAGCAGTACCAAAACACGCGCACCGGAGTAACAGCGAAACAAAGTCAGCGAATCAAGTCTTGGTAGCTGTATTCATTCCACACTTCAGCAGTATGGGACAGCAGTGACGATGGCCTCGCACGGCTTAGAGGGACCGAGGAAGGGCAGCCATTCCTGAGGCCAGTTTCTGAGGGTCCCTGCAGAAAGGTCTGTGCTGATTCCATCGGTCACTGCCCTGGGGCTGTGCGTGGCCATCCCTGCCGGGGCTGCTGTCCCCCGGGGGAGACGACAGAGCAAACCTCATGAGAACCCTTCCTCCGCTACCACGCAAATTCAGACAACTGGCTTCAGCGTCCTCAGAAGGGGTTTAGGCTAAAGCCAGGTGAGAAGCTCCTCTCCTGCAGCCACCGCTACCCAGAGGGGGGTTTCCCCGAGGTGGCTGGTGGAGAACGCCCAGGGAGTGACACTGCGGGCTCCAGGACTGGGGCTGTACCCACCAGGTGGAAGCCACCATCATCCTAGACCCACACGGCTCTTGCTGCAGGGCTCACCTGATCACAGCTCAAGTTTTAGCACAGAACTTCACGAGATTTTTTTTTTTTTTTTTCTTCTTAAAAAGGTATTGTGCGACTTTCAAACATTTTCTTAGACAAAACTTGTTCTTGCACGAAGTAAAATCAAGAGAGCCACGCATTTCACAAAAATCAAGCCTTTATCAGGAGTGATGCTACCAAAAGATTCAGGGAAAACAATGCATTTAACACGTGAATAAATAAAGGCGAGAAAATTAAATTATCAGTAAATAATGCTACAGGGCACATTTCTGGTTTTGTAAGTGCATAAATGCCATGATCTTCAATTTTTTTTTTTACACATTTGCTTCAACGATAGAAAAATCTATGTTACATATTAAATACTCTGTATACTACCCACGCTACGCAATGATGTAGCGCATACACCGCACATTGTTATCCAATAGGCTAAAAACTCGAGTAGTAAAGTTCACTTTTCTTGCAACTGAGATTAAAACAAAGTCCTGATTCTCACTTGCATGAAGAGTCGCTGGCACTGAATAAATTCCCTCTAGTGTAAACAAGATCACAAAAGGAAAGCTGGTCTAATACTGGGTGTTACTATTAAAGTGATTCCAGTGCAATCTTCTAAGAAGTCCAGGATTTAAATTAAGGTCAGAGATTCTGTTTTCCATAATCAAAAGAGGCAAGAAGGATACCCAAAGGGGGAAAAAACCCAAATAAGTTTTATACATCTCAAGTCAAATATTTAAATATTTCAATTAATTGTTGAAGGTATCCCCTTCGGTTCTTGTGCAACGATACGTATCTCTACATGCCTTCATCTGTCTCATTAAAAAAGATTTTGTTTGAAATTATCTAACATGAAAAATACTGCTAAGTCTATTCATAAAACAGTATTCTATATTTTTATTTTCCAAACAGCAAGTGACCACATTTAAAATGCATCATTTGCAAATATAAATTATCAAACTATTAGTTTAATTAAAAATAAAGCAAAAACATAACTTCCCTTAGTATCACAATACATAGAAGGGTATTATAAACCCCCCAAAAGACTAAGTTAACCATTAAGAAAACAATAATGTCAAAAGTGATGAAACTCATTAAGTCACTTAATGAATAAATCAATCCTAAGAATACAATACCATTCACCATGATTATGTAAAAAAAAAAAAAAAAAAAAAAGGCAATTTTTCATTGTATTATACAGATAAAACAATCCAATCCTTCATGCCACATTTTGTAAACCATGATATAAATTACACTCACAGTCAAATGAACAGGAAGAGTCACTCCCAAAATATTTTAAGTTGCTTTTAGGGCAGAAATAGAATCATTTAAAATATATCAAGTTTAACAACAACAAAAGAAAAAATTCATTTGGTCAAGCCTGCTATCCAAATAGTTTTATTTCCTGCAAAACTATTTTTGTCTTTTTTGAATTATGAAATTTAAACGTTTCTTTTACATATTAAATGTAAGTGATGTGTTGAACTACATTTAATCCTTTTATACTTGTATCATTTTTGCCATGAGTCCTAAATATCTTTCGTGTACCTACACCCACACACTCACACACACACTCTTGATATCAGGAAACTCCTCATTTCAGAGGAATAAAGAAAGACACACGTACTGATTTCTGTCAGAAACGTAAGGGATATACAAATTCATACTTTCCAGATTCCTACAGAACCATCTCTCACCTATATACATACTTCTACTAATGAAATTCAGGTTATGGTCTTTTGTCTGATAATAAAGGGACGGAATAGATGTCGTAGGATAAAGAAATACTGTATAGTCATTGAAATAGACCTATTATCCTAAATTTATCTATACGGATTAATTTTTTATTATTATTAATTGAAATACAAAGAAGGCATATGGACTTCAGGAAAATAACACTATATCAGAAAACGCACCGTAACAGTGTTCCACTATATATATCATCAGGTTTTTCAAAACACAATTTCTTCTGTACACTAGATTTTGTATTAATTGCTCTGTCTTCAAATTCATCATATTTCCAGATCCGATTCAGCACTACATAGTATGCCTTCAAAATAAAAGGAGGTCACTTGCTTTATTGAATACCAAGTTCCCTTCCAGACAGCATTAAAAGAAAGACAAGACCAGACAGACAAAGTCCAGTATAATTCATTTCTGACAATGAAAATTTCAACCCCTCATACTGTTGCAAAATTCCTCCTACTGAAATGCTTTACTACAATAATAATAATAATAATAATAATATAATAATAATAATAAAAAGCATACATTACATATAAAAGATACCAGTGTACTAAAAGTGACAGAAGTGGACTAGCAAATCCTTCAAAGCACATTTTATATAAATGACTAGCATTTAAAAACATTTTTTTCCTATAAAATGTAGGTCATATACATTTATAAATTGGGGGTAGGGGGGGTTCTAAAGCAGTGATGACTGTTCAAATAGTTATGCTGCTCTGTACAGTCTAATACCTATTCAATTCAAACTATAAGTTTGACGCATAGTTTATCGGAATAAACCCATCTCATCACCTCATAGCTCATAATTTGAAAAATTTGCAACTCGAATGAAGACGTGACTTGTAAGTTCCCTGTTTATCTGTATATGAAATAAGAAGAGAACTACTCCTTTCTACTAGAGGCCCAAGTCTCATCAGTTCAGTATCAGGACTTAAAGACTCCAAATTTAAGCAGAGGAATTGTCAGGAATCAGCGCAGAAGCAGAATAGTATCTCTCGTCCCTTAGAGACAGAGCTATTCAACTTTTGCAGTCCTCCTCATCGCGCAGAAGTGCAGCCAAGCCATCCATTTCCTACTCAAAGCAGCGTACGGATGAAGCCATACATCTAAAGACTGTCCCCTCCGTGACTGAAAATTGTGCTGTGTAAACAATGTTATACACTCCAGCAGGAGGACATTTGAATTTATTTATAAAAAAAATGCTTAAGAATATTCATTAACTCAAACAAGGTTATTAACTCCCAAAGGTATTTTTGGAACTTATCCTTATGCTACTCGTAACGTTAGCACTGTCGTGTATTATTGCTTACAAATAGTATATCATCATATGCCTTCCAACAGAGCGGTACTGCCATCAGTCAGGATGTATTTACAGGCTTTTTTGTTTGTGGTTTTTTTTGTTTTTTTTTTTTTTTTTTTTTTTTTTTTAAAACAAGCTATAAAAACATTACATACTTTACAGACAATACAAATACTCAAGTCAAACAAATGGAATGCATAACAATAAGAAACGTCATAAAGGAAGACTGACATAAGTCCTTGATTGTCAAGACACATTTATATTTATATATAAACTCTAGCTGTGCAGAATCAAAGATTCAATCATAGGTACATCCTTATTTGATAAATCATCTTTACAGCATGATATTGCATAAAAAAATAAAATAATGTTGTTTACACAATATTACCTTTCCATCCATTGGATTAAGGAAAGCAAGAAACAACTCTTAGAAATGTTTGCTTGCCTCAGTTTGTGTTTCCTACCAAAAGATGTCATTTTAAAAAGGAAACGTAAGGTTTCATATGCTGAGTAGAGCAAAAGCGACTATAAATTTATTTCCCTGACACAAAGCAAATTAAAACTGAACAAAAGTTTAAATTTTAACTTAAAGACATGTCTTTCCATTAGCAGTAATACTCTTTTAGTACTTGTCCTTTGCGAAGTGAGTTTTAGCTAAATGCATTACATGCCTAACATAAACATGCATTACCCGAAGTTGAATGAACTTTCAAAGTTACAAGGCTTCATTTTAGTAAAACATTTAACACGAGGAAACTAATTTTCATTTGCTTCAGTACCAACCATGTAATTTGAAAGTTCACATGTGTACTGGTACCGACTGCATAAGCATATTTCTGCCTGTTAAAATTTCCAAACGGATTCCCAGGAGTATTAGGATTTTCCCTGTAATTTGTAATGGTATTAAAACAAGCAAGCAAAGAAGAATAAAAATCAAAGCTCTCAAAGGCAAGAAAATTTAGTTAGCAAATATACATACATAAAGTAATCCAATGCTGCAAAATTCAGAGTGGATTCATCCAAATATTCTGGTTCATTTCAAATAGTTACTACATGAGATACAAATACTATAAAAATATTCTGAACAAGCATGGAATATAGTGTATCTGTCCAGGTGGAAAGTTTTCATAGGAGAACATGAATACTTTAGAATAAACTCCAAAAGTTACAGTAGAACCCCAATAATTCGCAGCAATGCCTTAGAAACCCTTTACAAATGACAATTTTGAAAATAGTGAAGCAGGCAATAAAAGCAAGGATGTCACATCACAAAATGTACTTTGTTCATTTATTTTGACAACTGTAATTTAGTTTTCAATACTTCTTCTACCTCCCAGTATACTCATATAGATTCTGTAGTATACTTGGGTGAAGTAGTACAGTATTACTAATAGGAGACCTCGCTACAGTACTTTTTAGACCATTGCAGAGAGGTGGGGAAGAGACCATCGGGGATGTATAAACCTATCAGATGCTCTGATTAGTGGTCAGCGAATTAGCAAGATTTTACTGTACTTCTCAATTAACAATGAAAAGCTCCTATCATCAAAAAAATTGACAAGTACAATATAAAAATAATACAACTGTTATTTCACATGAATACTTTCTTGTCCTATTTTCTTCTTGAAACACAATTTTCCTAAAGACAACACTAGGAGACACAAGATCATAAACATAGTTCTTTTATCATCCAATTTAAAATTGTTTACGTTGTTATTCGTAAACCAACATACAGCAATACACATGGTTAATCCTTCTCCCCAAACCTTGTAATTTATGTTTAATTCATTCTCAAATCAAATGAAGAAAATGTAAATGCCTATTAGTATACCATTACAAGCCGATTCCTTCATTGTCTGTTATACTAATGGTAAAACATATCAAAGGATTCATGCTAAAAGGGACACTGTCAAGTAATTTAGGACCAAAATATGGCCTATTAATATGTGCGTATATACATATATACACGTATTGTGCATATATATATAATTTGGTAATAAAATGTCATCGATTCCCTCTGTTTTAAAAACATCCTTGCTCTATCACTAGGAGATATCCCCAAAAGATTCCACCTTACACACACACACACACACACACACACATTCAGTGCTTGCATGACCTTTAAGTAAGAATGTCTGTTGTGAGCTCTGTGGAATATTAATGCTCACCCCAGCCTCATGCTGACTGACTGAACAATATCAGGACAAGACCAGAACAGAAAACCAAAGTTGCTTTTTTCCAGACATACACGGAAAAGTAAAAAAAACAAGCGCTGACCAGATGAAAATGAAAGGTGTGCAGCTGCAGCAGATTAAAAGCAGCAAAACATGAGCAGTGGAAAATATTATTAAATAATGTAATTATTAAACAAGCTAGAGCTTTTTATATAGTTAAACCGCCCGGAACTACACACACACTTATTCCAGAATAAAAGGGCATGTACTCAGGAAATCATAGTGAACTCCTCCAGTACAGAAACTTTAAGCATCAGGGGATGAACTACTCACACCACTGCTTTAATTGTACATGTGGAAGAACCGTACGAGATAGTCCCCGTGGGCTAGACGGAGACCTCACAACCTGTCCTAAGGCACAGAGAACAGCTGTAATGGCTCAGCAGGAGGCTAAAGGAATGAGATGAGATATAAGGAATAACAGTTCTTTATCTGATTCCCACTTTGCTCTGGGGAAGAGCAAGTTCCTTCACTCTGTACGACAGCACAACACCCAAGCAGTGACTCCAGAGTATGAAGATGGCATGGACCGAGAACTGCTCCCTTCTACTCCTCAATCACTTTCTCACAGAAGAGTATCAATGCAATAACTTTTTAAAATAAAGCCGAGTCAATCTCCTTCAAGAGAAACAGACTTTATTCCTCTTACCTCTCTATGGGGCTAGAGAAGTGCAGTAATAATCTAGCCCTTTTATTTTATTTTGGCTTTTACTGCTTGTTGTGTTTAACAAATACTACTATTAATGGCCATCTACGTGCAACAACAGGACATCAGACCAATGATGCCACCACAGTATTATTCGGGGAAATGAAACACTGAAAGCAAAACATGCGTTACAAGAGGTGGCTTCCTGGGATATAGGGGCCATAAGTACTATGTCTCTGCAAACTAGAAAGTCAAAAAGAAAGTCAAAAAACCAATCTGGCTATAAAGGAAGAAAAAACAGAGACATGAATCAGTTTAAAAACATTCTTTCAAAGAAATTTGTTTACATGTGTCATTAATAATCCAGAAGGAATTTACTATTCTCCCCTGATGTTCATTCTTCTTAACTCGGGGCCAAATATTCAGACAAAATTACCGGTAAGTCATAGCACGCTGAAACACTTTTCTACATTATACGCAGGGCCAACGAATCAAAATAGAATCTGTTTCCTTATACAAAAGTAGTAAGAAAGAAGTTTACATAAATTGTATTTCTTGTCAATATAAGAAGCAAGCCACAGACAACAAATGCACCTTCTCCCTCAACTGTACCAAGTAAAGTTAGTGCTATAATAGTGATACTGTAAGGGAAAAGAGACAGTGCGAACAGTTTCCTAGTAACAAAAATTAAGAAAAATATTGCTACTGATTTGGGAAGAGACAGGAACAGTTCTATGTCCTGCTTAAGTCCTGTCTTAAAAGACAGGATATATTTTAGTCCCTTGAGACGCAGTTTTTTCTCCTAGCTGATGGCTTTATCTGAGAGATATTAGCCACCAATAGTGCTGTAAAAGGATGCATATAATCCTATTTAAAAAAAAAACAAAACAAAACATATACATACATACATACCTATATATATATATACACAAGCGTGTGTGTATGTGTGTGTGTTTTTCCCTGGTTAATCAGCCTACATTAGGCTTAAACTGCCTTAAACTACCAAACAGTGTCCCTTTAGGGGAAGGTGCAATAGAATGAACATACAGTTCAAAAATCTGTAACTTGTTAACTTAAACTACACAATAGTTATGCTACTCAAATCTTACCACCTTAAAAATGCACACAGAACTACTTATCGTACCATACTGCATACTTCAAGACAAAGTACTATTCAAAAAAACATATTCATGGTACAGGGATAAACTTTGTAGTTTATTTATACTGTGAAATGCAACAAAAACTTCTGATCACTCGCCTACACTGGAAAAAGAAATCCTGTTCACTAACATTATTCAGCGGGTTTGGTTGGTAAAATCGTAACGACTTTCACTAAGCAAACACTAAAAAGGGAATTTGAATGCCCAATTCTTCAGCTTTTGGGGATACTTCAATAAATTTAATGATCTGAACTGTCAAAATTCTAGACAGAGAATTAAACCAGTTTTTACAGAAGCTAAGAATACCCAATTTCAATGCATACTGGAAAGAATAACTGGAGCTGTATGAGATGAAAATGATGCAACCGTATCAAGCCTAAAAAAATAATAATCTAAAAATGGTTTTATTTTTTTGAGAAATCAAAAACTATCAAGTCGACTAAGTGCTCTATGTTAATCGTTCTGAGTATGTAGGGTAAGGTACAATTAAGCTTTTAAATCTTGGAATACACGCTTTGTGTAAGCATTATGCAATTGGGAATGTCATCTACTGAGTATTTTAACTAAAACTTCAAAATCTTGATATCTGCGTATGAAAAATTCATTAAAAAGTTACATCTAGATTCAGCTGTACAAAGAAATACACATTACTTCAGGAATGAAGTAAAGGCTTTAGCAGTTAGGCATTTTGCTTAAAAAATGTTTAAAGTATTTTAAATTAATTAGACTTTTAAATAGTAGAGTTAGTCTTTCAGAATTCATTTTTTTCCTCCAAACACAACTCAAGGTAATGCAAAGCAGAAATAAGGGGCACATGGTCTAAAATTATTTTTGAGAGAGATGGAAGAAAGATTATTTTTCTAGAAAATGCCATATTTTAAAGCAGTATTTGCTTGACTTGGAAACTTCTTGTTTATTCTATGTGTTTATGTCAATTCCCTGCTGAAGAGCAATGACTATGCTGACAAGCTTAGAAATGACAATATGAATAGTATCAGACAATAAACTGTCCTCCCAAAGCATACAAGGAAACCAGTAAGGAAACAATCCCGGGGGAAAAGTCTTACCTGGGGATTTTGTTTATTTTAAATTTCATAAAAGGTAAAATATTTTCTGGATTCAAACAAGTGAATAATAAACTGCCTTTGATCAGGGCACCAACATCAGGCAGTTCAATGCAATGACTGGTGACTAACTCAAAAAAAAAAAAAAAAAAAAAAAAAAAAAAAAAAAAAAGAAAGAAGCAGTTATTGGTCTTGCTAATATCAGCTTACTTTTGTTTTAACATAGCGCTCTTAAAAGCTGTACAGAACTCCATCTTATACAGAGCAACCCTCTTTTGACAAATGTGTTCTAAAGTGCCAGTATTATTTACAAAGATTTCTTAGCCAAAAGTCTGGCCCGTTGTGGCATCAGGTGAAGAAGTCATCCCAGCCCTGCTATCGTTTACATTCACCAAGGGAAATTCTGGGAAATCAGCACTTGTCCCTGGTCCCCGGAGGTTCACCTGTCCATTGGCAGTGCTAAACTGAGATGACATTCCAGCTCTTGCCCCATGGTACTGAGCTCTAAAGGGCTGCTCAAAGGAGCTAATTTGATATGCTTGATGAACAGGCTGCGCCTCTGCTTTCTTCTGAGAAGTTACTTGATCTAAGAAGTCCTGTGTAGAGGAGGAAGAAGAATGATTTGCCTCGTCACCTGAAAAGGGAAAAGGGTGCTGCGAATCAGTAACCATTAGTCCAAAATGAGACTTGTCTGGAGTTGTTCTTAATGGAGAGCTCATTCCCGATCGAAAGCTATTGACGGGTATAGACGTGTAGACCTTCTCCATGGAAGGAAATGCTGGCTGGGTTGTAAGAGTCTGGTTATCAGTCACAAAATTAAGGCTCGGGTTGTTCAAATAGGCATCATTTTGGCTAGTTCTGTCCAAAGCTTGTTGTAAAAACTTTGAATATTCTTGTAACATACTAGCTTTATCCGATGAGGAAGCTTGAGAGCTTGTGCCAACTGTCTCAGATTGGGTGACCTCAGATACTTCAGAAGAATTGATTGATATACTGGAGGTCACCTCAGTGTCAGCCACACTGAAAGATATCTCATGTTGTCCATTAGCCTTGTGCGAATAATGATCTAACAGAGTTTGCAGTACCTCATCTGGAATGACATTTTTGTCATGGTTACCTTTAATTTCAACATTCAGTGCCTGTGTGTCCAATATTGAGGCCGTAGCAGTTTCATCAATGACGCTGGCCACAGCTGCCTGTGTTACTGAAGGTTGAGATGCTATGGTACTTACATTCAAGGCATATTCTCTACTGTTATTACTAGCTGCTTGTAGATACCTCTTTTTCTTTAAAAATTGCATTGCATCATCATAATTAGTGCTGCTGTGTACAGGTTTACTGGGCCCTTCCTGTAACGTGTCAACTTGATCAATGTCAGCATTACCTTCAGAGTCCAGTAAACTCTGCTTATCCACAAGATCAAAGGCATACTTGGAAACCTTGTTGTCTTCATACGTGGATAAAGGTGAAATGGTTTGACTTTGCTCAAGTGGCTGTTTCAGACTCCTCTTGCTGTTAACTTTTTTGAGAACGAGCTTGGGTGGGTGTATTTCTCCAGAATTTGCTTCTTCTAAGTGCGTCCCACTGACCGAAGAATGTGGCATCTCAACGGCATATTCCGCTACCATATACTCATCTTTTACTTTAGTGCTAGAAGAGTACAAAGGCAAATAGTCATTTTTGTCCTTCTTCTGGTCTGATTTATCTGTGCTATCCTTATCACCAGACTTCGTTTTCTCTGTTTTCTGCCTTTTCTTCTTTGGCAAGGAGCTGTCTTTCATAGGCATCGAGAAACCAGAATCTTCCTCCGATGGCAAAAAGCCAACTTTGGTGACACTTCTGTTCGGTTTCTTGTCGCGGTTCTCATGGCACATACGTTTATGTTTCAGCACACGATCAGTCCTGGAGAAAAACTGCAAAAGATTTGTATTAGTATTATAGAAATAATAAATATATTAGCAGAAAGAAAAGAAATCTTTCATTCTAACAAATTTACTTGACAATTCATCCACTTTACCAACTTCTAATGAAGTGTCAAAAAATATATAATCAATAAAATCAAGCGCAGAGAGTGACTCTGCTTGACCTGTGCACTAAGGCCGCCCACCTTAACAGAAAAAACATTCTTTATACATTTATTTGGATGCACACCCGGAAACATTTGCATACAACACCCAGAAAAAGTCCAATCTGTACTCCTTGGGAATTGACTGGTATTTTGGTTTTTTAATTGCAAAAGATCTCACTAAGTCATCTTACCTGCAAACAATATTCACACTGGTAAGGCTTCTCTCCACTGTGAGTTCTTTTGTGCCTTTCCATGTGATATTTCTGAATAAACCTCATACCACATTCATCACAACGAAATGGCTTCTCACCTGATAAAAAACATGTAGCAATATTAATCTAAACAACAACAACAAAAAAATCAATGTTCTTCCATACAATTTCCAGGTCAAATAATACATTCACTATTAGAAGTAATAAAGAAGAGGACTTAGTCTGTTGCTATTGAAAAATAACATAGGGCTTGCTCACTTCACTATTTTCCCAGGACTCAGTAACTGATGCTTCAAAATTATTGTAAGCTTTTACACTAAAAACCTTTAAAACCGTGTTCTCTCCCCCTCTTTTTAATGTAGGTACAGATATCTGTCTTAAACCTAACAAATGAAGAACTACAAAGATAGCTTTCCTAAACTGCTGCTACATAATTTTTTTAAGGATAGAGGATTGTATAAAAATACCTCCGTTCTCTCACCAACTCATTTAACTCAAACCCATCCCTTCTAGAAGAGA